>NW_020174301.1:2428657-2448778 GCF_003031525.2 Neophocaena asiaeorientalis asiaeorientalis
GGGTGGCCCCTTTTTTTTTCCCGTCCCTTTTTTTTTTTTTTTTTTTTTTTTTTCTTTTTCTACGGTATGTGGGCCTCTCACTGTTGTGGCCTCTCCCGTCGCGGAGCACAGGCTCCGGATGCGCAGGCTCAGCGGCCATGGCTCACGGGCCCAGCCGCTCCGCAGCATGTGGGATCTTCCCGGACCGGGGCACGAACCCGCGTCCCCTGCATCGGCAGGCGGGCTCTCAACCACTGCGCCACCAGGGAAGCCCCCAGTCCCTGTTTTAAGCAGACTGGGTGTTTTGATAATAAACCCTATTCAAAAGCCGAAGGGCTGTCGTTATAAGTCCCAGTGGGAAGAGAGATTAGTGCTGAGCTAGTGAGGTGGGTTCCCCCTGAAGCAGACCCTGAAACTGGGATTCGGGTGATCTCAGGAAGCACAAGTAGGGAAGTGGGGATGTGAGAGAGGAAAGGGAATAAAAAAGGACGTGTTAATGAGTAGATTACTGTGTGGGCAACTGTAGTTCAATCCTGCAGGGAACTCTGGCGTGTGGTGGAGACTGTGCTTCAGACTCTCCCTGCTCCAGGAAGCAGGGAAGCTGGGGGCGACATCTACCTACTTCAGGCTGTTCTATGTAGGAGCCTCCGCTGCTCCTCCGGCCAGAGTGATCCCTTAGGTAGAGCATGACGGGGCTGAACATGGTGAGCTCAGGGGGCGTGAGTGGAACAGTGACAGCCTCGGCTGTAAGGACAGCTGTTTCCAAAAGAGTCCATCCTGAGCAGCACAGCTCCTGAAGGAAACCAGGTAGCTGGTGGGTGGGATCTGCCTGACCTGGGAAGTGTTCATCCAAGCTTTTGGCCCAGTCTTCCCCCGATGGCTACTTTCCCTTCTTTCTCAAGGTACCAGTTCTGCCCCAGGGTTCTAGTTCTCAGGTCTTTAGAGCTGTCTTAGGGCGGCAGGACTGGGGAAGAGTGGATTTAGGAGGACGCAGTGGCATCGTCATATCTGATCTCGCCGCCAACACTTACTGAGCGCCACCTGTGTGCTAAGCAAGGATCATGTCATTTAATTCTCAAAAATGTCATGAGAGGGATGTTGTCATGAGACATCTTTTGAAATCTGAGAGAACAGGCACAAGGAGACAAAATAATTTGCCCACATCACACAATTAGATCAATTCAAATGCCAGCTCTGTCCCCGGATCCCACCACACTCTTAACGTTGCCCGATATCGCCTCCTGTAATAACAGGAGATAACAAAAACCAGGAAAATAAGAAAAAGTTAGAGGTCAGACCTGAATTTGTATCCTGGGGCACTCTCTGAGTATCTGATGACTCTGATCAAGTCATTCAGCTTCTCTGAAACTTAGTTTTCTCATCTATAAAATGGACTTAAGAATGTATCCCGGTGGGGCATGTGGGAGGGGTAAATGACAACGTGTTTTGGGGGCTGGCGCTAGAAGGCCCTCTGCGAAAGTGTCCTCTCTTCCTCCTGCTATGGCTCAGCCTTCTTATTCTCCTCGGTGGTGCTTTGTGGGGCTCCCTGAGTGTTGCCCTGACTTTGTGCTGCGTTGGGTTTCTTTGTGTTCAGAGTTCACGTAGATCTTACTTCCTAGCTAGGCGGTGAGCTGCTTGAGGCAGGAAACTAAGTTTGGCCTCAAGTTAGTGTTGTCCTTGTATTCTCTAGAACATGGGGCTAGTGCCAGGACCCAGTTAGTGCTTGATAATGACTGCTGATGCTTCTTTTGGTTAATACGAACATTAAATAAGAAGAATTTTGAAGATAGAGAAATGTACAGACAACCCAATTCAGGTATCTCCGGAGGGCATTTTCTATCAATGCTGAGCTCTGCACTAGCCCTCAACCTTGGTGTTTGGGGCTTGTGATCAGCAGTAAGGACTGTCACCAAGCTGGACTCTTGTCATAAATTTTAGTCTTTGCCATCAACTTAATGAGTTTCCCCAATTCTCCTAGAGCCAGCAGCTTCAGCAGTAGGGGTACTGCAATAATATGGATAGCAAGCAACATTTTTTGAGCGCACTATGGTAAATACTTTATAGATAATGCCTTGTTTAATGCATACCCAAATCCTAAGATATAGGCAGTATTATTACAGTTGAGGCAACTGAGGTACAGAGAGGGTAGGTAACTGGCCCAAAGTCACACAACTGGGAAGGGGTAGAGCTTGATTTGAAATACGTCTTTCCTACGGTTTTTTTGTGGGCTCTGCTGATATCGGGCTCTTAAACTCTTCCTTTTCCATTCTTCTATAGCTACCCAACCTCCTCCCCTCCTGTTGGGTGACACATTCAATCCTATAGGTGAAAATGGGAGCTTGCAGAGCTGGTAGGTATCCAGGCTTCTTAGGATGACTTTGCAGATCTTTGATCAGAACCACTGGGTCAGCTACTAACTGACATTATTGTATATTCATTCATTTGGTTCTTTTCTCTCTTTCCTTATTAGGATGTAAGCTCCAGAAAATGTTTATTGGGTTCAGCACTATATCCCACTGTGTAGAACAGTTCCTGCTACACAGTAGGTACTCCATAAATATTTGTTCAGTGGATGAATCCATTGTTTGTCGACTTCATAGCTTAATTATCAGGGAAGCCATCTTGTTTCTAAGCTATTTGGAGGCACCTCACTCCTCCCTATTCTCTTCCTGCAAATACACCTCATCACTACACTGTATCCTCATGAGATTATCGTGCTTAACTGGTGAGATCATATATGTGAAACCATAAAGCACTTTAGATGTGTAATCCTCATAAAAGGGTCCTTATACGGCCCATGCTCTATGGAGCTGTGATCTGAGAACCCAGTCCAACACAGAGTATTATAAGATACTCTGTTTATGTACAAGTAAAATTGTACACAAGTACAATTTTTACTTGTGTCCCTTGAAGAACATCAAAGTTGATCCAATTCCTAATCTATAGCAATGTTTCTGAAAAGTGTCTTGTCTTTCTTTCTTAAGTCTTTCCCACTTGCTGTTGCTCTGGTAACCCCAAAGTCTCTCTTCATGTCCAGCCCATTTGGCTTTTCTCTTTTCTTCCTCCTTCACCCCTCCCAGGGCTCTATTATGTGGACTCTCTGAACCCAGTTGCCTAAATCTTCTGGTCTTTCCTCTAGCTTCTCTATCACTTACAGGCTGTGTAACACCAGGAATGCAAGAGACTGTTTCTACATCCGCTTTCTTGTATATAAGGTGGACATTTAATCCTGTGAGGAAAGTACTATGATGATTACTGAGTTCAAACTTATAAAATACTTAAAACAGTGCCTAGACATGAAAAGATGCTCAACATTGCTAATCATTAGCGAAATCAAAACTACAATGAGCTATCACCTCATTGTAGTCAGAACAGCCATCATCAAACAGTCTACAAATCATAAATGCTGAAGAGGGTGTGGAGAAAAGGGAACCCTCCTACACTGTCAGTGGGAATGTAGATTGGTGTAGCCACTATGGAGAACAGTATGGAAGTTCCTTAAAAAACTAAAAATAATGCTACCATATGATCCAGCAATCCCACCCTTGGGCATGTATCTGGAGAAAACTCTAATTTGAAAAGATACATGCACCCCAGTGTTCATTGCAGCACTATTTACAATAGCCAAGACATGGAAACAACCTAAGTGTCCAAGGCAGGTGAATGGATAAAGAGGATGTGGGACGTATATATACAATGGAATATTATTCAGCCGTAAGAAAGAATGAAATATTGCCATTTGCAGCAACATGGATAGACCTAGAGATTACTATACGAAGTGAACAGAAACAGACTCACAGACATAGAGAACAAACTTACGGTTACCAAAGGGGAAAAGGGAGGGGGCCATAAATTAGGAGTTTGGGATTAACAGATACGCACTACTACATATAAAATAGATAAACAACAGGGTCCTACCGTATAGCACAGGGAACTATATTCAATATCTTGTAATAACCTATAATGGAAAAGAATCTAAAAAAAATGTGTATATATATATATATATATATATATATATATATAACTGAATCACTTTGCTGACACCAGAAACTAACACAACATTGTAAACCAACTATACTTCAATAAAACAAAAACAAACAGTGCCTGGTACACAGTAAACATTCAGTAATCTTAGCTGCTTTTGTTATTATTACTAGCAGTAGTAGTAGAAGTAACATCATCTAACTCCTAATTGCACACCACTAGGTATCTGAGAATCAACTGACTAAAACGGAAACTCTGGAGACAGCAAAGGGAAGGTATGAATCTTAGTGGACAAGGTCAAATATCTCTTTTTGTTTCATATATGTATGGGAAAGTGATGCATAGGAAGAGGTGGAGAAAGTGGAAACTTCATTACAAAATCCTGCACCTGTCAACCAGACGCCAAGTATTATAAGCATTTAGATATTAGAAGAATTCTCTTTGCACTGCAGTCCATGGTACCTATTTTCAGTTTTGTCTATTCTTAAAATGATGCCTCTTTTTTTGAACCAGCCATCTTCAAGTATTTTAAGTTTTCACCTAATACCACCTTGAGACTCCCCTGCTTGTACTGTCTGACCTTCTCTTGATTTTCTTCTTCCGTTTTTATAGCTTTCCCACGGATCACAGTGTTAAGTCTCTAAGAGACTCTTCTGAAGGTCTCTTCTTGGCAATTTTCTTGCTCCGTGATGCCAAAAACATCTTTTGCAAGCCCTCTGTGGCATTGGGGAGAGGCAGGATGAGGCCAGTTCAGTCTGTTTTCTTTTCACGTATGTTTCTCATTTCAGCTATGACAGGGCATCGGGTGAACTGCACGGAGATAATTGCTGGAACTGGGGCAGCTGCCTCGGCCCTCAGCTCTCCGACCACACCCATGAAGCCCACCAGAGAACTGGTGCGATTGCTGTGTGCGTGAGGGAGGGCAGGGCTAAGAGACCTAATTTGGTCTGAGCTCAGGGTGGAGACTAGATGAAGCCTGATTTGGAAAGGACTATAATCGAGTCTGTCTGGGCTCTGTTTGCAACGTATAAATTGGAAGCAATTTAATAAAATTTAGCATTTCAGGTTTAAAAGATATAGTCAGGAAAGGGGCTCGGATTTTTGCGTTATAAGCCTTGAATATCCTTTTTCTCTATAGGTTTTCTTTTTCCTATCATATTTTTCTCATAACACAAATGTGATCTGATTTAGAAAGAAGGGGTCCTGATTTAAGAAAATCCAAACTTAAAAATAAGGTAAAATCAGGAAGTGTTGATTTGCTTCTTCATTTTAGTCTAGATTTTAAAAAGGCTCTTTTAAAGTTGTGAGCTCTCCTGGGTGCCTTGCCTGTCTGTCTCAGCATTAACTTTCCGCTCAAGTCTTGCAGAAGTTTGGGTGATGTGGAGGAAAGAACGGAGAAACTGAAAGCTAAGGCAGTGGGAACCACTGCCAACAGAAGCTCAAGGTGAAATAAAGATGCAAGTGTGTCTGAATTTTAACTTAATGCAAGAGGGAAACACAACAAGCTCCCAGGGGGAATTTAACGCACATCCTTGTTAGCCTTGCAAGGAGAGGCACAACCTTAAGGCTGGTCCCTGCCTTAAGGGACCTGGTAAACTTTCAGAGACACGTTGTCTGGAGGTCTGGGAAGCAGGTGGGAGCAGATGGAGGGCATGAAGGTAGAGAGATAGTTCTTGGTGAAGTGACCCAAGGACACCCAACTAAATCCCTATCCAGGGTCATCAACGTAATGGGCAATACCATCCCTCCTTAACTTGACAATTTCCCAGGTATCTCCTGACCCTTTCACTGCATTGTCACGCCCAAGAGGCAATAGAGGGATGTGGTTAAAAACTCAGGTTCCGTAGCCTGTCAATCTGGATTTGAGTCCTGCATACATAGATCACAGTTTGTATCACCTTGGGCAAGTCATTGGTAAAATGGGGACACTAAATACCTCACACTGTTCTTTTGAGCATATAAAGCGCTTACCACAGAGCCTGGTACTGGGTAAATGCCGCCATTATTACTTTTATTATTATTATTAATTTTCCCTGGAACACGTAAGAGGATTTCTCTTTGAAGAGTGGAAGTTTCCACGACTGTTTCTAAGTATGGACTTGGCTTGCGATCCCATTTACCTCAGCTGGTGCTCATGCATCCCTGGAAACCTGAGCTGCAAAACCCCAGTTCCTCAGTCTGCATCTGCCTTTTGCAGGAAGAGGATCTCTGCTGAGATAACGGTGCCTTTGCTGCCACCGGATGAGGAGCAGGTGACTCACCCCTAGTCATCGGCTACTCACTCACTTTCACCGAAGAGGAGCTGGGCGCCTCGCACATAGTCCTGCCCCATGATGGGGCCGGGCCAGGGAGTGAGCTCAGTGGGGTCAGAGCTGAACTTGGGAAGCCCAGACTAGGAGGAGCCACTCCCTGTCCACAGACCAAGTTCTCCACGTGTGTTCCCACCTCTGCTTGTGTCTGTACTAGAGTCAGACAGACGAGGCCACAAGTCCACTTCCTAGATCTTTGAAAGTCATGAGCTCATCTGTGAAATGAAGGTAATAATGTCATTTACCTTAATGGCTTGTAATGAATATCTGATAAGATCTGGAGCAATGTAAAAATTCAGTTAATAGTAATAATTATTGTGTTGGTCCTTCGGCTTAGAATGCCCCCTCCCCTCCCCTCTCTCCTTCCCATCCTCCCTGTCTGGCTTGTCTTCCCCGGATGACACTGGTCACAGTGAACATCTCTCCCCTTACTTCATTCCTTTCTCTTTGTGTCTCTCATCAGTATGTGTGGAACTCATGGCAAAAGTGCTCTTGTCTATTGCTTTTACTATTTTAAACATTATCAAAATTTATATTCTGAAAATATTCATTAAGTAATGAATTTGTTCATTTATTCAAAAATATGTATTGAATATCATCTGTATATGCACACTTCCATATGCTGATGATCTGGCAATAAACAAAACAGGTAAAGCCCTACCTTCATGGTACTTGTTATAGGGGATGAGATAGACACAGGCACACACATATAAAAGTGTCTGCAAAATAGGTGTACAATTTAAAGAATAAGAATAAGGCAGGCCACTAATTTGAAAAGATACATGCACTTCAGTATTCATAGCAGCACTATTTATAATAGCCAGGATATGGAAGCAACCCACGTGTCCATCAACAGACAAATGGATAAAGATTGGTATATATATTCAGTGGAATATTACTCAGCCATAAAAAAGAATGAAATAATGCCATTTGCAGCAACATGGATGGACCTAGAGAATATTATGTTTAGTGAAATAAGTCAGACAGAGAAATATAAATACTGTATGATATCACTTATATGGGGAATCTAAAAAATAATACAAATGAATGTGTATAGAAAAGCAGAAACAGACTCACAGATATAGAGAACAAACTAGTGGTTACCAGAGGGCAGAGGGGAGGGGCAAATTAGGGGTAGAGGATTAAGAGATAGAAACTACTATATATAAAATGGATAAGCAACAAGAATATATTGTACAGCACAGGGAATTATATCCATTATCTTATAATAACTTTTAGTGGAGAATAATCTGTAAAAATACTGAATCACTATTCTGTATACCTGAAACTAACATAATACTATAAAGCAACTATACTTCAATAAAGAGAGAGAGAGAGAGAGAGAGAGAGAGAGAGAATAAGACAGACCACTTGGCACCTGCCCCTCAAGTGAAGACGTAGAATGTTTTTCCCCTAGAAGGGCCTATGTGTCCCTTCTCAGTCACACCCTGCTCTAGTTCCCCCAAGCCCAGAGGGAAAGTTAGTATGTTAATCATGCCCATGCTTTACCTTACAGTTTTACCACCTACATATTGAACACTCAATCCTATTTTAATTCAGTTTTGCATGTTGCAGTGTCATATGGGTGTATTCTATGCATTTTTCCTGTGACTTCTTTCACTCTACATTATGCTTTGGAGTTGATCTTCACTGATACCTGGGGCTGTAGTTGACTCAGTTGTCACTCACTGCTGGGTAGTGTACCATGTATTGCTTTCCCACACTGAATGTATACATTCTATTATTGATACATATTTGGGTTATTTCATTTAAAAACATCACTTTCATGCTGCATTGGCCATTTTTGAAACTGTCTCCTGATTCCACATGTAAGAGTTCTTGCAGGAGTGGCAATTCGGTATTGTTTTTCATCTACTTGAAAATTTCTAGAGGATGGGGCCTCTTCCTTTGGGTCCTTATTGCTGCCTCTCACAGGGAGGATGGTCAAAGTTGGTTTAAAGGACAGGGATAGGTGGATCCATGCGGTTCAAATCTGTGTTGCTCAAGGGCCAACTATAATTCAAATAGTTTAAAGACAAAATGAAGTTCCCAAGTATCTCAAAGTCACTATCGTTGGTAGGAAGCTGTGGGAATAAGAAAAACAGCTGAAGGAAAACCTATTTCTTGTTGATATGTCAGCATAGGTTACCGGGCTAAATCAGGAGCAGGTTTACATACATCAACTGATTCCTTACTGTTGGGCTACTCAAAAAGATCTTCATATTTCTCTAGGTCAAGAAGGGCAACGCCAGGAATCCCCTTCCATCCTGACACCCAGAGGGAGAGCCTCAGAGTCCCTCATGCCCTGGGTACTAGACTGCGGTTTCTGGCACCAGCAGTGGCAGCAGACTGCAGGCTTCAGGCAGCTCAGAGGCAACGAAGCCATCTGTGCAGCCAGGCAATAAGGAAGGGATTACAGGGATTGATGGGCTGTGCAGAGAAGGCCTCTGGCAGAACAAAGTGGGATCTGGAGACCTCGCCAGGTCACGCCGAGCATTTTACATCTGTGATCCAGGTCAGACAGGGCTGCCGGAGTTTGCTGTTGCCCTGGCTGTGCCAGCACAGAGGAAATGAGCCTGGCTTGCTGGCCGCCTGAGCCCAGTGGAGTATCCCATCCTGAGGTTTAGGGCTGATAAACTCTAAAGTCTTCGTTGCCCTTTCAGAGAGGCCAGCAAATCCTTTCATCCCTGGAATGGGACTTCTTCAGGGAAACTGTGTCCCTGGTGTCTCTCCGTAGGTGACATCCACTGAGCAGGCTAGCAAGAAGACTGTGCGTTGGCTCAGAGGGATGTTTTCCCACTTCGGAGCTTAGAGGATAGGTCAGAAAAGCCCTTCTTGATCTCAGAGTATCTTGGGAGCATCACAGATGGGATATCTTGGCCTCACAGTTGCTCTTTAAGCATTTGCCTTGTTTGGAATAAGGAACAACAGAACAGCTTGGCTTTCAAAGGACAGCCAAAGACTGGTGGAGAGGTTCTCCAGATGGTGGCAAAGCAGCCAGCAGCAATCCCAGCATGGGGCTTGGTAGCTCAAGCAGCTTGGATATGCCAGATCACAGAGCACCAAGAACTCCAGCCTTCTGTTGCCTCTGCTCTCTGGAAAGTCTGGATGAGTCCTCCCTGTAGGATGGAGGAGCTTCTCTGGAGCCTTCTGAGGCAGCTGTAGAGAGGATGGTGATACTTACTTCATCAGATGATCCAGGAAAAGTCATCTTCAGTGAGAGAGGAAGCACTCCTGCTCAGCTTCAAGGCCTCCTTGACCTTCGGGTCTGCTGTCTGTGGTGTCTCCCTTACTCCCAGAGCTCTGCTTAACAGGGCTTGACTCCCTCAGTCCAGAATTGCCCTTCCCCAACCTCTCCCCCACTATGAGGCACCGGTGAGGACCTCAGCACCCAAACTCCCAAGCCTTCTCACTCCAGGGAAAAGCCCTACCGTGATGCCCTGAGGCTGGTCCTGCAGGAGCAGTTAATGCACGCTGGCATCCTTAGGCTTGTGTGTTTGACCTTGGGGGAGTAGGTGGAGCATGACCTTGGTGGTTACAGAGCATGGTGAGAATGCTGGCCGTGCCACCTCCTAACAATGTGTCTTGGGCAAGTCACTCAATGGTACAATAGAAAAAGACTCATGAGCTTCTTAAGTTGTTGTGAGGATTGAATGAGATTTTTCCAGAGAGAGAATGGGAGAAAGAGAGAACGAGCTAAGCACAATGCCTAAGTGCCTAGTTGGTAGTAAGTATTTGAGTAGAGGCAGCCATTATTATTCTGATGGAAAATGCTTAAGTGCACAAGTTTTTCAAAGGTTTTAAATAATTTCAAGAGAACTCTAGGTTAAGAAGCCCGAGTACAGATCATCAGATCCAATGACTTTATTTTTTTAGATTAGGAAAATGTGGCTAAACCCCAAGAGAAGTGACCTCCCCATGGTTGCTTAGCCACTTAGGAGCAGAGCCAGCGCGGGGAACTGGGACTCCCGTCTCCAATGCTCTCTCTCTCTGGCTGTTTGCCTTACAAGGACCCAAACAGGCCTCACGGTATCACCTACCATCTGCTAAATGAGAGTGGTTGGCAAGAGATTCTCCTTACACTGCAGGGAACAGAAAATTGCTCAATTCATTTTCTTGTAGACAGTGGTAAAAATCTCATTCAGGAGAAAAATGGGAGTGTGTGGGCGATCATTCTGGTGCTCCCCTGATCTTGTTAGTCCTTGTAGAGGACGGCCTCAGTGTAATGCTTTCAGCTCCTTTGGACTCCATTAGTGCTGGACATCTTCTCTTTGTCCCTTCAGATCTGCTCTCCATCGTCCCTACCCAACTCTCTGCCCCTGGAGGCTGACCTGTGTGGACCACACCAACAGGCTTCCTTGCCCTTTGGCTTATGGTTCAGTTCAACCATTCAGGAGCCCCAGCTCCTTACATGGTGACCTTTCCTAGATGACTCTCTACTTCAGGACTAACGTAACTCTTCCTCCCCTTGTCCCTTTGGACTTCTTAGGGGTGGTGACTGTCTTTTCTTATTAACCTTGGGATGTTGTACCATCCTTTGTGGTTTTCTTATAGCCTGTCCATGTCTTTGTAAATACTCCCTTTGTAAATGAACTATCCTTGGAATTATCCTGAGTGTACCATCTACGTTATTTTGGGACTCTAACTGATATACTGGTCATCACCTTGTGTCAAACCAAGATCCAGCTACAGTCCCCCAGGTGATGACCTGTGTTGGTTAGGAAGAAAATTCCATATAAAATAACACTTGTCTTTCTGAATGTGCCTCCATTCTCGCTATACCTTCCTTGTTTAGCCCTCTTAGGAAGCTGGCTAGAGCTTTGTTGATGATCGGAATGGGGTCTGATTTATCTTCCATGCTGTGGGAGAAGAACATGATATCAGGAGTGACAGGTAAAAGTGAATAGAGTGGGGGACTTGGTCATCTGGTCAACCTCAGGCTCTTTTTATCTTGTGAATTTCATGGGGCTTCTTTTGGGTTCTTGACAGGAGCTGAGCTTCACAAAAGCAACCTGAAAAGCCATTAAGTACAGTGGCTTTATAACCTAACCCTAACCCTAAACCCAGTCTCGGTAGTTAAGAAAACTGAGTCCTCAAGATACGAAGACACGATCAGTTAAAATATAAACCCTCATTATGGTTGGTAGAGTGAGTTGATGGTGAGTCAAGAAGCTAACCTTGAATCTACAATCATTGAACTTTTTGTTCTTACTCTACATTTTCTTGCTTTTGTCCTCCATGGAAAACTAGATGGTAAGCTCTTTGAGGACAAGAAATACATTTTTAAAAACTAATTAGTTAATTTTTGTATTTACAAGTATTTGGCACCTGCTATGTGTCAGACACTAATCTGGACACTGGAGAGGCAATGGTTACTAAGAAAGATATGATCACTATAGTTAAAGGATATACAGTCTAACCCAAGGCAAACTATGGCTGTAGGCTGGCTGGCTGTTTTACTAATAAAGTCTTATTGGAACACAGAAATGCCCATTTGTTTACTGGTGTCTATGGCTGCCTTTGAGCTACAAGGCAGAGTTGTGTATTGCAACAGGGGTTGTATATATTGCCCAGCCTGTAATATTTACTGCTTAGCCTTTTGTAGAAAGTTTGCTGACTCCTGGCCTACCCATATACCTTCCCAGTACCTGGTGAAGAGGTAGCCACACTTTTTTTCTCAACAAATACTTTATGGTTAGGTTAACAGATTATTCACAGCTGAAAGCATCACCATTGTTCAGATAGTAGGAAATAATCCTTAGTGGATTATTTTTAATCTTTGCATCTTAAAAAATTTGCTGAAACTTCTAGATGTTGTTGACATATGAACAATTTTCTTGCCTTCTTTTGGTGGATCAGTGTGAATTCAATACACCTATGCAACTGTGCAAGAAGTTTCAAAGGGGAAGATATTCTCATGCATGGGGTGGGTGGGAAGGATTGAATAGAACCTTGATTGCTACCATTCCAGAATGTGTCATCTGGTTTTCTGCTGCTCTTAGCCTTCTCTAAATGCACTTATGCTGTGAAATTTTTTTCAACTTTTTGTTCATAAATACTCGAAGAATAGCAATGAACTCAGAAGTCCCTCTTAACTATTTCCTTCTCATTGGTATTTGACAACACAAATGTGTGGCTGGGGGATTCTCTGGGATTGAGGCACAGTTAGAAGGAAGAGGGTAAAAGCCAGTGCCCTTGGCATGGTCTGGCAGGGTCCATTCTCTGTGCGACATCTCTGAATAACACCTAGATTAACATTTAAATAGGTGCAAGGTGTTCTCTTTGACTCCTTGTAGGTTTAGGATGTTTATCTTGTTCTGAGAACTGTGTATTACACTGAGTATTATTAAAGTTTGAAAAGAAAAGAAATGTAACTGATTCTCCAAATGAATAGTTGTTTTTTAAATTAAAATTAGAACACTAGGGCTTCCCTGGTGGCGCAGTGGTTGAGAGTCCGCCTGCCAATGCAGGGGACACGGGTTCGTGCCCCGGTCCAGGAAGATCCCACGTGCCGCGGAGCGGCTGGGCCCGTGAGCCATGGCCGCTGAGCCTGCGCGTCCGGAGCCTGTGCTCCGCAGCGGGAGAGGCCACAGCAGTGAGAGGCCTGCGTACCGCAAAAAAAAAAAAAAAAAAATTAGAACACTAATGAAAGAAGCTGTGGCATTCCCTAAAGACAAGGGAAGGGCAATGTTGTAGATAATCTAGGAAAAATAAAGGAAAAAAATAAACAAGGATAGGTCTAGGCACATTGTAGGAAAAGCTGACAATTCTTATTTTGAATTACTCAGTGCCTAGAACTGGCTTATACATACTCTTCTGGAGCACGAACACAAAATATTATGAATGGAAATTTCTCCAGTCCAAGGAAGACTTATGACCTCTGGTCGTTTGTTATTATTCAGCATGCTCAATTCAATTCAGAAGGAATTTACAAAGGCCCTCCTGTGTTCTAGGCACTGTGATCATCCTAAGAAAATATAACAACGATGCAGTTGATAATTTAATTGCCATACATAGTATAAATGGGCTGTAAAATCCAGTGAAAGGTGGAATTAAGGAGAGATGGAAATAATGCAGAAAACGTTTTGGTACTGGATTAGGTATTAGAATAATAAGAGAGGGAGGCTATTTCAGCGGATAGGACTTAGTTGAACAGTTATATGTGGTCGGATTACAGAAAACCAGCTCTTAGTAAGGAGGTAGGAAAGGTCACCCAAGATTTTAAATAGTGTGATATTGTGGACAATGGGGAGCCATTAAGGTTCTGAGGAGTGGATTGGCATGCTTGTAGCTTCTCTCTAAGATTGAGATGGTAGCTGTGTATTTGATGGCTTGGAGAGATGAGAAATTGGAGGTGGGGAGGCCACTTCGATGTAGATTACAATACTTCAGGTGGGGACGAATGTGATTATAGAAATGAACTTTCTATGGAGATACCCTAGGCAGGCTTGGCACCTGTCAGAATATGAGTGAGAAGGAGATAAGAGTACATGACTAAGTGTCTGATTATGTGGAAGTGATTTACAGAGAGGGCTTCGATATGGAGAGACATGTAGTAATGTGTGTCCCAATCAGATTGCAGCTAAGACAGACACACTAATGAAGATAAATTAGTTAAAAAATAAACACATTTCCAGACCTTCTTTACATGATCTATGTCTGCTAGGCTCTTTAAGACCTAATTCAAGAATGCCCCCCTTCCAAGAAGAATTTTCTAGCCACAGAACAGATCTTGCTTGCATTTTTTAAAACAGTTAAAGTATAAGCAATTGTAGAAAAGGGCAATGTCTTTTATGCCTTTGTTATCCACTAAATAGTATAGTGCCAGGCCTGCAATGAGTGATACTATGTGGGTGCAGAATAAATCACCCAGATAGACAACTTATGAAACAATAGGTCATATACACATCAAAGCTAGCTGCCTAGAATGGTGAGATGTGGAGAGCAGAGGTGCTCTGGGGTCAGGGAGATAACTGTCAGATCTATCTGGACATAGCTCAGGGGAGTTCTTAAAAAAATTCAAGAGTCATAACAATGGTGGAAGAACGATTCTTAGGGGATTGGGAATGGTGCCTGGAGGGGTTCATGCAGTGATGACATTGGGGTGCTTTAAAGCTGCATAAAGTTTAAGTGCTGACAGATTTGAAACGTAGAAAGAAACAACACAAATGGGGTCAATTCTGGTGATTTTAATCAAAGGGGAATGATGTTTATTTATCCGTGGGTTAATGGGAAAACAATTTGGAACATTAAGAAGTGGTAGAATATGGTCATTGGGGCTCTCTTCACAAAGTGCTTTTGGGGGGCTCTATAAAGGATGTGACTAAAGATTGGGAAACTTTCCAAAATTAATTATTTTCCAATACTGCCTGTGAGACTAAAGCCACCCCTCCACACACACACATGGTTGCATTCATTTGTGGGATACAAACTATACAAAGACTAATAACCTTAGACTGTAACCTTAGCACACATATCACTTAATGTTGAAATATTAGAAGCATTCTTATTAAAATCAGAAATAAGAGAAGTATGGCTATTCAGATTACTACTATTCAACATTATATTGGAAGTTCTAGACAATACAATAATGGAAAATAAGCAATAACTACTAAAAAGAGATACAGCTGATATTTGGAATTGACATGAAAACCTAAGTAGTTGTCAGATATTTTGAATCTTCTACTAGAACTCAAGAAACTTCAGCAAGTTCAATGCATACTATCCATCTATCATCTATCTAAATATCTATTTCTGTACATTAGTGATAGTTAGAAAGTATACTTTTCTAATATGAACGTGAAGAAAACTATAAAACTTACTGAGGGATGGAGAAGAGAACTTGATGATATAGAAATATGCCATGTTTGTGTTTAGGAAGACTAAATAAATTCTCATAAATTAATCTAAACATTTAGTGCATTACCAATCAAATTTCTATTGAACTCAACTAATTAATTCTAAAGTCCTTGTAGAATAGGAAATGTATAAGTAAATCATTTTTTTTAAAAGGAAAACAATGATGGGGATATGTCTTGTTAGACCTCAGAATATACTGTAAAAGTATAGTAAACAAGATATTGTATTGGAATGGAAATAGATTTTTTAAAAAGTTCAGTGGAATACAAAAGAATCCAGAGATAAACCAGAGATAAATATATCCTAGAGATAATGCTCTGCATAACTGAGAAAAGGCTTTGGGGGCCACTGGCCAGCCATCTGAGAAAAAAGAAAATTAGATCCATATCTAAAAGTGTGCAAAATTAATTCCAGATAAATTAAAGATAAAAATGTAAAAATATCATAAATAAGGAAATATAGAAAAGAATTAAAAGTAAATATTGGGGCATGGAAAAGTTTAAGTTAGATACAGAGGTTGATTAATTTGACTCTATACAAATTAACAAGACATTAAGTTAAAACTCAATACCATATATGTTGCAAACATTTTCTTTCAGTGTAGCAGGTAAATACTTAAAATATATAAAGTGTTTCTATTAATCAATAAGAAAAAAAGATAAAGAGGCAAAGAAATATAAGCAGGTAATACACAGGAAAAAAATGCAAATGGCCAGAAATATATGAAAAGACATAAACTTATCATTAGAGAAATACAAATTAAACAACAATGGAATATCGAGGGGTTTTTTTTGCCATAAATTTGGAAAACAAGGAGGAAAAAATGTAGGAGGCTGGGGAAGAAGAAGATCATGAAGATTTTCCTATACACTGTTTTTGGTGCTGACATTGATTGACACAGCCTCTTTTGGAGAAAAAGTTCACAATGTTTATAAACTTTATTATGTATATCCTTTTATTTGGCAATTGTAAAACTAAGGATTTTCCTAGGAAAATGTTTCCATGAGTACACAATGCGATGTATGTATTGCAATATTGTTTATTATAGTGACAAACTGAATATGACTAAATGTCCCATCAGTAAGGTACAGTTAAATGAAATATACCACATACATTCTATGAAGTACTGTGCAGTAATGAAAAAGAATGAGATATACCGTCAGACATATACTCGTTTGAAATAAAAAGCAATTTATAAAACAATTTACAATTGAATGCCCTTTATGTAAAAAAAAGCAAAACAAAAAATATCTAATTCTAAATTGAAGCCTACATACATATGAATGTATAGAACAATATCTGGACATACATATACCAACGTACATAAAACTATTTCTGGAGAAAACTGTGAGATTGGTGTAGCAAAGATGACCTTTTTGTAGAGTTTTTTATTTGTTTGAATTTTCGTAAGAATGTATGAATTGACTAATTGTATGATTAACAATAATAAATTAATTAAAAAATAAAACAAACAGAAATCCAAGCACACAAGTGTACAAGATTATGGCTTAGGCCTACAAAGAGCTTGATCTAGGTGTTTTCCTTACATTATATAATTGTGCATTCCTCCTTTCCAGCAAACATCTTATTTATTCCCCTTTTAGGATTTATCCTTGGAAATGTCAATGCCAGAGACCGATCCGTTAGCTAATTAGGTACATTTCTAAGTATACAGTTACCTTAAGGGATAACAGATGTTGCATCTAACATCCAGACCTTGGCTAATGTGTAGTTCATTAAGGCAGGTCTGACTTGTATTCTTTATGAAGCTATAGGAGGGCTCTTATCTTTAAAAAAAAAAAAAAAAAAAAGATTTTAAAATCTTTTTAAAATCTTTTAAAATTGCTAAAAACTTCAGCTCTTCAGGGATTTGAATTTACTGTCCCACACTAGCTTCTCCCAGATTTTTAACATCCTGAGTTCTCTATATAATATTGATCACATCACTGAATAGAATCTAGCGTTTAGCCATAAATGATGGAAAATAATTGGGCTTTTAATTAAACAATCAAACAAATAGGCCAGAATGAGCACACCTAAAAACTATTTTTGCTCAGCATTACATTTTCTCTGCAAAATAGAAAAGTTGTGAAAAATCAATAATGGCAAAGCTTATCTGAGGGAAAGGGTATTTTTGTGTGGCTGTCTATTCTAGAACACCTCCTAATTCCCCTTCTGTGGGCTTCACCAGAACTGGCAAACCAGGCACAAACTGTCTGTAGGACTTTGCTTTTGTAGTCTTTGGAAAATCTGGGTTTTGAATTTTAAAAGAAAAAGGAAAGTAGGTAGAGTCAACTGCCTGAGTTTGCCCAGTCACATCCTTGTGCTTCCACAGGTTCAGTTTGTTCAGCCATATCGTTGAGCACCTGCTGGGTCCCAGGCAGAATACTAGGAACTTGGTTGTGAATATGAGTCCCACAAGGCCTTCCCCTTGGGCTGCTCACACCCTCATGATCACAAAGATGGATCATAGAGGGAATTACCGAGTTGCATAAACCACTCCACTTATTCAACAAATATTTCTTAAGCCCTTATGTGTCAGGCCCTGGGGATGAGTTCACAATCTAGAGAGGATGAAAGACAATGAAAGCATGAATATATTGTGTGAAATATGCTGGGATGGTACTGGACATAGAGCATCCTAGGAGGAGCTTAAGACGAGTAGCAAATCTGTCCCCTCGGGGGTCAAGACAGGCTTCTTTGAGGAAGAGAGATTTAAGACATGCAACCAGATACTTGAAAGATGAGTAAAAGTTTGTAAACTAAGGAATGAGGGGTAGAGGGATTGTGGCGGGCATGACCTTGTACCAAGCACTGTGATGGGTCCCGGGGGTTCCCGCCCTCACAAAGGCTTGTGTCCCCATCTCCATCTCTTCCCAGCCTGTCTCTTTCCTTTGCCTCTGGCCATTATCCCTGACTCCTACGCCCCATTCCCCAGATGCTCCCTCACTTGTCCAGTACAGCAACAGACCCTGGACTGTCTTCTCCCTCTCCCCTCTTCTAAGTGACTCGCTCCTCCTTTCCCACCTCATCACCATTCAAATAACAGCAAAATAACTGACATCACCCCACGTTTAGGTAATTTCTTTTTCAGGTGCTGATTTTTGGGTACTAATCCATGCCCTTGTAAAAGCAAGGGTGCTTATCTTCCGGAGGCTGCTCTGGGATGCTAAAACATCAAAGTAGCCCCACTTACTGTCCTTGCTTTCAGTAATGACGACAGTCAGGAAAACCTTCCCCTTCCCCACCAGCAACCTTGTTTCTCCTGTGGCCTAATAGACACTGTCCCATTTGCAATTGAATTTGGCATAAATCTGCACCTTTTTTTTTTTTGGAATTTTGGAATTTTATTTATGTTTTTATACAGCAGGTTCTTATTAGTCATCTATTTTATACACATCAGTGTATACATGTCAATCCCAGTCGCCCAATTCATCACACCACCACCCCCAACCCACCACTGCTTTCCCCTCTTGGTGTCCATACATTTGTGCTCTACATCTGTGTCTCAATTTCTGCCCTGCAAACCAGATCATCTGTACCATTTTTCTAGGTTCCACATATATGTGTTAATATACGATATTTGTTTTTCTCTTTTTGACTTACTTCACTCTGTATGAGAGTCTCTAGATTCATCCACGTCTCTACAGATGACTCAATTTTGTCCCTTTTTATGGCTGAGTGACATTCCATTGTATATATGTACCACATCTTCTTTATGCATTCGTCTGTCGATGGGCATCTAGGTTGCTTCCATGTCCTGGCTATTGTAAATAGTGCTGCAGTGAACATTGGGGTGCATGTGTCTTTTTGAATTATGGTTTTCTCTGGGTATATGCCCTGTAGTAGGATTGCTGGATCATATGGTAATTCTATTTTTAGTTCTTTAAGGAACCTCCATACTGTTCTCCATAGTGGCTGTATCAATTTACATTCCCACCAACAATGCAAGAGGGTACTTTTCTTCACACCCACTCCAGTATTTGTTGTTTGTAGATTTTTGATGATGGCCATTCTGACTGGTGTGAGGTGATACTGCATTGTAGTTTCGACTTGCATTTCTCTAATAATTAGTGATGTTGAGCAGCTTTTCATGTGCTTCTTGGCCATCTTTAGGTCCTCTTTGGAGAAATGTCTATTTAGGTCTTCTGCCCATTTTTGGATTGGGTTGTTTGTTTTTTTAATATTGAGCTGCATGAGCTGTTTATATATTTTGGAGATTAATCCTATGTCTGTTGATTGGTTTGTAAATATTTTCTCCCATTCTCAGGGTTGTCTTTTCGTCTTGTTTGTAGATTCCTTTGCTTTGCAAAAGGCTTTAAGTTTCATTAGGTCCCATTTGTTTGTTTTTGTTTTAATTTCCATCACTAGGAGGTGGATCAAAAAAGATCTTCCTGTGATTTATGTCAAAGAGTGTTCTTCCTATGTTTTCCTCTAAGAGTTTTATAGTGTCCGGTCTTACATTTAGGTCTCTAATCCATTTTGAGGTTATTTTTTTGTATGGTGTTAGGGAGCGTTCTAACTTCATTCTTTTACATGTAGCTGTCCAGTTTTCCCAGCACCATTCATTGAAGAGACTGTCTTTTCTCCATTGTATATCCTGTCTCCTTTGTCATAGATCAGTTGACCATAGGTGCATGGGGTTATTTCTCGGCTTTCTATCTTGTACCATTGATCTGTATTTCTGTTTTTGTGCCAGTACCATATTGTCTTGATTACTGTTGCTTTGTAGTATAGGCTGAAGTCAGGGAGTCTGATTCCTCCAGCACTAATAGTGTTGGGAGTGGACATCCTTGTCTTGTTCCTGATCTTAGAGGAAATGCTTTCAGTTTTTCCCATTGAGAGTGATGCTTGCTTTGGGTTTGTCGTATATGGCCTTTATTATGTTGAGGTAGGTCCCCTCTGTTCTCACTTTCTGGAGAGATTTTATCATAAATAGGTGTTGAATTTTGTCAAAAGCTTTTTCTGCATCTATTGAGATGATCATATG
>NW_020174301.1:2448881-2515424 GCF_003031525.2 Neophocaena asiaeorientalis asiaeorientalis
GGATGGAATGTCCTGTAAATATCAATTAAATCTATCTGGTCTATTGTGTCATTTAAAGCTTGTGTTTCCTTATTAATTTACTGTTTGGATGATCTGTCCACTGATGTAAGTGAGTTGTTAAAGTCCCCCACTACTATTGTGTTACTGTCAATTTCCTCTTTTATAGCTGTTAGCAGTTGCCTATGTATTGAGGTGCTCCTATGTTGAGTTCATATATATTTATAATTGTTATATCTTCTTCTTGGATTGATCCCTTGATCATTATGTAGTGTCCTTCAAATGTTCCTATTACTATTTTCTTAATTGTAAAGGGTTTGTTTTTGTAGGTCCTTTTCTTCTCTTGTGTTTCCCACTTAGAGAAGTTCCTTTAGTATTTGTTGTAGAGCTGGTTTGGTGGTGCTGAATTCTCTTAGCTTTCACTTGTCTGTAAAGCTTTTGATTTCTCCATCGAATGTGAATGATATCCTTGCTGGGTAGAGTAATCTTGAATATAAGTTCCTCCCTTTCATCACTTTAAGTATATCATGCCACTCCCGTCTGGCTCGTAGAGTTTCTGCTGAGACATCAGCTGTTAACCTTATGGGAGTTCCCTTGTATGTTATTTGTCGTTTTTTCCTTGCTGCTTTCAATAATTTTTCTTTGTCTTTAATTTTTGTCAATTTGATTACTATGTGTCTCGGCGTGTTTCTCCGTGGGTTTATCCTGTATGGGACTCTCTGCACTTCCTGGACTTGGGTGGCTATTTCCTTTCCCATGTTAGGGAAGTTTTGGACTATAATCTCTTCAAATATTTTCTCTGGTCCTTTCTCTCTCTCTTCTCCTTCTGCAACCCCTATAATGTGAACGTTGTTGCGTTTAATGTTGTCCCAGAGGTCTCTTTGGCTGACTTCATTTCTTTTCATGCTTTTCTTTTAATTCTGTTCCGCAGCAGTGAATTCCACCATTCTGTCTTCCAGGTCACTTATCCATTCTTCTGCCTCAGTTATTCTGCTATTGATTCCTTCTAGTGTAGTTTTCATTTCAGTTATTGTATTGTTCATCTCTGTTTGTTTGTTCTTTAATTCTTCTAGATCTTTGTTAAACATTTCTTGCATCGTCTTGATCTTTGCCTCCATTCTTTTTCTGAGGTCCTGGATCATCATCACTATCATTATTCTGAATTCTTTGTCTGGAAGGTTGCCTATCTCCACTTCATTTAGTTGTTTTTCTCATTTTTTATCTTGTTCCTTCATCTGGTACATAGCCCTGCCTTTTCAATGGGGTCACTGCTCCTACCCCAGGGTCCCGATGTGCACACTACTTTGTGTGCCCTCCAGGAGTGGAGTCTGTGTTTCCCCCAGTCCTGTCAAAGTCCTGCAATCAAATCCTGCTGGCCTTCAAAGTCTGATTCTCTATGAATTCCTCCTCGCATTGCTGGACCCCCAGGCTGGGAAGCCTGACGTGGGGCTCAGAACCTTCACTGCAGTGGGTGGACTTCCGTGGTATAAGTGTTCTCCAGTCTGTGAGTCACCCACCCGGCAGTCATGGGATTTGATTTCATTGTGATTGTGCCCCTCCTACCATCTCATTGTGGCTTCTCCTTTGTCTTTGGATGTGGGGTATCTTTTTTGGTGAGTTCCAGTGTCTTCCTGTCGATGGTTGTTCAGCAGTTCTGGTGTTAACTTTTTAAGACCTGGGTGCATCTCTGGTCCACGTGCAGTGTGTCAGAGTGTTGGGAAATTAACATCCCAGGAGCTATCCTCAAAAAGCGGGGGATAGGAATTGACAAATACTGCATTTGCTCACCCTGCAGTGGGATACTTTTCAAACATGTCCCACACAGTCTCTCAGAAGGTCTCCAGTAGCATTGAACCTGTTACCCACAGTGGTCACCTGCTCAGTTGCATACCCTAGTGGCTTTCCTTCCCCATCTTGCTGCTCCACTTCCTCCCATGCCTTCCTGGAACCATCTTCTAAATACTAAGTCCTGCACTTCTTAAGGCTACACTTCACTAGGGAAAGCTTCTGAATTTATTCTAATATCCTCATGAATAGCATCTGTTATACTAAGGAGTTTTCCAGAATCTTTACTTCTATGATGAGCAGACCTTCCAGGCACCCTTCTCACACTCACCCCCTCCCAATTAAAAAAAAAACCACATAGTCATATATATCCATATCTATCTCCTGGAATTTGGCGTCTGTTTCATAATTATTCAGGAACATGACTCAGCAGTTTGGAAGGAGGTTGGATGAGGGGAGGAAATTTGCCCTTGTCAGAAGAGAAGAGAGGGAGAGAAGGAGTGAGAAACACTAGGAGTTCTCTGGGCGATGTTTTCCCAGTTTTCTTCCTATGTGTCAACTAAACATTAAGCTCTTCCAGACTGGTGGCTATACTGTATATCTAACTGTCCCCAAATTGCATCAAACATAAAGCCTTGCAAATAGTGGATTACGAACTATTTTTGTTCATGATGATAAGAAAAGTAGAGAGAAAAATCCTAAGTAAAAGAGATAAAAATATGTTTGGGAGGAAAAGGCAAGCACTGATGCTGACAACTTAGGTCACAATATATATATTTTTTAATAAATAGCAATACACAGAAGTGGGGTTGCTGGATCATATGATCATTCTATTTTTAATTTTTGAGGAACCTCAATATTGTTTTCTTTAGTGGCTGCACCAATTTCCATTCCCACCAACAGTGGAAAAGTTTCCCTTTGCTCCACATCCTCACCAACACTTGTTACCTTTTGTTTTTGTTTATCATAGTGATGGAGTTCAGGACACACTACCCCAACATATGCTACCTTGGCATATTCAATATTTCAGGCTGAAAGAATTTGAGAAATGGTATGGGTAGGAAGGAGTTTTGACCTTCCCTTGAAGCATGCTATAAAATCCTCATGTGACAGGTGCCCTCCTATACTCAGAGAAGCAGCATCCTTATCTTCAAAGATAAAGGGACACAGAGAGGAATCTGAGTGAACGGTCTCTACTAAATTTTTCCTAGGTTACTATACTTAGCTCACCTTTGTCCTTTGTGATATGTTTCCACAGCTGTTCACCAAACCTAAGCAGAAAAACAGTCAGGTTTAACCATTTCTTTAGGTCTTTGTTTCCTTGTGAAGGTTCCCATATCACATAAAACTTATTTAATATAAATTTGTATGCTTTTCTCTTGGTAGTCTCCCTTTTGTTACAGGGGTTCCAGTAAAGAACTTAGAAGGGTAGAGGAAAAAGATATTTTTCCTCCCCTACAATAGCTATCCTAACAAGTATGAGGTGATATCTCATTGTGGTTTTGATTTGCATTTCCCTGATGATTTATGATGTTGAGCACCTCTTTATATGTCTGTTGGACATTTGCATGTCTTCTTTAGAGAAATGTCTATTCAAGTCCTTTGCCCATTTTAAAATAAGGTTATGTGATTTTTTTGCTATTGAGTTGTAGGAGTTACTTATATATTTTGGAAATTAACTCCTTATCAGAGAATGGTTTGCAAATATTTTCTCCCATGCTACGGTTGCCTTTTCACTCTACTAATTGTTTCCTTTGCTGTGCAGAAAGTTGTTGTCCTACTTACCTATCTTCACTTTTGTTGCCTGTGGTTTTGGGGTCATTCTCATGAAATTATTGCCAAGACCAAGGTCATGAAGATTTCCCCCCATGTTCTCCAGGAATTTTATATATTGGGGTCTTATGTTTAAGTCTTTAATCCATTGTGAGCTGATTTTTGTGTGTGGTGTAAGATAGGGTTCTAATTTCATCGTCTTGCCTTGTGGTTATCTTCTTCTGGGTATGTAGTCAAAAGAGTCAAAATCAGGATCTCGAAGAGATACCTGCACTCCAAGCTTCATTACGACATTTTTTTACAATAACCAAGATATGGAAACAATCCAAGTAATATTCTATTATATGTATATACTGCATTTTCTTTTTCCTTTGACAGTTGAATAGATAAATAAAACACGGTATATACATACAACAGAATATTATTCAGCCTTAAAAAAGAAGGCAATCTACCGTTTTGTGACAGCATGACTAGACCTGGGAGATAGTATGCTAAGGGAAATAAGTCAGTCACAGAAAGACAAAAACTGCATGATTCCACTTATATGAAGTAAAAATACTCAAGGTGATAGAAGCAAGAAAATAGAATGGTGGTTACCAGGGGATGGAGGGAGCAGGAAATAGGGAACTGTTGTTCTGTGGGTATAAAGTTATGGTTTCACTAGATGAATAAAGTTCTAGAGATTTGCTGTACAACATCTTACCTCTAGCTAACAATATGGTGTTGTGCATTTAAAACTTTAAGAGAGTAGATCTTATGGTAAGTGTTTTTACCACACACATACAAAAGAAAAGGTATGCAAGGAAATTTTTGGAGGTGATGTATATGTTGATCACTTTGATTTTAGTGATGGTATCATGGGGTTATGCATATGTTCAACTCATTTGTCTCTATGCATTAAATATGTGCAGTTTTTTAATATCTATTTTACCTCATTAAAACTATAAAAAATAGTTACTATTTTTTACCAGAAAATTTACAGACAGTAAATAGTAAGGAAATATTAACCTAAACTTTGATGTAAGTACAAATCCTGTGAAATGGACATTCCGACTCCCAGCTGGGAACGTAAATGGGTATTATTTTAATGCTTTGGAGGGAAAATGACAATTAAATCACATTAAATTGTTTATGTTCTTTAATCTCCATAGAATTATGTTTCTATGATTTATTCTATGGAAATGTTTGGTTAGTATTAGTATTGAGAAAGTATTACCAGCCCTAAAATATTTATTTCAGTATCACTTGTAATAAGCAATATTAGAAATAATCTGAATGTTCAACTCTGTGGGAATGTTTGAATAAATCAGGGAATATCCACCTGATTATAAATTGTGTAGGAGAGTGGGGTTAACAGAACCCTGGGGGCTGAATTCCACAACATCTCCTGCAGGGAGGTTGCTCTCGTTTCTTTAATCATACAACTCTTGCCTAATTAGGTCATTGTGGTTTCTAACAGTGGCTGTAGCATTGTGCCTGGAATATGGTGGACATTTCATAAGTGAGAGCTACTATTATAATGCCATTAATATTCATGAAATCTGGATAAAAGCAAGGAGAAATGCTTATGCTATGATAAAAGTGAAACAGTGTTGCATTTCACATTAAAAAATAACAATTGTAAATAGAATAAAAGGACTGAAGGATATGCAAAAAATGTGATGAGTGAAAATTTATTATTAATAGAACTATAGTGATTTGTTATATTATCCAATTTTTAAAAATTTTATTGAAGTATAGTTGATTTACAATGTTGTGTTTAATTTCTGCTGTACAACAAAGTGACTCAGTTATACATATCTATATTCTTTTTCATATTTTTTTCCATTATGGTTTATCACAGGAAATTGGATATAGTTCCCTGTGCTATACGGTAGGATGTTGTTGTTTACCCATCCTATACATAATAGTTTGCATCTGCTGATCCCACATTCCCAGTCCTTTGCTTCCTCACACACACCCCCCAACTGCCCCCAGCAACCACAAGTCTGTTTTCTACATCTGTGAGTCTGTTTTTGTTTCGTAGATACGTTCATTTGTGTAGTATTTTAGGTTCCACATATAAGTGATATCATATGGTATTTGTATTTCTCTGTCTGACTTCGCTTAGTATGATAATTTCTAGGTCCATCCATTTGCTGCAAATGGCATTATTTCATTCTTTTTAATGGCTGAGTAATATTCCATTGCATATATGTACCACATCTTCTTTATCTATTCATCTGTATGATGAACATTTAGGTTGTTTCCATGTCTTGGCTTTTGTAAACAGTGCCGCTATGAACATAGGGGTGCATGTATCTTTTCAAATTATAGTTTTGTCTGGGTATATGCCCAGGAGTGGGATTACTGGATCATATGGCAACTCTATTTTTAGTTTTTTGAGGAACCTCCATACTGTTTTCCATAGTGGCTGCACCAACTTACATTCCCACCAACAGTGTAGTAGGGCTCCCTTTTCTCCACAATCTCTCCAGCATTTATTGTTAGTGGACTTTTTGATAATGGCCATTTGGACTGGTGTGAAGTGATACCTCATTGTAGTTTTGATTTGCATTTCTCTAATAGTGATGATGAGCATCTTTTCATGTAGGTCATCTGTATGTCTTCTTTGGAGAAATGTCTCTTTCGGTCTTCTGTCAATTTTTTGATTGGGCTGTTTGTTTGTTATTGAATTGTAGGAGCTGTTTGTATATTTTGGAAATTAGGACCTTGTCAGTTGCATCATTAGTAAATGTTTTCTCCCAGTCCATTAATATTTCTTTAATAAGTATACACAATTTTAAAAATAAAGACAAACCCTTTAGTTTTTTGAAAATAATCAGTTCCTACATTTTCTCATCCTTTGGACAGGTGACCTTAATGGGTATTCATTAAATTAGTTCTACTGGTAGAAGAAAAACATAAACTGTAGGGATCTATTATTATGGGTGGTAGAAAAGGCACAGAACTGAGAGTTGGGGGATTTGGGTCTTCTCCTGCTCTGTGACCTTGGAAAAGTCCCTCAACTTCTTTGACCTCTACTTCTTCCTGGAAATGGGAATAACAATTCTTGACAGATCATCTCATAAAGTAACAAGAACATCTAATAAAATAACAATAACATTCAAGATTCAGTAAAGACTTTGAAAAATGTAAAGCTTTACAAACGTACATTACCTTTCTGTTTCAAGTTTTTACCTCTTCAAAGCTTGAACTCTGCCCCTTTTACTTCTTTTTGTGGATGAAGCCAGTTGAGTTGGATACCAAGATTCATCATGAATCACACCCACTTTCGTCCTTTTTCCTTGTCTCTACCCTTTACAAAGAAAATCAATATATAGCTGTCCCACAGCATTTGGTTTCATTTTCTTCTTCTTCCTAAATGAATTTCAACTAGACACATCTGCTGTCATATTAGGAGTTACTAAGCTTGGTGTGACTTTCTCAGTTTAGATATTTAGCCTGATCAACTCTTGCTTTTTGTATCATTTGCTGTCAACTGGTCTTACAAACCAAAACAAAGAGGCAGAAAAGGAGACAAATTTCCAATGCCCCAATGGCCAAAGGAAGACATTACCCATGAACTCAGACCTGTCCAGACAGGAAATTGCATTCATGTCATGGGTAAAGCAGTAGATAGCACACTCAGTGATTGGATGATCATTTCCAGATGTAGTGTTATTCTATCCTTCCCTGGTCAAAGCTACCAAATAAGTCATCTTGAAGTGCTTGTCGTCTCTAGAAGCCAGGCACGTAGCTTTGCTCATCAAAAAAAACGTATGTCTTTAGTCTTTAAAGGAATTCTCATGGCCATCTCAAAGATACCACAGTTTGGGGGCCTTTGAGTATTATATTTTCATTTCTTTTGCCTGGTACACCTGCCTCCTCTTAATAGCTCTGCTTACATGAATCCTCACTCTTTATCCAGGTGAATCTACTGATGTCACCTTCTCCTGACTGAAATTATAGTTTCCTCCATCTTTGAATCCTCAACTGAGACAGATAGTCTATTTCTAAGCTTTGTCTAGAATAAGTGTAACTTTTAAAATATTAAAAATCTGTCATATAAAAAAGTTCCTGGGCTTCCCTGGTGGCGCAGTGGTTGAGAGTCCGCCTGCCGATGCAGGGGACACGTGTTCATGCCGCGGTCCGGAAAGATCCCACATGCCGCAGAGCCGCTGGGCCCATGAGCCATGGCCGCTGAGCCTGTGCGTCCGGAGCCTGTGCTCCAAAACGGGAGAGGCCACAACTGTGAGAGGCCTGCGTACCACAAAAAACAAAAAAGTTCCTGTGTGTGTATATAGATATATAAAAACATTATGCAAATATGTTTATATGTATATATATTATACATATACACATAATGTATTTATATACATACATATTATATACATATGCATAATGCATTTATATATGTATATATATTTATGTATATATAAAACATATATGTCTTTATATACATGACATTTATATTCCTTTGAATTATCACTTAGAAAAGAGGCAGTTATGTCATATTTGAGTCCTTATGAAGTCTCTATGTTAAAATGTTTGTCCTTCTCCCCGTTATTTTATTTTGAATAACAGACGATTGCTTGGGAAAGACAGGGCATCTCAACCTTGGCTCCATATTCAGATCGCCCAGAGAACTTTCAAAACTTCCAGTGTCCAGGCTGCATCCCAAAACGTTAAATCAGAGTCTGTGGAAGTGGGTTCAGGCGTTAGTGTTTTCTTAAATGCTCTTTGGGTGATTCCAATTTATAGTTATGTCTGAAAATCACTGTTAACCTGAAACAACCTTAGTGCTCACACTTGATTTTTATAAAGGTTCATCTGATGGAAGCAGGGATTCAACACAGATTTAGTGAGTATTCCTGAGGGGAAAGTCTCCACAATTGCAAATGGTGGCTATCATTATTTTTAAAAACCCCAAAACTTTAAGAAAGTTATTTCGAAAAGATACATCATCATTATAAGTTGTAGGAATCTCAAATATATGTCCACAGGGTAAATGAAAACCACATTCTTATATTATGCTAGTTGGTTCTGGTGGCATAGGATAAAATTTTCAGTGGCACAATTATGCACGGAATCAAAAAGTGCTATAGTTGAAGCAACTTAGCAGTGAATATGGTGCAAGAAAACTTTGTTAGATGGTTCAGAAAGGGAAACTAGTGATGATTAAGTTGCTGACATCAAAGTTGCATAGGAAAAGTTTGAATAAAATTGTCCCATGAAATTTGAGTGTAGAAAAGGTACTATTTCTGGATCACTATATTAGGTAACATGAATTTAAATAGCTATTGTAAGTAAAATTAAAAATGAAATACTGGTCATTTCAACCATCTCTCTAAGCGCTTAAAGATTAAAATTCACCAAAAAAGTTGTCAGTGGGAAAATGGAAGCATTGCCTTATATTTGGGGCCCCCTTATTTTGTTGCATTCAGGTTTTCAGTTTTCACTTGCTAAAATTAAGCTCCTTAAGGATGGAGACTATCTCTTACTGATTTGTTTTTATACATACCCAAACACAGATACAGGTTTTGTGGGAACAGAAACGTATCCAACTTTGGTAGCCTTTTTAAATTTAATTTAATTTTTTAAGTTTTTTAAGACTTATGCAGATTGGAGTTTTATTCACTGCAATGATTCATTTTTTTAAATTAATTTATCTTTGGCTGCGTTGGGTCTTCGCTGCTGCTCGCAGGCTTTCTCTAGTTGCGGTGAGCGGGGGCTACTCTTCGTTGCGGTGTGCGGGCTTTTCATCGCAGTGGCATCTCTTGTTGCGGAGCACGGGCTCTAGGCGTGCGGGCTTCAGTAGTTGTGGCTCGTGGGTTCTAGAGCACAGGCTCAGTAGTTGTGGCACATAGGCTTAGTTGCTCCGCGGCATGTGGGATCTTCCCGGACCAGGGCTCAAACCCGTGTCCCCTGCATTGGCAGGTGGATTTTCAACCACTGCGCCACCAGGGAAGCCCTGGTAGCCTTTTTTTTAGAGAGAAAAATACAGAGTGACCATGAGACGTTATTAGGAGTTCTCCCAAGACCATGCAGGTGAGGGGAGTTGAGGTGTAAGCCTCATGAGCTTCATGGGAAATTCATGCCTGCATCTATTCTAGTGCCTAGCACCAGTGTCTTGCTAACCAGGCAAGGGCATTGCACAGATATTTAAGTTGCATTGCTTTCCTTACTCATACAGTCTATGAAATCCTAAGATGATTTCAGAGCATCCCTTGCTGGTCTCTATTTTCTAAGAAAGCAGAAGCAATTTCCTGCTCTGGAGCAGGGTGGTCGGGTAGTACGATGCTGGTGGAGCACTAGATGGCAAAGATGAGTGCAATTTCACCTGAAAGCTGAGCTAGGACAAATGTGGCAAATCATATTTGAGCCTTGGAGCTCCTGGGATGGAGGCAGGGAGGCATCAAGCATCTGGCAGTATAAAAATAATGTGGTCCAGCAGAGGGCTTTCCTTTCTGGAGATTCCTTTCTCTTGTAGACTCAAATAGACTTATTAAAAAGTTTAAGGGTTTATTGTCAGCTGGGGGACGGATGAATTCTGTGTGGACATCCTGCAGGCAAGGGCACCATCTCATTCATCTTGGTGTCCCTAGCACGAGTCTCACACTGGCTGGTGCCAGAATGTTTATTTAAATTGCAGCAGAAACTTGAAAGTGGTCAGTGAGGATGGGTTCAGCATGAATAATCAGGTTCTGCATTTTAACGTGGCACATAAAATTCATAGTTAGGTATTCGCTTTCTTATTCTCTCTTCAACCTGGAATTCCGCTGACGAGGATGAGGTAGGAGAGTAAATAGCCTCTGAGAATGAGCTGCCCAGGTAGGATTGTAGCCAGACTCCACACTCAGGAATACGGAGTCCGTCTACATTTTCTGAGCAGGAGAATTGGCTGAAACTTCAGAAAAAGGTTTTTCTTTTCACTACTTGACATTTGGAGCCTCTTGGTCTTTGGATAGAAATTTAAATTTCCGACTCAAAAATCTGGAAGTGTAAAGAAAGAAAACTTTCCTCTCTTTCGTACACATTAGACATTTACCTAAAGTTAGTATCCGAAGCAGCTTAAAGATGACTAAGGATTCACTCTGAAGAGAAAAGTGACTGAGAGGACGAGCTGGTGAAGGACCCTGCAGTCCCAGAAAGAGGGAAAGGGGCAGCTGGGAAACAGCAGCTCTACAAGAAAGATCAAAACACGTGGCACGGAGAGCAGCAGGAAACAGTGATACTCAGATCCTAGGAACCCTCTCGACATTTCACAGCGTTCTGAAGCCAATTTGAGCATCCTCTTGGGGACAATCCTTTTGAGAACATCAACATGAAACATGAAAAGAATACAAGTGTTCTCTATGCTGGAGAAGGACAGAGACTTTCGGGAGGTGTGGCCTATGTAACATAAATCCCACGATTGTCATTCTGGTGCAGGCAGAGAGAGCAGTAGCAGCTCAAAGGAAATGGCTGCAGTTTGGGTCTATTTCAGTCCCAGGTGATATGAAGGCTTAGAATTTCTGTTTACATCACTTTCTAGTAAGGATGACTTTAGGGGGAACTCCCATGGTCTCCTTCTTGGAGCTGAAGTAAAAATAAAGTCAACACTGGAGATTTCCCATATTTCTATCTCATCTGCTCGGGCAGGGACTCCTCGATGAATTCCATAATCTTGCTTTCGTAAAGCTGCAATGACAGTGACAGCTGCTTCAAAACCCTTAGTGGCATTTCCTGGAACACAGACTGTGCTCTGAGTTGAAATTTCACTTGACACATTTTAGGCCTGGTGGTTTTCAATGAGGGAGAAAAAAACCCACATTGTTAAATACTACTGCAAAATTTCACTTTGCTTAATGGGCAATAAAACAAATACAGTGTGTTCAGGTGGCTCAACCTTCTGGTTTGACCATCTGGCCTGATGAAGATACTCAACGTCCCTTGTCTTTCGCTGGCTTTCCCTCCACTATCTACTGATGAGTAGGTGCCTGTCAGCATAATTAGCTCCTGCTTGAAACCTGCGTAAAAGAAATGTCCTAAAACGTATCCAACGATACCCTGGCAGTCGAAATAAAACAGAACACCACAGTAGGAGAGACTCCACCTGGTCAAGAATGTTGGCCTTATTCTTATAGTTTGAAAAGATACTTCGAGAATATTGGTATTTTCTATTCAAACAACATGCTCAAAAGCAATAGCCACTCATTCCTTCTCCTACAACATTCTGGATTTAAGGTTTAGGAAGAAGCACTGACGTTTCAAGGAAGAGGACCCAGAACTGTCAAAAAGGGAAAATGCTATTGAAAGTCTAGAAGACACAAAAATAGTAAATCTGTCCTGCACAGACTGATGGACTCTTAGAATTTCCGGAGAAGACTGACAACAGAAAACAAAAAGTGAGTCACTCTATAGAAAATTTATAGACTGTTTTGCCCCAGGGGATGGGGTATACATATAGAAACATAGTCATTTTGAGGGTACAAGCTAAAAACATTTCTCAATTTTCCCTTTCTCTTCTCATGATAAGGCTTTGATCATCTTATCTTAGGCTTTTGTAGAGCTTATATGAAAATGAAGGAGTAGATAGCAAGTGAATAATGATTTTGGTTTGGAATCTCTTCTCTAGACACAGTTTCCTTTAAAACAACACACACACATACACAGACACACACACACACACACAGAGAGAATGAAACTTCCACTTGGAGGTTCATGATGGTGTAATTGGTACCAAATTAGTCCTCCTATTATAAACAACCGAAACACACAGATACACAAACAAAAAATTGAATGACATATACAAGGCAGCTGTTTTCAGGTAGTGGATAACAGGCATGGAAAAGTGCAATCCCTGAAAAAGAGAAAACTTACAAGGTGAGAATTCAGGGCAGCTAAAAGCTGTATTCTATAGGGTAAGACGTCATAGAGGAGAAAGCTGCACATTGGGAGTGGTGGTGGTAAAAGTTTGTTTGCACAGGGGTTCCTTGTGACTCCTTGGTTGAAGACTAGGCTGCATGTATGCAGAGTGAGATTACATGGAGGCATATGTAAAAGTGTCTGTTAATGGCATTGAGAAGAGACCAGAGATTCTAGTTACCAGTCAGTGCTGAGAAACATTGGAGGTTCAGCCCAGTTAGAATGGAGAAACCTCGTTAACACTCCAGCATCCAGTTAAGACATCAGAAAAGTCTTACCTTAAAAGTAATGGCTGGGACTTCCCTGGTGGCTCAGTGGTTAAGAATCCGCCTGCCAATGCAGGGGACACAGGTTCGAGCCCTGGTCCGGGAAGATCCCACATGCTGCAGAGCAACTAAGCCTGTGTGCCACAACTACTGAGTCTGTGCTCTAGAGCCTGAAAGCCACAACTACTGAGCCCGTGTGCTGCAACTACTGAAGCCTGTGCTTTGCAACAAGAGAAGCCACCGCAACGAGAAGCCCGTGCACCGCAATGAAGAGTAGCCCCAGCTCGCCGCGACTAGAGAAAGCCTGCGTGCAGCAACGAAGACCCATTGCAGCCAAAAATAAAATTTTTTTAAAAAAGGGCCATATTTTAAAATAAGGCTCACTCTAGATCTGCCTTAACTGAATCTAAAATAAAAGACTAAAACAAAATTAGTAGCACATTAGGAACTTTTGGAATAATATTGGACATTTTATGGAACATGTAATTAGAGTCTCAGCAGCAAAGAAACTTTGAAGATTAGTGGCCAAAGATTTCCTATATTTGTTGAAAAACGTTGGCTTACAGATCCATGATGCTTGGGGGACCCACAACAAGAAGAATACAAAGAAAGTCACACTTAGGCACTCAGACTCAAACAGAAATTAAAAAATAAAGAAACAGAACATCTTGAAAGCAGACAAAGCAAGATACATGCAAGAGAATGGTAAGAATGAAAGCTGACCTTATTAGAAACAAGAGAAGTAGGAAGATAAAGGAATGACATTTTTTAAAGGCTGAAAGAAAAAAACCTGACATCACATATTCTATATACAGAGAAAAAAATCCTTCATAAACAAGGGTGAAATATAGATATTTTCATAAAAATAAAAGCTGAGAAAATTAGTCATCACCAGACCTGAAAGATATTCTTCAGGCTGTCATTCCATCGTCTTCCTGAATAATCTTAAAAAATGGCTATGTGAATGAATGAATGAATGAATGAACGAATTTAATGACGTCACAGGACACAGTCATAATAAAAAAATCAACTGTATTTCTATATATTCACAATAAACAATTTAAAATAAAATTTTAAACAATTAAAAATTGTACCATAAAAATATCCAAGTATGTACAAAAACTCTAAAGAATGCAATACATTGCTGAGAGAAATTAAGAGTAAAGTAAATAGAGAAATATACTCACGGATTGGACAATACAGTATTGTCAATTCTCTACATATTGTTGTGTAGATTCAACAAAATCACAATCATAATTCTACCAGCCTTTTTTTTAATTGACAAGATAATTCCAAAATTTATATAGCAATGCAAAAGAGCTAGAATAGCTAAAATGACCTTGAGAAGGAAGAAGGAATTGGAGTGCCTATGTTATCTGATTTTAAGACTCACGACAGATCTACAGTAATCAAGGCAGTGTAATACTGGGTAAACATACACATTTAGTAAAAAAAAATAGTAATTAGTAAAAATAAAAAATAGGTAATCAAACAGCTCATGAGATACATGTAGAAATCTAGAAAATTAGTTCCTTTCTCTAATATAAAACATGAACAAATTTAGAATTTGTGAATTCTGACAATGTAGGCTTTGCATTCCATACATTAAATCTTTGGAATGTAAGATTGCTCTTTTTGGGTTGGGAAGAAGCAAAGACCAGTTAGGAGTGACCAATGGATAGGGAAGAAGGAAAAAGATTCCGTTGTGATTTTAGTACTTTAAAAACAGAACAAAATATAAAAACATGGTTTGTATTATGAGAGTCAATAAAATCATTATTGCAATGATCTACAAACAAACAAAATACACAGATCAGTGGAACATAACAGATATTCTAGAAATAGACCCAAACATATGGTTAGTTGATTTTCAACAAAGGCGCTAACATCATTCTACACAGAAAGAAAACTTTTTATTCCTATGGGAAGAAAATGAACCTCAAACATGCCCTCACACCATATAAAAAGATTTATTCAGAATGGAACATGGGGACTTCCCTGGCGGTCCAGTAGTTAAGACTTCATCTTACAATGCAGGGGGTGTGGGTTCGATCCCTGGTCGGGGAGCTAAGATCCCACATGCCTAGAGGCCAAAAACCCAAAACATAAAACAGAAGCAATATTGTAACAAATTCAGTAAAGACTTTAAAAATGGTCCACATCAAAAAAAATATTATAAAAAAAGAATGGCACATGGACTTAAATGTAAAAGCTAAACAACAAAATAAAGTTCAAAAGTATGATGAATCATGATATAAGACAGGACATATTATATTGCTTCATTTATATAAAATGAGCGACAGGCAAAACAACAGGCTAAACATTCAATGGAGACAATTTAGAATAGCAGTTGCCTATGGCGGTAGTAGGCATTGACCGGAAAAGGACACCAGGAGGTTTTCTGAGATGATGTGGAAATATTTTGTATTCTGATTTTGCTTGTGGTTGCATAGATTTATATATTTGTCAAAGCTCACCGAATTGTATATTTCAAATATAGCCTTTTTATTGTTGTAAATTGCATCTCAGTAATGTTGATTTTAAAAAGTTGATTTAGAAAGTTCCCTGTGGAGGAATATAAGTGCACTTTCTTTCCACAAAGCTTTTTGACACTTCTAAGTCCATCCTATATTGACACCAGAATTCATTGAGATCATTGAGCTGAATTCTGTGTTCAGTGTAGTTTTCCCAACACACTGTCGATGACTGTTAACAAAATAATAGATAGCCAGATTTACAGTGGTTCGCAGTTAGAAAAACAAAATATTGTGAAGAACCCAGTGGCACTGTGTTTATTTGCTAGAAATTATTGATAAGCATTTATATTGACACAGTGCTGTGAAATGCAGTTTAATACTTTTTATTAGATGTTTTCTGTGGCTCCTCTTTGGTGGAAACAGAAAGGAGAGATAATTGTGTTCTAGAAATTCCAATAAAAATGCAGTCATAGCATAGAGTTACACTGTGATTGTAATATAGCCCACAGCAATATGAAAAATGGCCCTCGTAAGCTAATTTGATACCACAAGAAACTATGGAGGCAAAATGTGTTCTAGTTGGTGAAGTGATATGTAACAGGGGGTGGGGGGCAGGTTGGGAGTGGCTTGAGGGAGTTATTGACTCCTGATAATGTCTATATTATCCTCTTTGTTCACTGACTTTAATTTTACCACTCACCTTTTGTTTGCAAATGATTGAAATTAATCATGGTGGCTGGAATTGTCCTGTGGTCAGTGGCTGGGCTGTTTGCACTTGAATGTCAATTCAATTCCCACCAAGGCTTAGGGAGAAGTGGATTTAGTGACGGATCCATCATCTTGGGAACAGACAATGGCAAATGACAGTAACAACCAATAAAAAGCTCAGTTTAAAAGGTTTCCGTTAAGAGAGGAAATGGGAGGAAAAAGCGGGTTGCTTTTTGTTTATTATTTGAAATATTTGCTCGGGTCTCCAAGTTCAGGGCAGTACAGAGTTCTGTAGTTGTAAATGGCTGATGCTGAGTGAATCTCAGAAAGCAAGTATTCAGGTTGGCTTTGGTAAGGGAGAAGGTCAGATGCTGACTGCAGATTATTTGCCTCATCTCAAACTCTGAAGCCTGGAAAGCAGGCCAGGATTGCTTTGGAAGAATGGCTCGCAGCTGAGATTTTTCTGGTAATCAGCCCTGCAGTTCATTTGACCATTTGGACTAAAGCTCAGTGTGGACAGAGAGGTTGCTCAGTTGAAGGAAGATAAAAAATTTCAGAGTCTTGTAATGAATAATTCTTCAGAGGCACCTGTTTGCCCCTCAGTGGGGTATGAATATTTTCATAGCTGTTTCTTCGTTAATTTTCAGGGGGATAAGTGTTAGGTGTGTGGGGATATGATCTGGGCTTTGCCCTGGAGCTTGTTTCTCTGCATTGTTTCTTGGATCCACTTCCTATGAATATATTAGTATGTGTTTTGAGAGAAAGGATATCATGGTGAATAAATATGAGAAACAAGCTCCAAACTTCTCCTTTTTGGCCTGTCATAAAATCAGTTGGCACATAAGGCTCTGTTTCAGAAGTCCTGCAGTAGAGAAATCTGTTTCCTTACTTCTTGTCACCCTTCCTGAAGGCCCCAATATCTGTGATCATCTTTCACCTAATACCTGGGCTCTTTAGTTTCTTTCCTTTTTTTTTTTTTTTAATCTTTGGCTGTGTTGGGTCTTCGTTGCTGCGCATGGGCTTTCTCTAGTTGCGGCGAGTGGGGGCTACTCTTCGTTGCAGTGAATGGGCTTCTCATTGCGGAGGCTTCTCTTGTTGTGGAGCACGGGCTCTAGGCACTTGGGCTCCAGAAGTTGTGGTGTGTGGGCTCAGTAGTTGTGGCTCGCGGGCTCTAGAGCACAGGTTCAGTAGTTGTGGCACATGGGCTTAGTTGCTCCATGGCATGTGGGATCTTCCCAGACCAGGGATCGAACCTGTGTCCCCTGCATTGGCGGGGGGGGGCTGAACCACTGCGTCACCAGAAAAGTCCCTCTTATTTTCTTAACCTTCAAACCTCTAGTGGTCTTTTTTTCTACTCTGCCTCATTTTCTCATGTTTAAACTCCTTAACTCCCTATTTCAAGCATGTCATTCTCTGACCATCACCTCCTAGCCTTCCAGCTTGCCTACTTCATAACACTGACTCCAGAAATTGTAAATGAGGCTGTGTTATTAGTGGTACCATGTGGGCTTTGGACCTGGTCTGTTAGGCTTCAGATTCCAGCACTGAACAGCAGTGGGTGTGTATACATGTTCCTTAACCTTTCTTTCCTTCACTTTACTCACTTTTAATAGTAAACAATAATAACTACCTCTCAGGGTTACTGTAATGATTCAGTACGTTAATTCATACAGAATGCTTCCAACAGTGCCAGGCGTGTGGCATTTGCTCAATAAATGTGGAGGCCACATCAAACTCTCCAATCCATGGAGCTCACGTGTACTTCTCACTCCCCATAACCTCCCTCCTGCATGTCCGTACTTTCCTCCTTAAATAGTGTAAATCCCATTGTCCATCTTTATAATTGGTTGTTTCCAAACATCTTAATTCCCTCATTCTATTATTCCTAATATATATGTACATATGTAGCAAAGTCCCAAGCTGGTTAGAACCAACTACCAACTTACTTTATGACTTCACTTGAACAAGCTGGATTGCTGGTGGAAACCACCAAGAGTGCTGACTCTATTCAACTGCAGTTCATGACCCAACCTCTCTAATGAATCCTTAACACCACTTGGCAATCTAACTGCACTTTCCTGTTTGCAAATTATCTATGTCATACGTGCTCCTTTCTCCTCTCACCTTCCATTGCTACCATGGACTGTTCCTTGGCTGATAACCTCACTTCTTGGATCACTGTGAACGTTCCCTCCACGTGAGGGAACTGCATCTTCTTTTCCACTACCAAATCCACTGCTTCACTTGCTTCTGTACTTATACTCTCTCTTTTCTGTTCTCAAGATTCAGAGGCCAACTTTGGCACTTCAGCTTGATTGACCCCACTCTGGTCTCCTTAGGCACTTGGGACCGTAATGGTTCCCTGTCTTTCCTATATCATCAGCTTCTCTCTCCTGGGTCACTGTCATCATGGAAATGGTTTAGTGTTTCTTCTTTAAAGAACAGTTTAAAAACTTCCCTCAAAGTCCCAGATGGGTTTCCTGGTGACCTCTACCAAATATTAAAGGAAGGAATTATATCAATTCTCTACATTCTCTTTCAGAAGATAGGAGGGCAGGGAACACTTCCTAACTCATTCTAGGAGGCCAACATTACTCTAATATCAAAACTGGAAAAAGACATCACAAAAAAGAAAACTACAGACTAATATCTCTCAAGAGCATAGATGCAAAAATCCTCAACAAAATATTAGCAAATCACATCCAACATTGTGTAAAAAGAATTATACACCATGACCAAGTGGAATTTATACCAGGTATACAAGGCTGTTTCAACTTTTCAAGAGTCAGTTAATGTATCCAATCATATCAACAGGCTAAAGACAAAGAATCACAGGATCATATCAATAGGTGCAGAAAAAGCATTTGACAAAATCCAACACTGATTCATGATAAAAACTTTCAGATCAACTATACTCCAATAAAATTAAAATATTAAAAAAAGACTTGCAGTACATTAGGAATAGAAATGAACTTCTTCAACTTGATAAAGATTATCTACAAAAACCCTACAGCTAACACCATACTTAATTGTGAGGAACTTGAAGATTTCCCACTAAGATGTTGTACAAGGCAAGCTTGTCCCCTAAATCATACTGGAAGTCCTTGCTAATGCAATTAGACAAGACAAGACAAGAAAAGAAACAACAATGAGATATCACTACGTACCTATTATAATGGCCCAAATCCAGATATTGACACCACCAAATGCTGACAAGGGTGTGGATCAGCAAGAACTCTCATTCATTGCTGGTGGAAAGGCAAAATAGTACAGCCTCTTTAGATCGTTTGTGGTTTCTTAGAAAACTAAACACACTTTTACCATACAATCCAGCAACTGTGCTCCTTACCCAAAAAGGTTGAAAATGTATGTCCACACAAAAAACCTGCACATGGATGTTTATAGTAGCTTTATTCATAATTGACAAAGAGTGGAAGTAACCAAAATGTCCTTCAGTAGGTGAATGGATAAATTGGTGCATCCATTCAATGAAACGTTTTTAGCACTAAAAAGAAATGAGCTTATCAAACCATGAAAAGATATGGAGGGCTCTTCAATACATATTACTAAGTGAAAGAAGCCAACCTGAAAAGGCTACATACAATATGATTCCAACTATATGACACTCTGAAAAAGCAGAACTATGGAGGCAGTAAAAAGATCCATGGTTGCCACAGGCTGGGCAGGGGCAGTGCGGGGAGAAGGACAGACAGGCAGAGCACATAGGACTTTTAGGGCAGTGAAAATATTCTGTATGATATAGTGATGGACATGTCATTCTATACTTGTCCAAACCTATAGAACGTACACCATCAAAGGTAAACTACAGACTTTGGGCAATTATGATGTGTCGCTGTATGTTTATCAGTTGTAACTAAGGGACCTGGTGGGGGATGTTAATAATGGGGGAGGCTGGGTGAGGGGCAGGGGTATTTGGGAAATCTCTGTATCTTCCTCTCCATTTTATTGTGAGCCAAAAACTGCTCTTAAAAAAAAAAAGTCATTTAAAAAAATCTAAAACTTCCTCCACCTACATTCTCCTCTAGCTACTGTCCTAGTTCTTTGTTTTCCTTCACAGTACAACTGTTTTGTACCTTGTATTATGAAAAATTTCCAATATACATAAAAGTAGAACTATAAAATGAACCCCTATGTACTCTCCATACAGATTTAAGAATTATTAGCTTTGGGTCATATTTCCTTCATTAGTTTTTGCTTTGACACTCGAAAGCAAATATCAGACCTTATGACATTTCATTTGTAGATATTTCAGTGCATCTCTTAAGTGCATTTTCTTACATAACCATGATTACACGATCATGCCTAACACAGTTAACAAAAATTCCTTACTATCAACTAATACCCAGTTTAGATTTGTATTTCCTCAATTATTCCCAAAATATCTTGTTCTGTTGGTTTAGTTGAATAACAATCCAAACAAGGTTCCTACATTGCATTTGATTTTTATCTTTTAAATAGAATCCAGTCTTAAATAGAGTTCAGTCTAGAACACATATATATATTTTTTCTCTATGCCATGCACTTGTTAATGCTATAGATTGGTTGTCTTATAAAATGCCCCATGTAGTGTAATTCCTAAGAGAACTCTACTCCCTCATCTGCTCTTTTCTCTTGAACTCCCTCATTGGGTTTCCTGCTCCCACATTCCATGAAGACAACTCCGTGAGGTACATGTTAACACAACCAATAGGCATGTCGCTTTCCTCACTTGATGTCTCAGCGTCATTTGACAGCTGACCATCTCTACTTCCTGAAACCCACTCTTCTCTTGGTTTCTGGGATCCATACTGTCCTGTATTTCCTCTCACTTCAGACATAGCTCTTCCTCAGTCTCTCTTCTGCCTTCTGCTATGACTGACCTCTACATACTGGAGTGGTCAGTATTTAGAGCTTCATCCTGGGTCTCTTCTTTTCTTTTGCCCTCTGTGCTTAGCTAATCTCTAGCCCATGGCTTTAAATATACCATCTATAGAGTTGACTCCCAAATTTTTGTCTTTTAGCCCTGATTTCTTCAAAATTCCTGAGTTAAAATTTCACCCTCCTACCTGAATTTACATTTAAATGTTTAATGAGTATCTCAAAATTTAACTTATCAAAAGCAGAATACAACTTTTCAGTGTCCTCTCCCCACAAATCCTCCTTTTACCCAGTTCCTTCAAATTTCAGTAAATACTACCATAAAATATCCAATTTCTTAAGCCCCAAATTTAGGAATCATCTTTGGTTTCTCTTTTTTCCCTTAACTCTCACTTTCCATCCTTTAGTAAGATTTATTGACTCTATCTCCAAAACATACCCCAATCCTGCCCTCTTTTTTCCATCACCACAGATACCATCCTAGCTGCTGGCACTGCCTTTCTTCTCCAGATTTATTTCTGCACTCCCAACTGGATTTCCTGCTTCTACCTCTTCCCCTGGTCACTTCATCTTTCCTACAACAGCCAGGGTAAAAATTTTAAGAATATAAATGAGAACATGTCCCTTTCTTGCTTAAGCCGCTCCCCCCACCACCACCAAATGGCTCCTCCATCAAATCCATAATAAATCCAGGTTCATTACTCTGACCTACCTTTGTGTCCTGGTATCCTACCTTTCTCCTCCCCAGCTACACTGAGCAGGAATCTGAATGTTGGAGATCAGGAACATTAGCCACATTGGCAAGGATGGTGAGAGAACTTCATAAGCCCATCGTGATGCTTCAATGCTTTACATCAACAGATGTGTGTGTTCAGGCAGGGGCACAGATGCTCAGCTGCAGGCCACCCCAGCAGCATCACTTTCTCTTTATCCTTTCTTAAAAACACTGTTTCAAACAACAAAAAAGACAAAGCTCTGGTTGTTCTCTCTTGGTCCCCAGTTCTCTTCTTCTTCACTGAACTCTTCAGCCTGTGATTATGTCGTCAATTCATGCGTTTCTGTGTGCATCACCTGTCTTCTCTGTTAGTCTCTAAATTCTAGGAGGAGAGGGTTCATACCGATTCTGAAGACCATTCTCTAGCAGTGTGTAGCTCTGGGCCTGATACATAAATATTTGTTGAATGAAAAATGCATGAGTGTAGTCCTGTGTGACTCAGTTTCTTTGCTCTTATTGAGAATCTTGTGCCCACATGTGTCTTAAGAATGTGCAAGCATCTGAAGTAGATGAAGGGATGTTACGTGTGTGCCATGTGAGGATTAGTGAAGATCATTTTGGAAGAAAATCTGAGAAAAACCACATCTCTTCTTCCTCTTTCTCCTGATAACAAAATAAGATGTTCCACAGGTGTATAGGAAAGTTTCTTTTCCAAAGGGTCATAGGTGGCTAAGTGCCAAGAATTTATCTTTCTTTCGTTGTTGCTGTTTAAACAGACCTCAGGTGCATTGGATTCATCGGAACTCACAACACACTCTCATCGTTGGTTCATGCCAGGCAACTCCAGTCCAAATTTTATGTTCATCTTTCTTTTGCTTTCCTTTCTATGTGGTTCTGTTAAATCCTTATGCATGCATAAAAGCATGTATTTTATTTAGTTTGTTTTTAAGTTTATGTAAAGTGTGTCACATTGTAACCTGGGGGCTTCTTTTTATTAATATTACATTCCTATGATTCATCCAGATTACTGCTTGCAACTGTACGTCTTTTCACTGCTGTATTATATTCCATTGAGTGGTTATAGGATGTTTATTCATCCATTCTTCCACTGATGGACATTTGGGTCAATAATATTACCGTCATAAATACAGCTATCCTTCTGAGCTTGTCCTTGTCCTCCCGAATTCAGTTAAGCCAGTATCTTTTAGGTTTTCATGTAGTGAGAAATGTGCTAGATACTATGAGAGATGCCAAGCTGTGTAAGAAATGTGCCTGTCCTTTGCGAGTTCACACTGTGGAGACAGAGTCACAGAGAGCAGGATTTGCTAAATGCTGCAAAGTCACCTCACTATAGAGTCAGACAGGGTAGAATAAGAGATTTCACTGAAAGTTCTGGCAGGTTTGAACGTTGGATCATGGTGAATGCAACGTGAACTTGATAGGTGGAAAGGGGGGACAGTTGAAGAGGGAAGATATTTCAGGAGTGGGAATAATGGGAGGAGTACAGAGGTAGGAAAATATACAAAGAATCTGCAAGACAGTGATATCCTTGGGGGTGGTTAAAGCCTGAGTTACAGGACAGACTGAGGGTGCATTTCAGGAAAGGGCAGTCCAGAAAGGAGGAAGCTTTAAAGGTTGGAAGGAGGAGCTGAGCTTTTATTCCCTCTGCAGTTGAGACCATTGAAGGGGACAGGGTTGGCCACTTTGGTGGCTCTGAGGCTGTGCCTGGGTGGGGCTTGAGGGGGTGGCTCTCGATGGGTCTGTGTCCTCTTTAGGACCGCTTACAGTTACGCGAAGACAAGTGTGTACAGTAGCTGGGAGATGCTGTGGACATTCTCTTTGCTTTCAGTTTCTGTACTCGACTCTCTTCCTTGATATTTTCTATAGAATTCGCAGGTCTGCTAGGAGACCAGTCTTTGTAGACAGAGACAAGATTTTTGAATGTTCTATGTTAGGTCTAACACAAGGTTTGTTCTCTAAAAATATTGCGTGTCTCAGCATGGTTTTTTTTTCCGTAAAAAAATGCTAAAGAGAGGGGAGGATTTTTCTCTCTTGTTTATTTTAAAGATTTCTCTTCTGGAAGGGGACCCCTTTAATGTGCATGCCATGCTTCCACGAACAAAGGAAAATTACAACTGAGGGGGAACGCGAACCTCCTCTTGTTCCCCAGTGGACATAGGATCCCACACGCTCCCATTGTACCTACCATCTGGCTGACCCCAAATTGTTTTCTTTCGGTGACATTTGTTTATGTTGAGAGAAAGAGAGAGATGCATATGTAAATAATACGTAAGTAATTTGAAAGCATTTTGAGAAACACTATATACCACTTGCTCTGTTCTGGGGTTGGAGGCTCTTCACTTTCATAGGAAATCCTGCCTTGGTCTCAGATTGAACCCTCATTAAAGATGCTGGACTGGGAAGCTGACTCCCAGGACAGAGCCTGCAGGGGGGAACCCTTTGTCCCTAGTTGTACAGATTCCAACTCTAAAGTGTTTACGTCTGCTTTGATCTATGAGCATGTTCCTTTAAGAAGTGGGCGAGGGGCAGAACACACAAAGGCTCAAATAAGTGACTGAACCAGAAAAACTGTGAAATCAGGGCAATCTGTAAATGAATACCTCGAGCTGAGCTGAGATGGGTTAAAAGCGATGATGTGATCTGATCTAAAGAGGGAAAATGAAGTAGTGTTCAGGGCTCCCGAAAGAAGTTAGCTCCGTAGACTCAGAATCATCCTGGGGGCAGGCACGGGCCTGACCTGTTTCTCGAAGGCGTTAGGTGGATGTTGGCTAGTTCCTTTGGCTTAAAGGATGAAAGCACTTCAAGGGAAAAGGCTAGAAATTTTCCAGTCATGTCCAGAGGATAAGAAGAATAGCCATGTGGTTAAAAAGACAGAATTGAAAGACATCTATGTCTGGGTGTGCTGTGGACCCAGGTGGAGGGGGGTGGTGACCCTAGGCATTTTGTGTAAGCGCTCCGTGCCTCAGTCTCCTCTCTCCGAGGGAAGGATAAACACGCCGACATCATGTTTCTTAATGCTACCACATGTTATTTATTTATTGTTCTTTTCTCCCCTGTAAATATAAGCTCCACAAGGACGGGGACTTGGGGTGTTTTACATACTGCTGTATGCCCGGAGCCCAGAACAATTTAACACTGAATACATTTATGTTGAATGAATAATAAATGTGTAAATAGGGTTGCTCTTTGGGTTAAATGAGCCCACTTTTTTTTAAGTGTCTGCATAAAAAGATCCAATAAATTTATTGGACTAACCTTTTGCCCCTACTTAACTCATTTCAGTTGTGGAAGTGGCACAGATTCTGGTTAAATACCGGGAGAGGGCTTCCCTGGTGGCGCAGTGGTTGGGAGTCCGCCTGCCGATGCAGGGGACGCGGGTTCATGCCCCGGTCCGGGAAGATCCCACATGCCGCAGAGCGGCTGGGCCCGTGAGCCATGGCCGCTGAGCCTGCACGTCCAGAGCCTGTGCTCTGCAACGGGAGGGGCCCCAGCAGGGAGAGGCCCGCATACTGCATAAAAAAAAAAAAAAAAAAGAACGGGAGAGAAGATCTCTATTTGCACTGCTTAATGGTAACTGTGAAGTCTCTGATCAAAATTGAGGACAGGGACCCAGCATTTTCTAGCGTCATCCAGGGAGCCACATGTTTCCATTTCTCTTGAATCCCATGCACTCAAAGCCTAGTCATCTTTTTCTTACTCACATACTCTGCTCAGTCCTGCTTCTCGCTTTTGCTCTGACTCTGCATCCTACCAAGAATCGTTTGCCTTCTCTCTGCCCTTCCAGGTCCTAACCCTCTGGCAGGGCCCATTTCACTCTCGCCCCCTCTGTGAGGTCCTCCCTGCTACCTCCCGACCCTGGCAGCTTCTCCTTACTTAGTTCTGTTGGCATACATTCAGTGCAAAACATACACTTGCTGGGTCTTTGAGGACAGAGCAGCACAGGCCACGAGGACAGAGAGGTCTGATCTACTTGGAATGGAGACTCTTCTGTTGACTAACGCAAGCTGAATTCCTACCAAATGCCTAGCTCTGTGCAAAGTGCTGCAATAGAGACTAACAGTGTTTTAGGGACAACTTTGAAAAGCCCAAACGCAATGAGACCTCTGCTGCTTTAGGTCTGGCTTAAAAGAAAGAGAGGAACTTTAAGTCCTAGAGACTTAACCCTTATTATCTGGACCTGTGTGCATCTTCCTTTCTCTGTTGCAAAAGCTTTAGTGATACACTAGTCCAGACAGGTTGTGAGATTTCCTCACATACATGCCAAGGAGCTTCTGCCACCTGGTGTGGTGAGAGGGCATTACAGTGTGATGGGAAATGGGAGCTTTAACTTTACCTTGTGGACTCTATGAATTTTCTAACGGTAGTCAATTCTTCTTTTCAAAGTAGTGTACATTTTTCGATGTAAAAATTACATAGAGTCTCAATATATAAATAGATAAAAAGTGAGCTACTGCAAGTAGTGTATGTCCTAACGAAGGTTGGAGATCTCAGTCCTGCCTTTTCAGCCTTCCTTTTCTCTTCAGAATTTTGTTAACGTTCTTTCATAGAACTTAGAGGACATGATCCATAGTGGAGAATGCAAGACTTGAAAAAAAAGATCTGCAAGGGCCAGGCGGTGGGGGTACTATTATTATCATTCTGATGACCTCTACAATCCCTTCAGGGAAAAACAAACTCACACTGAGTGAACTCTTTTTATGCCCAGTCCCTTATACACCTTATTTCATTATGTCTTCACGCTCACCCTATGAAGTAGGCCTTGCTATCCCCATTTCACAGATGCAGAGAATGAACCAAGACATTCGGGATTGTGCCAGTCACTATGCAGCTTTTAACGGTTGAGCCATGATTCAAACCTGGGTCTTTCTGACGTCAGCATCAGAGCTTGTCTCTCCACATCACTTCCAACCCCAAAACTCTGTTTCTCCTGGAATGGGCGGTGGCAAAGCTACTCTCAAGAGCATGGAAGACAGAGGATATTTTTAAGATCACAACCCTTCCTATTAGTCTCTTTTGTTCCCTGGTCTGTGCCAAATCTGAAGGCAATTTGTTTGGTAAAGAACGAGCCCAGGGTCACACACACACACACACACACACACACACACACACACACGGTGATGGGACACTGGGCAGAAAAAAATAAAAAGAGGAAAGAGGGAAAGAGAGGCTCTGGGACTTGCCTAAGGTTAAAAGACCATTAGACTTCCTACCTCAAAACTTTGGTCATAAGATTGACTCCAGTGAGAGTCCCATGTTTCTGGGGAAAAAAGTGGGTATTTTGCCTTCACCAGAACCTGATGGTTTATACACGTCCCAGAGATGGAACCCATGGGCGGCCTGGAAGATTGCCTCCTGTTAGAGCTGATCATCTGCCAAAGACACTCAGGGGATGCAAAGCCCAACTCTGTACTATTTCTGCTCTCCAGACGCTCACATCTGCCAAGTATGGAAGCTGTTCTCGCGTGGGAGCCCTGAGGAATGGCATCAATTGGGGCCTCCAGTAATGCAATCACTCTTAATCAGTGTTTAATGAGGATATAAACAGCCTCAGCTTACCTCTGTGGCTGAGAGGCAACTACACATAAACCTCAATTACTCAGACGTTTAAAAATCAATTTCAAATAACACGTCCAGGTGATGGAGCTAAAGGGATTAGAAGGATCAGAATGTGTGCAGAGGCCTGGCATGTCTTGTCAGTGCAGTTGACGTAGACAGCTCCCATAATGCAATAAAACTGGCCGCTTGGTGCCCTGAGGGGTTAAGGGGAGCAGGTCTTGTCTCCCAGCTCCTCCCCAAAGCAGAGGAGGATCCCAATGACAAAGCCAGAACGCAGAAGTGAATTCTGCATGCTCAAACGGTGCTGGGAATATTACCTTGATTTCATTGTATAGTTGTGAAGAGGAAATGTAGCCTTAGGCTACCACTTAAGCCCCCTTCCACCCTAACCTGGCCTCCCTCTACACTACCAGGTCAGATATATTACTCTTTCTGTAGATGATCTCGACTTCTCTTGCCAGTCGTATCTGCTTATCATCTCTGTCTACCTGCTGGTAATCTAGCTCCATAAACTCTTATCGAGCATGTACCACGGGGCAGGTACCGTGCTGAGCAACACGGGGACACAAAGGTGAGGACATTATAGTCTTTGCTTCGCTTTACAGGGTAGAAGAAATGAGGCCAACTCCCTACCTGATCAGGGTTTACAGCCCTACCAAACCCAGTCACTTGCATCTTTAGACATGGCAGGCTCTTTGTCTCTCAGAGTCTCAGTCCTTGTGGAGAGAAGAGAGCCCTGCGGGTCAGCTGCTTAGCCCTTCCTTGGATTCTGTGCATTCAAGATGTTTGTTCCAATTATTTTCTTCTTCTTGTTATTTGCTAAAGCTGGTAGGAGTCAAACACCTGTTACTTTCAACCAAAGAAACAACGCATACAAAGGATAATACCATTAATACTAATAATCATAGCTGGCATTTAATGAATGAGTACTAGGCACTAAGTATTTTGCTAAACTCTTGCACTATCTTTTTTGACCGCCAGAATCACCCTATGAGGTAGCTTTTGCTATTACCTTAATTTCTCCATTTTGTAAGTTAACATACTTTATAGGACTGTTGCGTGGATTAAATGAGCTACAGTATAGTAGTGGGTACCAACAGGGTACCTACCATCCCTATTTTAAGAATTATCACCATTCATGTTGTATTCCATGCCATCCCTTGGAGTTGTCAAAGTATAATGTTCCCAAAGCTGACTCATATGAAATAGAATGAACATGAATCAAAAATCTATTCACGGGCTTCCCTGGTGGTGCAGTGGTTGAGAGTCCGCCTGCCGATGCAGGGGACACGGGTTTGTGCCTCGGTCCGGGAAGATCCCACGTGCGGCAGAGTGGCTGGGCCCGTGAGCCATGGCCGCTGAGCCTGCGCGTCCGGAGCCTGTGCTCCGCAATGGGAGAGGCCACAACAGTGAGAGGCCTGCATACTGTAAAAAAAAAAAAAAAAAATTCACTTTATCAATTCATGAGGAGATCATTAGGATGGCAAATCTGGTTCAAAGGAGAATCAGAGGAAGGGAATTTATAGAGTCAGTCAAAGGGATACTGAAATGAATTTGTTAATAGATTATAAAACTGCTTAATGTCTTACAGAGCAATAAAGCTGTAGACTTCTGGTTTTGTTTTCTACCTTACAGAAATTGACCAGTCAGCAGACATATAACTTCAGAGTATCCGGGCTCTAATCAAATACTAGTAAATAGCAAATTCAAATACAGGCACATTCTCCCAGGTCAGGGATGCAGCAAATGTTTTAAAGAGCTAGGTAGGAAATAGTTTTGGCTTTCGAGATCGTATGATCTCTTTTGAAGTCTGACAGTGTAACACAAAAACCGTAGCTAATACCTAAACAAATGGACATGGCTGTTCCAATAAGCCTTCATTTACAAACGCATATGGCCGAGGCTCACAGTTTTGCCAACTCCTGTCCTACCTAGATGATTAAATAATTCTTGATGAGCCAGTTAAACAATGGCTAAGGGTGACATTGAGGGCACATGCAGGTATCCTATTGCTTTGTCTCTAATTTTTGGCTCATTTTCTTAACAGCATTAAAATGTGAACGGGGCCTCCTGGACTTGCTGATGCAGTGTTCCCACCCACCCCGGCCATCTTCCTGGATACACCAGAGCCCTTATGCTTTTTCAGGTGGACCCCATTCTCCCTCTGCCTGTCCTCATCCGTGTTGTCTAGACCACGGTTGGCACCTGACCCAATCTCCAAAACTGAAATGGGACTAAGTGGTTCCTACCCCAGGCTGGTTGCTTTCTTGAGGGGAAGAGATATAAACTCTGGAACTGATGGATGCAGTAATCTTCTGCCACCTCAACGGGAAAACAAAGGTTAGAAGAAACCTACTCACTGCCTCTCTGTGCCTCAGTTTCACTACCCACACAGTGGGGGTAATAACGCACCTACTTCCTGGGGTGTAGTTCAGTATGATAACGTGGGTGGAGCGTCCAGCTTAAAGCACCATATGTGCACCGTAAAAATGACTTCTCTTGTCTTTGATTCCTCTCCTAGTCTCGCCTTCGCCAGGTGACTCCAGCACTAAAGAGCTTCAGTGTTGATACAGAAGTTATGCTGATGCCACAGCCCTGCCTCCCTCCTCAGTGCCCTTTCTTCTTGACACTGGTGTTTTATTTCACCATTGAAATCTGACCTTTGACTTTACTTAAACGGCTTCTTGAAACTTCGTGTTTTACAGTTGAGTAACTATGCTGACTTCTCTGTTTTCTTCTGTGAGTGAGGAAGAGCAGAGAGGACCAAGCATTGGCTGAGCAGGAGTTTGGCTGAATGCTTTCAGTAGATGATTTCTAATCCCCACAACCACCCACTTTTAGGCATACGTTATCCCTATTTTATTTTAATTTTATTTTATTTTGTTTCCCCCAAAGTCAAGTTTATTGAAGTGAAATTTATAAAGGCAAAAATCAAAAATTTGGGTGGACAGTTACATAAGTTTTGACAAGCACTTTTTTTTTCCTTGAAGGATAAGTGTATTAATTTATTCAATGAATAATTATTGTACCGGGCCTTGTACTTAACAGCATAGTTCCAGAAGCTGCCTATTAGTCTGATTCTGCCTTCGCTGGGGAACCTGTCGTCTGCTGGTGCAACACCACTCATGGGCCATCAGGCAAGTTGGACAAACAATCATTTATGTAACTACCATCACCCCAAAATATTTCCATGTGCACCTTTGTGGTCAGTCCTTTATCCTCTCCTTTGATTCGTAGCCCTTGGCAACCTCTGATCTGATCTCTGCCTTTGCAATTGTGTCACTTTAAAAATGTCATATAAATGGAATTTTGCACCTGGCTTCTTCCGCTTAGAAGAATGAGCTGACGTTCATCCATGTTGGAGCAGGTATGTAGTTCATTTCTTTTTATTCTTGAATAGAAATCCACTGTATGGATGTACAATAGTTGTTTTTTTTAATTGAAGTACAGTTGCTTTACAATGTTGTGCTAATTTCTACTATACAGCAAAGTGACTCAGTTATACACATATATACATTCTCTTTTAAAATATTCTTTTCCATTATGGTTTATCCCAGGAGATTGGATATATTTCCCTGTGCTATACAGTAAGACCTTGTTGTTTATCCATTCTAAATGTAATAGTTTGCATCTACCAAGCCAAACTTCCAGTCCATCCCTTTCCCATCCCACCTCGTCCTTGGCAACCACAAGTCTGATCTCTATATCTGTGAGTCTGTTTCTGTTTTGTAGATGGGTTCATTTGTGCCGTATTTTAGATTCCACATATAAGTGAAATCATATGGTATCTGTCTTTCTCTTTCTGACTTACTTCACTTAGTATGCTAATCTCCAGGTCCATCCATGTTGCTGCAAATGGCATTATTTCTTTCTTTTTTATGGCTTAGTAGTATTCCATTGTATAAGTATACCACATCTTCTTTATCCATTCGTCTGTTGATGAACAATTAGGTTGTTTCCACGTCTTGGCTATTGTGAATAGTGCTGCTATGAATATAGGGGTGCATGTATCTTTTTGAATTACAGTTTTCTCCAGATATATGCCCAGGAGTGGGAATTGCTGGATCATGTGGCAACTGTATTTTTAGTTTTCTGAGGAACCTCCGCACTGTTTTCCATAGTGGCTGCACCAACTTACATTCCCACCAACAGTGTAGGAGGGTTCCCTTTTCTCCACACCCTCTCCAGCGTTTGTTGTTTGTAGATTTTTGCTGACCAGTGTGAGGTGGTACCTCATTGTAGTTTTGATTTGCATTTCTCTAATAATTAGTGATGTTGAGCATCTTTTCATGTGCCTACTGGCTATCTGTATGTCTTCTTTGGAGAAATGTCTATTAAGGTGTTCTGCCCATTTCTTTATTGGGTTGTTTGCTTTTTGAGTTGTATGAGCTGTTTGTATGTTTTGGAGATTAAGCCCTTGTCGGTTGTGTCATTTGCAAATATTGTATTGTATATTGTAGTAGTATCCTGCTACTTTGCTGAATTCATTTATTAGATCTAGTAGTTTTTGTGTGGAGTTCTTAGGGTTTTCTATTATGTCATCTGCAGATAGTGAAATTTTTACATCTTCCCTTCCAATTTGGATAACTTTTATTTCTTTTCCTGTCTGATTGCTGTGGCTAGGACTTCCAATACTGTGTCTAATAGAAGTGGTGAGAGTGGACATTCTTGTCTTGTTCCAGATTTTAGTGGGAAGACTTTCATCTTTTCACCATTGAGTATTATAGTGGCTGTGGGTTTGTCATAAATGTCTTTCGTTATGTTGAGATATGTTCCCTCTATACCCACTTTTGTATGAGTTCTTATGAAGGATTGATGTTGAGTTTTGTCAAATGCTTTATCTGCATCTATTGAGCTGATCATGTGGTTTTTGATTTTTCTTTTCTTAATGTGTTATATTGATTGATTTGTGTACGTTGAACCATCCTTGTGAGCCTGGGGTGAATCCAACTTGATCGTGGTGTATGATCTTTTCTATGTGTTGTTGGGTTTGGTTTGGTAATATTTTGTTGAGAACTTTTGCATCTATATTCATCAAAGATGTTGGCCTGTAATTTTCTTTTTTGGTGGTATCTTTGGTTTTGGTATCTGGTGGCTTCATAGAACATCTTTGGGAGTGTTCCCTCCTCTTCAGTTTTTTGAAAGAGTTTGAGAAGGACCAGTATAAGTTCTTCTTTGTATGTTTGGTAGAATTCTCCTGTGAAGCCATCTGGTCCTGGACTTTTGTTTGTAGGGAGGGTTTTTTTTATTATTATTACAGATTCCATTTCGCTTCTAGTGATTCATCTGTCAAATTATCCGTTTCTTCTTGATTCAATTTTGGTAGGTTCTGTGTTTCTAGAAAGTTGTCCATTTCTTCTAGGTCAAATTTGTTGGCTAATTTAAGTGATTTACTTTCCAATTGTGATTTCCTCCTTCCTATATCTTCTTTCTTCTTTTCTATTTAGAGAAGACCTTTCAATATTTCTCTTAGGGTAGGTTTAGTATTATGGTATTCTTTTCATTTTTGCTTGTCTGAGAAATTCTTTATTTCTCCCACCATTCTAAATGAAAATCTTGCTGGGTAGAGTATTCTAGGTTGCAGATTTCCCTTTCAAGACTCTGAATATATTTTGCCACTCCCTCTGGCCTGCAGCGTTTCTGTAGAGAAAGCAGCTGATAGCTTTATGGGGGTTCCCTTATAGTGAACTCTTTGTTTTTCTCTTGCTTCCTTTAGAACCCTCTAACTTTTGCCACTTTTATTATGTCTTGGTGTAAGTCTTTTGGGTTCATCTTGTTTGGGACCCTCTGTGCTTCCTGTCTCTGGATAATGTTTCCTTTTATAGGTTTGGGAAGTTTTTAGCTACAATTTCTTCAAATCCATTTTCAATCCCCTTTTCTCTTTCTTCTCCCTCTGTAATCCCTATTACGCGTAGCCTGGCATGCTTTATATTATCCCATGGGTCTCCTATATTGTTTTCATTTTTGTTTTTTAATTGGCTTTCTGTCTGCTGTTCTGATTGGGTAATTTCCATTATTCTATTCTCCAGAGCACTTATTCATTCTACTATTCATTGCTTTTAGCTCAGCTTTTGTCTCAGGAAATGAATCTTCTAATTTTTCTTGGCTCCTCCTTATAGTTTCTGGTTTCTTTTTACAGTAATCTGCATTTCTCTCCATAGATTTTTCTTAAGTCCTTCAGTATTTTCATTACCTCGTTTTTGAGCTCAGTGTCTATTAGACTGAAGAGGTCTGTTTCACTGTTTGTTCCTTCAGAGGAATACTCTTGGTCCTTTAACTGGGAGTGGTTCCTCTGCTTCTTCATTTTGCTTATATTCCTCTTCCTCTGTGAGTTTAGGAGAAGTAACTATCTACCGTAGTCTTGGAGGGCTATTGATATGCAGGAGCATCCCTGCGTAGCGTGTGTGGGTTTAATGTTGGCGTGAGGGCTGTTTTTGGTTTGGATGCTTGCCACCTCCTTCCTCGCGTGTGCTGGCTGTTATCTGCTGGATGGGGGTGTGCAGGTGCGTGATCCGCACATACTTCCAGGGAGGCAGGGGAAGTGGTTGGCACCCAGTCATGGGACTCTTGGTGGCAGTAGCGGCCCGCGCCCACCTCTGGAATCTGAGATGGCAGCAGCAGTTTGCACCCACCCCTGAAGCTCGTGTAGGCAGTGCCCTGCCACCTGAGAGCGCGCAAGCAGAGAAAGACCCTCCTATGGTGGACATGCCCCTCTCCTTGTGTGCCCCCCAACAATGGCGCCTTCCCTCTCTGGTGGGCCCAGGCTTCTTCACATACTCTGTTGGGTGTGTGCACCACACCCTAGCCCCCTCAGACTGTCTCCATGCAGCCAACCCCAGTCCTCTCCCCGGGTCTGACCTCTGAAGTCCGAGCCTCAGCACCCAGCCCCCACCCCGCCACGGCAGAGGAGGGTCTAAGGCTGAGGAGTGCTGGGTAGCACTGACCATCTGTGCAGGTCTCTCTCCATTTTGCTCTCTGCAGACGGGTTGCTGTGCTCTCCTCCAAGGCTCTGAAGTTCCCCCTCTGGCTGATCTCCCTGCCTGTGAGGGGACTTCCCAGGGTGTGGAAACCTTTCTTTCATGGCTCCCTCCCAGGGGTACAGGTCCCATCCTGATTACATTCTCTCTTTTTTTTCTCTTGTCCTACCCAGTTACATGGAGATTTTCTTACCCTTTTGGAAGTCTGAGGTCTTCTGCCAGTGTTCAGTAGATGTTCTGTGAGAATCGTTTCACATGTAGATGTAGTTTTGGTCTACTTGTTGCAGAAGGTGAGCTCCATCTCCTACTCCTCCGCCATCTTGATCCGATCTCCTCTATCCCTATCTTTTTTTTTTTTTTTTTGAGGTACGTGGGCCTCTGACTGCCGTGGCCTCTCCTGTATGCGGAGCACAGGCTCCAGACGCGCAGGCTCAGCGACCATGGCTCACGGGCCCAGCCGCTCCGCGGCATGTGGGATCTTCCCGGACCGGGGCACGAACCCGTGTCCCCTGCATCGACAGGCGGACTCTCAACCACTGCGCCACCAGGGGAGCCCCTATCTTATAGATAAGATACTGAGGATCAGGGAGTTTGAAGACTGTAGTCCTAGGAAGTGTTTGGGGGCTGGGATTGCAGCCAGGCCTGACTGACTCCAAATGTAAGGAGTGGTTCTATCCACTCCTCTTCAAAGGACTTTTCACTTGGCTGCTATTTTGCCTCTAGCCGCTTCTCCTCCTTTGGCAAAACTGATCCTCTGTGGCCTGAATGAAGGAAACAGATAAACATTATTTGGTGCCTAGAATCAAACAAGAAGCTTTTCACATGCTGTCCTTGAGTACTTCAGCAGCTCATATCCCATTTTTCGTTTTTGGGCAAGTCAGTAGGCAATATCTCCATCATGGGGTTCCCACTGTGATCTGGGCATGTGCTCACTGGTAATCTTGCTGGGTTCCAGAGAACGCTTGTCTCTGCACATGACAGGAATTCAGAGCTCAGACTCAGCTAAAAGCAGGATGCAGAGGCAGGTCATTCTACAAAGTTTATGTCCATTCTTAGTCTTTGCAAAGTACATATCTGTATGTCCTTTTTTTTTTTTTTAAACATCTTTATTGGGGTATAATTGCTTTACAATCGTGTGCTAGTTTCTGCTTTACAACAAAGTGAATCAGTTATATATATACATATGTTCCCATATCTCTTCCCTCTTGCGTCTCCCTCCCTTGCACCCTCCCCATCCCACCACTCCAGGCAGTCATAAAGCACCGAGCTGATATCCCTGTGCCACGTGGCTGCTTCCCACTAGCTATCTACCTTACGTTTGTCAGTGTATATATGTCCATGCCTCTCTTTCACCCTGTCACAGCTCACCCTTCCCCCTCCACATATCCTCAAGTCCATTCTCCAGTAGGTCTGTGTCTTTATTCCTGTCTTACCCCTAGGTTCTTCATGACATTGTTTTTTCTTAAATTCCATATATATGTGTTAGCAAACAGTATTTGTCTTTCTCTTTCTGACTTACTTCACTCTGTATGACAGACTCTAGGTCTATCCACCTCATTACAAACAGCTCAACTTCATTTCTTTTTATGGCTGAGTAATATTCTATTGTATATATGTGCCACAATGGCTCCAAAGCTCCCCCTTCTGCCTCCCGCAGACTCCGCCTGCGAAGGGCCTTCCTAGTGTGTGGAAGCCTTTCCTCCTTCACAGCTCCCTCCCACCGGTGCAGATGCCGTCCCTATTCTTTTGTCTCTGTTTGTTTATTCTTTTTTCTCTTGCCCTACCCAGGTACGTGGGGAGTTTCTTGCCTTTTGGGAGGTCTGAGGTCTTCTGCCAGCATTCAGTAGGTGTTCTGTAGGAGCTGTTCCACGTGTAGATGTATTTCTGGTGTATCTGTGGGGAGGAAGGTGATCTCTGTGTCTTACTCTTCCGCCATCTTCCCAGCACCCCCCGTATGTCTGTTCTTGAGAGGACCATGCCCCCAAACAGCCAGGACCAGCCACTGTAGTAATGAGAAACAGCAATGCAGGGGAAAAATGAGGTGAACTTTCTGTAGTAGATACTTTTTATTTTTGGCTGCCCGGCCTTGTACCATCTGACCTGTTTTTAAGAATCATGATAGCTTGATATCAGGGTCCCTCCTCCCTCCATCTCCATTACAGAACTTGGTCCCTCTTCTAGCACATGGTCATATGACCTAAACTGGCCAATCAGATGCTCCCACCCAGGACTCTATCAAGAATGTGACATATATACAGGTGAGGTCCAAGATTAAACATGGTAGCTGTGCAGGAGCCTAGCCAGTAGTGTCAAGGCTGGTGGCAGCAGTCCAGAAAGACTGTTCCTGTCACAGGATTTTAATGGTGCCCAGCCTCCCTTGGTTTCCGCCCATTTTCTGAGGTCAGCGCTCCAGGCCCTCAATGTTGTGAGCTATCTAATAGTTTTTCTAGGAAATTCTTGTGTGATTTCAGGTAGCCTGATTTGGTTTCCAGAGTTGGCACCAGAGTATCCTGAGTAATGTACTTCTCAATGTCTACCAGGAAGGTCTGGGCTCTGGTGCATATAGCCATCCCTGCTCAAAGCACATTCTCCCAAGAGGGGCTGTCAGAGTTTCTATTCAACTGGAAGAAAAAGACAAAAATCCTTCGAACTTCATATATTAATAACCTCTTGGCACTAAGGGGTTACATTGGCCATTACGCTATTTTTAATAATCCACTAATCCAAAATAAATATGCATATAAGATCCCAACAAGCACTTTTCTTCCTGCCATCAAAAGTTCTAGTAATCTCATATCAAAGCCCAAGTTATTTCTTTCGTAGGACTTGAAGATTCACAAAATACATCAGGTCAAATCTATATAGTGCTTGCTTTTGTTCCAGCCTGTCCTAGATGCCATGCAAGATGTGTTAAGAGTACAAAGTGATCGGGGAAACTGACATATTTTGGAAAACTCATGCTGTTGCACTCATTCTTCAGCTCCTGGTAGCGAGGGAGATACTATTACACCCATTTCTCAGTGGAAGAAAGAAACTCACACAGACAAGACAACTTGCTCAAGCATAGACCTGGTAGCTGTGAAGCTAAGATTAAAAAGTGACTCCAAATCCATGTACTGTCTACTCTCCCAACTTTGGAAAAACTTAAGCCATTGTCACTGGTGCATTCAACCAGATGGGATCATTCCAAAAAAAGAAAAAAAATTACTTATGTCAAATAATGCAAATAAATCATAGGGATTGTTTTAATTAAACCAAATTTTGTTGCAAAAGAATTATTTTAACAGATATACAGAGTGCCCAACACGTGGTAGGTAACAAAAAAATGTATTTAATTGGATTAAGTAATTTCTGACTGGTTAAGAGGGAAAACAGTAATAGATGTAGGAATAAATAATCCGGGCTTTTCTGTGGTATTTTTGATATTTTTCTGTTTATTTTGTTGCTTGGCAAAAATGAAAGCCGAAATTCTTTCTGGGCTGTTTCATCACTGATAGGTGAACTTGGCCTAATTGTTGATCCATAGCGGAATGGTTAGAAAGACCAATACCCTCAGGGTTAAATTTCCCAACTTTTGTTGTGGAAATATTTAGTCAGCTAAGGATCTCCTCCATCCCCGGCTGTTAGCTTTGGCAGAAACTGTGCCCTTTCTGCTTAAAGGAACACAAAAATAATCTTCAAGGGGGACAAATACCTGTGTGAAGCTCCCAAAGAACTGAAATGAGGATTTCACACCATGGTGGAGGGTATTTAAATTCCTCGCTGAAAGAAAAATGAAAAAATAACCTGTAAACACAGGACTGCACAGACATGATTTGAATGATTAAGCAGAAAATAACCTCATATCCAGAGAACCAAAGGACTAATTGGAAATCTTAATAATGTCTAAGTAGCCTGAAGAAATTTTTATTTGAGGCCAGTCTCATCCACCCATCCATCATCCACCTACCCATCCATCCATCCACTCATCATTCATTCGTCTCAATATGTATTGGACTTATACTGAGGAAAACACAAAGATGTGAAGACAGGCTGTTACCTTCAAGGGGCTTATGGAATCCATGCAGTCTGTTTTTTATACGCTTGTTTAGCTAATATTGATTTAGCAGTAACTATGCAACAGGCATTATGCTTAAAAAGCAGGACAAGTATCCCACTTAATTTTACAACCATCCTATGAGAACATTGTTATCACCATGGTACTTTCAGGAAACTAAGGTATGGAAAAGTTATATACTAGTGTATACGTATACAGTAGCTAGTGGTGGATCTAAGCCTCCCACCAAGTCCGTCTGACTTTAAAGTCAGTATCACGCTTTTAAGTACTGGGTAATGATATTAGTTTACACAAGACACAAAGTCAGGACAAGAACAAAGTCATTGTCCAAAGTCTGGCAAATAGTGATAGTTATATTTTTAGAATGTGAAAATTATAATCGTTATAAATTATAATTGTTATGTGTTTGTGTATGTATGTGTTTCCTGGAGTGTCCTAAGAGTTTAGGAAGAGGTGTGCTATATAGGCAGTATTAGTGAAGAATGTATATCTTGCACCCAAATAGCTCACCTTTAGTTGTCAAAAGCTGACAAGCCCTCCATTTGATAGCTATTCCATTTGGCCACCAAGCGTTTTTCAGTCTTTATGCTATCAACAACAAGAGTGTCCTATTAAGCCTCAGAACTCTTAGGAGTAGTAATAAACTTATTTAACAAGTTCTCAACCACAAGATTAGTTGGGATCCTGACCAGAGAGAGATGGTATGGTGGCACACTCAGCTGGGAATTATTACAAAGTTGTGAGCAAAGTTAAGAGGAACCAATAAGGGCTGGCTAAATACCCCCGGCATTTGTAACAGGGAGGTCTCCTTCCCACCTCCTCCCTTTGCTCCCCTGGGATGAGGGGCAGGAAACCATTCCTGGATCCCTGAGACACCTATAGCTGCAACTCAGGCTGCAGATATGGAAGAGGGCTGCCTACCAGAAGTTGGGAGGCCCTGGGAAGAGGACCTCAAGCAGCAGAGAAAGAATGACAACGAATACACCAACCTCTCTTTCCTCCTGCCCTCCAGTATCCTGATGTTGTCTTCATTGGCCAGTGGACAAAGTTACGTGGGTGAAATAGTCCAAAAGTGTCCCCTCCCAGGGCATAAAGCAGGGTGGGGAAGGGTGGGGAGAGGATCTGGAAAGGCAGATGGAGATGGTCAGCACAAGGGCTTACAGTGGTACCGCGGGACAGAAGTTTTGTCTCTAATCACAGAACAGCTTGCAAATTACTTTCTTTTGTAAATTAAAGAGATTCAATATTATCCCTGCAATAATTTTCTCTTATTCACTTGCATTTAGATTTTCTTTTATGCTTGTGAGAGAAAAGGGAGGAGTTACAGCTACCTAGTGGGCTGGGAATTATTCATAACCCTTCATACCCTCAACAGGGTGTGTCTAATATGTGAATGCCACCCGTCGGGTGTGTTGTGTGGGGAAAAGATGGAGTACCATTGCTTTGAGTCAACCAGTCAGCCCTATGACAGGAAGGGGTACCTGAATAGACCCCCTCCCGGCCACTAGTGATGGAGGAAAGGAGGGAGAGTGGTGTTTGTGATCAGGAAGGAGAGTGTGTGTTCAGAACATTGGGAAAGGGAAAGTGGCAGAAAGAAGGGACAAAAATTAAAACGCAACGATATTAATATTTTGCCTAGAGCTGACCCTCCAATGATAAAAAAGCCTCACTCTCCCACCCAGGAACATGAAACCAGTTGGAACGGGAGGAAAAGAGTAGCATTGCATCTTTTCGTCTGTTTCTGGGCAGAGGATGGTATCGTGCGCGCAAGGGCGCACGCATGCACGCACACACACACGAGCCGCCATTATCATTAGCAGAAGGTAGAGAGAAGATTGCTTGAGGAATGGATTCTTTTCCTTATCTCAGAGTCGGCCTGTTAGTAGAGGGCATGCTGAGTCGGGGTGACAAAAATCTCCCTCTGGGCTCTGATAACAATATGTTTCCAGGGGATTTGAGAGAAGGGAACCCCAAAGTGCTGTAGCTGTGCTCATAATTATCTATTTCCCTGTTAAGAAATTGGCTCTCATACCTTATATCTGGCTGGACATTAAGTATCTTCTTGAGGCAGTTTTGAAACTGTCTCTTTCTCTGCACACACATAGAGCTATACATGGTTAACATGCACAATGAAACTTGAAAACGGAACTGAGGCATACTGCAGTAAGTTATATAAAGCAAACATATCCTTGGCAAGACTTGAAAAACATGCTAGATTATTTTCCCCAGAAATAAACAGTTTCATAATAACAGAAGTTAGAAAGAAAGAAAATAAACTAAAACTTCCAAGTCCATCTCAGTTACAGAGAAAGTCCACTTAAGTTTTCTTAAGAAGCTGTTACCAAAATCCCAAAAATCCACTCTGAATTCCAATGATCTGCTTCCCTTCCAAGTCATTACTTACTGGTACAGTGTTTCCATTATCCATGTTGAGCAATGGCTTATAGATGAATAAGAAATTTAGAATCCAGTATTTGAATTCAGCAGGCTGTTTCCAGTAAGTAATTTGAAACCCCAAGAAATGCCAAAAACATAATTACTAATCCAAATATCCTTTTGTATCTGCATAAATAAAAATGGAGATCAAACTCTAGTTAATAGAGACCATTTCCTATTATGCTCATATATTTAATGTTGTGACATGAACTGTAATGATTGCTTTTTACATTACATTGTCACTGTCATTTGAAACATCCTGAAAGGAGAGAAGATGATTGACTTGAAATGTATTATAGTAGCAAGGTATGTGTAGTCCTTCTCTGTAAATCCTTGGCTTAAAACTTGGGGAACACACTGGAGACTGGTGAAAGAGTCCCACTCTGGCTTTTCCTGGGGTTTTCAATCAAATATCAGTGCTTTCAGGAGTCTTTCTCCATAGGAAAGAGACCTAAGTGTTCCTCAGTACTCAAAGGGGGTGGGGTGAGGGGGCGCATGGATTCTTGCTGTATCTCTTGCTTGAATTAACACTGTGATCACAAGCAATTCTGATCCACACACTTTCTCCAATTTTTCCAAGGTAGGGGTCATTTTGTTGCCTGTTTGTTTGAGATCTTCCTTTCTTAATGTAGGCATTTACTGCTATAAACTTCCCTTTGAACTGTTTTGCAGCATCCCATAGGTTTTGGTATGTTGTGCTTTCAATTTCATTTGTTTTATTTTTTGAATTTCCTTTTGATACTTGGTATGATTTCAATCTTAAAATTGCTAAGACGTGTTTTATTAACTCTCATGTGATCTATCCTGGAGAATGTTATGTGTGCAATTGCAAAGAATGTATATTCTGGTACTGTTGGATAGAATGTTCTATATATGTCTGTTAGGTCCAAAGTATGGTTCAAGACCAACATTTCCTGTTGGCTTTCTGTCCGGATGATCTATCCATTGTTGAAAATGGGGTGCTGAAGCCTCCTCCTATTATTTTATTTGTGTATACCTCTTTCCTCAGATGTATTAGTTTGGCTAAATATATTCAGGTGCAGTGATGGGGGGTGTGTATATATTTATGATTGTTACATCTTCTTGATGAACTGACCCCTTTATCATCACATAATGACTTTCTTTGTTTCTTGTTACCATTTTTTGGCTTAAAGTCTCTTTTGTCTGATGTAAGTATAGCTACCACTGCTTTCTTTTGGTTTCCATTTGCATAGAATACCTTTTTCCATTCCTTCATTTTGATCCTATGTGTGTTTTTAAAGATGAAGTGAGTCTCTTGTAGGCAGCATATAGTTGGTTCTTGTCTTTTTACCCATCCATTCACTCCATGTCTTTTGACTGGAAATTAAAATCCATTTAGAGTAATTATTGTCAGGTAAGGACTTACCAATGCCATCTTATGAATTGTTTTCTGGTCATAGAGCACACTGATACTTAAATCCATTATCTAATTTAATCCTCCTATTACATGAAATAGTAGGTACTATTGTCCTTTGACACTGGTCTTAGCAATATTTTTCTTTGGATCTGTCTCCAAAGTCAAGGGCAACAAAAGCAAAAATAAGCAAACTGGACTACATCAAACTGAAAAGCTCTGACATAGTAAAGAAAACCATTAACAAAATGAAAAGGCAATCTACTGAATGGGAGAATATATTTTCAAATAATATATCTGATAAGGGGTTAATATCTAAAATATATATAAAGGACTCATACAACTTAATGTTAAAGAAACAATTCGATGTAAAAAAATGGGAAGAGGACCTGAATAGACATTTTTCCAAGGAAGACATACAGATGACCAACAGACACATGAAAAGATGCTCAGCACCACTAATCACCAGAGAAATGCAAATCCAAACCACAATGAGATATCATCTCACACCTGTCAGAATGGCTGTCATCAAAAAGATCACAAATAACAAGTGTTGGCAAGGATGCAGAGAAAAGGGAACCATTGTGCAGTGTTGGTGGGAATGTAAACTGACACAGCCACTATGGAAAACAGTACGGAGGGTCCATTTTAAATAAAACTAGAACTTCCATATAATCCAGCAATTCCCATTCTGGGTGTTTATGCAAGGAATATGAAAACACTAATTCAAAAAGATATGTGCACCTCTATGTTCACTGCATATTATTTACAAAAGCCAAGATATGGAAGCAACGTAAGTGTCCACTGATAGTTGAATGGATAAAGAAGATGTGGTATACATACACAATGGAATATTATTCAGCCATAATAGAAGAAAACCTTGCCATTTATGACAACATGGCTGGACCTAAAGGGTATTACGCTAATTGAAATAAGTCAGACAGAGAAAGACAAATACCGTATGATTTCACTTATATGTGGGATCTAAAAAACAAAACAAAACAGAAACAGACTCATAGATACAGAAAAAAAACTGGTGGTTGCCAGAGGGCTGGGGAGTGCAGGGTTGGGAAAAATAGGTGAAGGAGAATAAGAGGTACAAAAATCTAGTTATAAAATAAATAAGTCATGAGGATGTAATGTATAGCATAGGGAATATAGTCAGTAATATTGTAATAACTTTGTATGGTGACAGATAGTTACTAGGCTTATTGTGGTGATCAATTCGTAATGTATATAAATGTCAAACCAGTATGTTGTACACCTGAAACTAATATAATATTGTACGTCAACAATACTGCAATTAAAAAAATGAAGTGGGTACTACCATTAGACCAAGGTTTCTTAACCTTAGTACTATTGACATTTTGGGGCTAGATAATTCTTCATTGTGAACGGCTGTCTTATGCATTGTAGAATGGCTAGCAGCATCCCAGAGATGCCAGTAGTCTCCCTCCGCTACCCTCAGTTCTGACAATCAAAAATGTTTTCAGACATTGTCCCCAGAGAGGATGGGCTTCATTATCACACCCAGTTGAGCACCATTGCATGAGACAGATTTTACAGACTGAGGTTTAGAGAAGTTAATTACTAGCCCCAAGGTCCTTTGCTGATAAAGAACAGAGCCAACATTTCAGTCTAGGTTTGCTTGTCTTTAAACGCCTGAATTAATATTCTTTACTGCCTGTTCAAACATGACTCCTTCCCTTCCCCTCATACATCATTTGGCCTAACAGGCTGAGCTCCTCCCATCTGAAGGAGATATACTGATTTCTCATCCACCTCACTGCACATTTACTCTGGGTATGCCTCTCCTCCACTCGCCCATCATTGACTCTCTGCCAATTCACATCTTTTGCTATTCTGGATTAATGCATGGACCAGTTGAGCCAACATTGCTAGAGAATGGGGGTCATCCTTAGGAATATCTGATGAGTAAAAAACCCCAGGAAGAAAACTGGATTTCTTACCAGGCTAGTCATGTGAGTCCTCAGCGTCACTGCCATTTTATTTTTAAAGGAAGAATGTTATTTCACTCCCCACTCTCCCCAGAGATGAATAGTAACTTATGCCAGTTACAGAGTCATAAGAAGTTAGAGCTACAGGGGCTTTAAAAATTGTCACACTGAACCACCTGAGTTTACGGATGGAAAGGCTGAGGCCCATTAAGGAAAATAAGAAACTCAAGATCACACAGGTAGCTGGTGGAAAGCCACACCTTCAGACTCCAAGTCCAAGGCCTTTTCTACTACATCCTTCTCTTTCTAGGAAAGACCAAAGTCAGAACTGTGAAACTGGGTTTCAGAGGTGGTTTGAATTATTGGTGAATTGTACATAGAATTATATTTAATTATATATTATATTTTTTATAATTATATTCCATTTCTGAATAATATTTTATGGATGAAATTCATTCTTTTTAAAATTACTCTTCTAAAATGACAAAATTCATTAGCGACTCTGCAGTTTCTTTTAGCAGTTTCTATGTTTTAAGCACTTATTATATGCTGAGCTCTCTCTCTCTCAGTGCAAAGTAGGTACAACGATTATTGTATCAGCTAGGAAACAGGAACCACTTTAAGACTTTGAGCATAAGAAGTTTGGGGAAATTGGTTATATCAGAGTGGGAGAGCTGAGAAAGTAAAAAGGGGGCAGTGAGGCAACTCAAAAATTAGCGACAGCAGGAAGCTGCTACTCTATGGGCTGAAGGCACAAGGAAGAGGTGGTGTCCCTGAGTTCAAAAGTCGGGCCCTCTGAGAGGAAGCCTGCCCTATGAAGCTGGAGCTCTGGAAGAGATACTGCTACTTCCAGAGACCCGACAGGAAGTGGAGAGAGAGAAGTGAGAGGATACTTTGGCATCTCTCCAGCTCCCACCATCCAGGCTTCCACCAGTGCATCCCATTGACTAGACCTACCTAGGAGCCAGAGAGCAAGGGATCCTGGGAAATAGGGTTCTCCAAAACACAGAGCAGAGCAGATGAAGGACAGAATGGATCTGAGGGCAAACGGACACTGACCTACACAATTATCTTGGTTTCACCAACTTCTTTGGCCTTGTGACTGCCACCTCAGCAGGTCCTAACAAACAGGCAACTGGGAGGCAGACTCTCCAAGGCGAGTGATAACTTCACACTGATGTTTTTAGGGTTCCTTCTGTTTGTCCTAAAGAGAGGAAGAGATTTGAGCCAAGGCGATAGAAACAAGCTGGCACTTATCATTTGATGACTTTACTGGGGTGGAATTACCAGCCATCTCATCCAGGAATCCATCAGCCAACAAGTTCAGAAGTATGGCACACAATAGGCATAGACGCAGGTATTTTCCAAAAGGAAACACTAACCAGTCATAAGTGATAAGGGCAAAACTAAAGGCATATTATGGCTGAGTTGTGTCTCCCAGCATTTACATGTTGAGACCCTAACGCCCCATGAGAGTTCATAAATGTAGGGGCCTAATCCAGTATGTCTGGTGTTTTTATAAGAAGAGGAAGAGGTACCTGGGATGCCTGTACACAGAAAAAAGACCATGTGAGGACACAGTAAGAAGGCGGCCATCTGCAAGCCAAGGAGGGATGCCTCGGGAGAAACAAACCTGCCCACACCTTGGTCTGGGACTTTCAGCCTCCAGAATTGTGAGAAAATAAGTTTGTGTTCAAGCCGGCTGGTCTGTGGTATTTTGTTATAGCAGCCCTAGAACACTAATCCGAGGTACCAGCACAATACGTCAAATAAGAATCAATGCTTATTGCTGCTTTCAAAGACAGGGGCAAGACACTACACGCTATGAGCTACCTCCTTACCTCCCTGAAATTATTTACTAAAGCAACCAGGTTGTTTCTATAGTCAGAGGTGAGGCTTAAACACACACCCGTGGGAGAAAAAAGGAGCAATAGTTCAAATTCACATGCAGATATACATGATTTTCTTGAGAGCAAGTTGTAAGCAGTGGGGAGGAAAACAGAATGAGGAAACTGGGTATTCGTCAAAGAAAGCATTCCGAAGAGGTGTATGGCAGGGGGAGGGAGCTGAGGGCACTGAAGATAACGTTTTCCTAGTTTTCAGACTTTGCTGGCTGAAGTCTTGGTGAAAGATTTTTTTCCTCTTTTAAATCTGATTTTTCAGAAAATATCCAATACCATATATGGAAGCTGCTCAGCAAGCTATTTTTTGGATGTTTCTTTCTCTAGACCATTGTGCTTAGGAAATTATTACAACAGTCTAATTTGGATGCATTTCCTTGAAGCCCTTGACTCACTGGGAAACAAGAATTCTGTGTTGATATAATTATGAGTGTATTGTTTTATTGAAGAAGTTAAAATGAAGTTCAAATAAGCCCAAAGTGTTCAGGTATGCCATTCCAGGTTGGGATCTTGCGAGCTGCTGTGTGATTGCTTTTGGGTAGAACAGTTTTAAGAAGTAAATTGATATTCTGCAGTTGGCAATGCCCTTGGGTCCTCCTGGAGCCGGAGCAGCAATTTAGGATCTGCTTGGGATTAACTGTTTCACATTTTCCCCAGAGTCCTGCCCAAGTCCTGTGAGTCACAATTGAACTCCAAATATGCTTTTCCCTGGAGAATCAGGGAGGGAGGGGGAGAAAGGACAAGGATCACGGGCTATCTGGGGAAGAGAAGTTGGGTTTGCAGGTAAAGGTTATCTCATGAGGAAGCAAAGGAGAGAACAGCAGCAAGGCTTGCAGCTCTAGTGAAGAGAGATCTACATGCGCAATTACTGGGCTACTTCCATCTCCAGAAACCAATCTAAGGAGTGTTTCTGAGGCAGTGTGTTCACATCTTTGGAAGCCTTGCGAGTCACAGTGGGGTCTCAGACCAGCAGCATCGGCAAACCCGGGAGCTCATCAGAAAGGCAGACCTCCAGATCCACGGCATCAGAAGCTGCATTTCAACAAGACCCCCAAGTAGTTTCCATGCCCATGGAATTTTGAGATGCACTTCACAAACGCTTTGCTCAGCCAGATGGATGTTGAAAGGGGGCTAAAACATTCTGCCAGGGCTTGAGCCTACACTTGAGGCCTTCATTTCCCTCATGAATAACAAAGCCAAGGGGAAAGGATACAGAGAACGGAAACGGAAACAGGTGTGAGGTTGTCACAGACCCACCCCTCACCAGGCCAGCCTTCACTAGCAACAGCAGACGTACCCACTGAAGTTGTAAAAAGTGCATCTAGACTGTAGGAGGCAAGTGTTCCCTGGGCTGCCACTGCTGCTGTTGTCAGAAATATACCACTCTGGGCAGCTAACTGGGGCAGGCTCCATGGAGTTCTCTGTTCTCCCTTCCAACCCTCTTCTTCAGGCTTCTCTTGCCTGCAAGAGGTGGGTGCCAACCTGTTGCTGCACCCAGCCTGTGTTTAAAACCCAACATCAAACAAGTTGTCACTGCTATTGGGGGACCATTCTCAGTGCTGGGGAACCTGAAGCCACAAGCTAACACAGCCAAGTAAATTCATAGGTTGCAGACTTGATATGATCAACACTTAGAAATATGGTAGCATTTTGCTATGGACTAAACTGTTCTCCCCCTCCCCCCCCAATTCATATGTTGAAGCCCTAACCCCCCCTGTAACTGTATTTGGAGATAGGATCTTTAAGGAGGTAATTAAAGTTAAATGAAGTCATAGGGGTGGGGTCCTAAACCGATAGGATTGGCGGCCTTATAAGAAGAGGAAGAGAGAGATGGATCTCTCTACACATGTGCACTGAAGTAAGGCATGTGAGGACTCAGTGAGAAGGCAGCTGTCTTCAAGCCAGGAATAGAGTCCTCACTGGAACCTGACCACACTGAACCTTGATCTTGGACTTTTGGCCTCCAAAACTGTAGGAAATTAATTTCTGTTAAGTCACACAGTCTATGATATTTTGTTACGGAAGCCTAAGCAGACTAAGACATACTTGTCCTAGGAGAATGTACTGTTGGAAACTAGATTTCTGATAAGAAAGGGAATGTTTTTGAATTCAAAGCTTGTCTTCTGACATTGGGCATGTTGATTTTCTGTCAATAGTCAGTTGCTAATGATAGCTTCTGAGGACATACCATCTCAGTCAATTTGAGCATGTGTGGCTGGCCCCTGCCCTTTATTACTTATAGTAACACATACACTGGGGGGACAGAGGATGTATCAACACACACCCTGGCCCATTTAGGGTGGCCAACCATGTTATTTGTCCAGGACTGTGGGGTTTCCTGAGACATGGGGCTTTCAGAGCTAAAAGCAGGAAAGTCCTGGGCAACTGGCACAAGTGGATCACCCTAAGTGGGCCAAGTTTCATCTGTTGAGAGACCAGTGGTGACACGTAGTGAGGAAACAAATCAGTTACTGAAACGTAAGTAGAGCCCTGGTCTAGTTTCACCATTGTGACTTTACCTCCCGAGGCCTAAATTTCTCTCCTTGTGAAATGAGGGACCTGATTACCTCTAAGTGATGTTCCAGTTCTAATATGCAGTGATTTCTGATTTGTGGCTTGTTCTGTCTTCGGGAGTTGTGGAGATCAAATTGTATCAATCCACAAAATAATCAAAGGAGAAGAACAAGGTCTGAGCTTGGTGCAAGGATATAAGTGTGTATAAGGCACTGCCTTCATGGAGCTTTCTGTCTACTGGGGGTGAGAGATGATAAATAACAGATGCAGTGAGAGCTGGGAAGGAAGTAAGACAGAGTGATGATGGATGATGGCCAGGCATCTTCTCAGAAGCAGCAATGTTGTTCTAGCTGAGATTGGAAGAGACAGATATGAGAAAAAGGGAAAGGCTAGGGAACAGTAAACAACATAAGGACCTGCGACGGGAAAGACATCATGAAGTTAAAGGAGTAGAAAAGGACTGCGGTATCACTGAGCAGAGTGGGTCAGAGGTAGTGGGAAGAAATGAGATTGGAGAGCTAGGCAGGGGTTAGATCACGCCGGGCTTATTGGCCATGATAGGGAGTTCAGACTTTATTCTAAGTGCCAAGAGAGGCTAGCAAAGGGTCTGAAATTGTGTGAGTTACTGACTAGCCTTATTTACAAAATTATTATTGTATAATTATGGATTAGACATAATTATGTGTAATAACAATATAATAAAACAGGAAGCACATAACGTTTCTGTTCTATAGGTCTGGTTTTAATTAATGAGAAGAGCCCTCAAAGGTTTGACGCAAGTTCAGGATCTGTACCTTTACCACATCACTTTGAACATTCGTATTCACTTCAGCATGACTTTCATGGCAAATGACAAAATGAATCTGAGGCTCAGATTACCCAAACCTGCTCCTTTGGGAGCAGAATGTTTCTTGGAGCGTATCCTTACCATTAAGATCTAATTATTATTGATGCTCAGACAAATGGTCTTACTGGCTGCATCTCTAAGAAAGTAAAACACAGTTTATCTTTTTTCTTTTTCCCAACGCTGAATAGTGAGTGAATAAGCACTCAAGGAGATATTCCTGACTTTGTATCTTTACAGGAGTTTGAATTAATGCAAGAAGGATCAGAAATTAGATCTGCGTTGGTTTAAAGTTTATCCTCCACCTATTACAGAGGCATTTGAGACCACTTCAAAAATTAAATACTGCACAAAATAAGGCAATAAAGGGAGGGGAAAAGAGGATACAAATCTCTTTATCCCTCAGAAGGAAATGACTTTACAACAGATAAACTCAATGACTGAATTCTGCCCCTGAATTTTCTGGAAACTGAGGAAGGAAGGGAGATGGTGGGTTGCATGATGCTTATTATCTGATAACAAGAAGATGTCATAATCACTCTATAGAGACAAATGTCTCCACTGAAAGAAGAATTTATCCTGTAGACATTTGTATGAGGGACATTGGTTATCGAATGGACAAGGCATTCGATAAAAATTTTGAAGGAAAGGTAGAAATGCAGTTTTAAAAATGTTTCTTGGGCCAGCTGTCTGTAAAAGTTAAGAGTTGTATAAACCCACAAAGGCATTTTTGTAGGAAGCTGAGGTATTGTGGTCCGTGTACTTTGCTTTATGATAAGGAATTCAGTTAAAGGACCTAGAAGAAAGAAGACATTTCTTATGTCCATTAGACCCTTTCTAGCAAATTACAGCTGCTTCAAGCAAGCTGTTGGTAGGCATTGACGTGCCGTCCATTTGGGAAAGTACAAACCTCAGGGAATGCAGACAGTCAAGACTATTAGCCGAAATGTGCTCTGAATGGTCAGTCATGAAAGAGGCTGAGCCGGCCCACTGCGGTAGGAGGTTAAGCTGCGGAATTGTCGTCTTGTCCAGAGACCAACTTAATTCAGCACAGACTTGCTGGACAAAGATTATACCTTTATCTTGGAAAAGAGCTTTGATTATTCTCAAGAACTTGAACATATTCTCTGTGGTGAGTCCCAATTTTGATCCTCTGGTCCGTGAAGAAATGCAGAGTGTGGGCAGATGTAAAGGAGAGTGTGACATTCTATTGGGGGAGAGCATTTCCTGGTCATGTTCGCCTGATTTTCCGACTCCTATCACAATTAAGTCAAACCTACATAGTATATCTATAGTTTTGCCTTTTTATACGTTCTTATCCATTGTGTTCTAATTTGTCTTTGTGGCTTTAACTCAAGGGCTAGGTTATATCTATTTCCTCTTTTCATTAGAATTATTTACTGTTAAAATTGAGATTATTTATTTTTTCAGATTATAATCTGATATATATGTTTGTGTATATAACCATTTTCTTCCCTTACTTCATTGCTGCTGTGTGCTAATTCCTGACAAATAGATTAGCTTTTGACTAATTCATGAATGGAACCTAACACAAGTGGAGAATGAATCCTATGCTCGCTTTTGTGCTATGTTTTATGAAGGTCTATGAGAATTTTTCCTCTGGTGTCATTAAAAATTATGTATACATGTGTGTTTGTGTGTAAATTTTTATTCTGCTATGTGTTGTATCTAATCCTTCTAGCAGGGTTTTTCTGGGTAAATTAACATCAATAAATTTATTCATAGCACTGATTATAATGTTGGCCACGAAGTCAACTACACCAAGCTAGATGGCCCTCATGAGAGGACTCATTCCTGGATAAACTCAGCCTCCTTAGGTGTGGGTGATTTCCATGTGGAATCTATTGGGCCCGTTATTAGTCTTTACAGGTACTTCAAACATGAGCAGGCCGTGCTCCCTGCCCACTACAGGCCCAGAGCACGCTTAGCATAATCCTTGTACACAGTAAGTACTTAATGCCTGAATTACTCACTGAACAAGAAGTAAACGAATGATAAGATAGGCTCACATATAGCCATAAGATAGGGCTGAATATGAAAGCCAGAAGATGAATGCCAAGTTCTATCTGGGTTCAAAGAGGGGGAAAGAAAAACCACATTCAGCTGGGTGAATCAGTAAAGACCCTATAGAAGGGATGGTGTTTAGATGAGAACTGAAGGATGAATAGAGTTACAGGCTGTGGAAATGGGGAAGAAAAATAAATGTAGCAATTATTGTCTTTACCTGGGCAGCGTCAATACCAGTCTTACATTGGTAACAGACTCTGCCACATTGGTTCAAGTGGTAGGCAAATGAGTCAGGTGAGGCCAGTTATTATTCTACCTTACTTTAGCCACTGGGATTAAGACACCTTGTGGGTAAGGGACATCTTATTCAAGCTAGGCCAATCAGAATGTCTCTCCTAAGAAATAGAAACTTGGAGACATAAGATAGAGAGGGTTATGGCGGTAAATTGGTATGGAGTCATCTTAAAGACAGCCTTTTAGAAGGTTCATGGGCTCCTTTTGCTTGGATCTTTGAGCTGCCTTGGTTCACAGCCTTCCCAATTCTTGGCTGTCAAGTTCTTTCTTTGAGTCTGTGAGCCACCCTTCCAGGCAATACCCTCTACTCCCCCTTTATTTTTCTTACCCTATACTCCCCCTTTATTTTTCTTACTCCCCCTTTATTTTTCTTACCCTATACTCCTCCTTTATTTTTCTTAAGTCAGTCCAAGTCAGTTTATATTGCTTGCATCCAAAGGATTCTTAATTGATAAAACTAACAGGGAGAGATATGGAAGGAAGAAAACAGGAAGTGAAATCAGAAAGATTAAGTACTTTAGCAGGAGTGAAGTATAGGGACATGATGGGATACAATACTGGAGAGAGAACAAGTGAGCTTGTTATTGGAGCCTTTGAAATACAGGATGAGGTAGAGCTGATCCGCATTATTCATAAAGTAAATATTTGAAAGTCTGTCTACTCAGTAAAATTTAGTTGTAACCCCCAAATCAACACTCATGGCACTTTCATGGTAGCTCATAGACATGTAGGGAGTGGCAAGATGTCTGAGTCATCTGATGCATCTGTCCCCAGCTGAGGTCAAACATAATGATGCTCTTTGTCATGTTTTAGCTCTTAAACTGTAAACAAGTGCCTTTTTTGTGATCTATTTAGTGACGTGCATTTTTGTGTGGTTTTTTTTTTTTTTTTTGGTGATTTTACTCTTTGAAATGGCCACTAAGCTTAGTGCTGAGGTGCTGCCTAGTTTCACTAAGAGCAAGAAGGCTGTGATGTGCCTCTGTAACCAAGCTTTCTCCCACCTCAGAAGCCTGGTCTGAGAAAGAAGAAAGTCCATCTTCCAGTCCCATGGATTACCTAATTCCCTGGCCCCAAATTACTATCTTTTTAGTATAGTTGATCTCTATTTCCTTACGGGAAAATTCCATCTCCACCTATTTGGACAGTGTTACCCTCACAGACTCATCGATTGGAAAATCACAGACCAGCCAGGATTGGTTGATTTCTCAATGTCTAGATAATTTGGTATAATCCAGTCACTTGGTTAAAGCTCTATGGATCTCTACTGTACACCAGTGATCTGTAAGCTGATCTGAATGATCTGTGGGCATATACATACCATTATGCCCCAAGAACCCTGGAGAATAAGATGGTGCCCCTCACTCCTTTCAGCCTTGCCAGGGGCCATCTATCCTGCAGCTCTGCCCTGTGTTCCTAGAGGTGAGCTCACACAGGGAGAAATGCCAGCATCAGCTGATGGGTTTGGGGGATCAGTGTCTATAAGTCCCTGCAGCAGCTACTCACTCACCTGGCTGAAGTGAAAAGGAAAAGCACCTCAGCAGAGGTGAATGACTGATGAAGATGCTGGGTTAGGTCCCCAAGGTCACATTTAAATTCCTTAGCATCATGGTATCAAAAGAAAGCAAAAAAGAAAAAGGCATTTGCAGAAGTCTCTTTCAAAAGGATCATTTTCCTTTCATTACTTGCTTTCCTTCCTCTGAAATGCCCTCAGTGTCTTTCCGAAGTATAGATAGGAGAGAAAAATAATTCCCTCTCCCATTCTGATATATTATAGCTGATTTTAGGGTTCTCCTAAGATTCACTGAGGTGAATTTCTCTAGGTGGCATAAAAAGAGCCTTTCAGAAAAGGCACTTATAGATGTTACAATGAAATCAGACACCTTTGCAACTGATTTATCAAAACCCTTGAAGGGCCATTTCAAGGCAGGTGGCAAAGGCAATAATGCTGAACAAAGGGAGTATATCCAAAGTCAGAACTGTATTTCATGTTCTTAAAAAAAAAAAACAAAACCCAAAAACCAGTGAGAGAGAACTAGGAAGCCTATGAGGAACCATTTTGTTCCATTTTTTTTTTCATATCCCTCTACTGGGTCTGAGCATGAATCAATACAATTTTTAAGGAGCCCATTCAAAGCCAGGTGGACATAAATAAAGGGACTCACTTCTTTCAGCTTCTCATAAGGTAGAATTGTCTTCTGAATTTGAAAGTAATTATAGAGAGTTGCTTTTCTGTTCCTTTAAGTAGGCACAGTCAAAAAATAACCTCCTATAAAATCACGTTTTTTTAACAGTTAACCAAAGGAAGCATCGTCTTGGAATAAATGCATGCATCAATGAAAGCATAAACAACACACATTATACTTTATATTAAAATCTCTCTTGGGGAAAAGAGAGAAAGGGGGGCTTGTAGCCCAAGAGAACAAAGGTACCTGGATGCCTTCCACTAGGACATCCAGTCCTAGGGAAGGACTGAGCTGTGGCAGACTGTTTAATCAATGCAGTGAGTCAGCACCTGGGAAGGAGAAGCAAGTGAGAGCAGAGGGCTCGAAAGGATGCCTGTGTGGGTGTAGACGGACAGCTTTCTAGGGAGACAAGGCCACATGACTACTGAAGCCCATGCTCCACGTACCACCCAATTCCATGGGAGATGTACCAAGGAAAAAATGGAGTCTTCGAATCCTAGAGTGTTCAACGTGGGAGGGATACCCAGAGCTCACCTAGTGCCACCTCCCTGTTGCAGGGTCCAGGAAACTGAGGCTCTGAGACAGGAACCGTAAAAGCTAAAATGAGGGGCTTCTTATGTTCCTGGTCCTACTCTAAACATTCTACATATAATAATACATCATTTAATACTACAGTAACTCTAATCTTCACAACATCCTAAAAGTTGGTGCTATAATTTCATTGTCTCCATTTTACAGATGAGGAATTTGAGACAAAAGGAAATTAAGGAATGTCTTAGTCCATTTGGGCTACGTAGGCCTTCAACTGATTGGATGGGGCTGACTCACATTAGGGAGGGAAGGGTCCTACTCATTCTGCTGATTGAAACGTGAGCCTCATCCAGAAACACTCTCAAGGTACAACCAGAATAATGTTTCAGCAAATGTCCTGATACCTTGTGGGTCAGTCAAGTTGACATAAAGTTAACCATCACAGAGTCCTCAGTCATATATTTCTTCATGCAACAGAAACTTACCGAGTACCTACTATGTGCCGAGCACAGTTTAATTATGGAGGCTATGTCAGTGAATAAAACTGTTAAAAAAAATGCTTGTGTGGCTGGTGTTTACACTCTAGTGGGGCAAACAAGAAAACAAATATATTAAATATATAAATTATATAATATGTTAGAAGTTAATAAAAGTAATAGGAAAAAATAGAGCTGGGAGGACCAAAAATAGAGCTTGGGAATGCTGGTAAGGGGAAGACAAAGGCTTACCATTTTAAATAGGACAGTCAGGGAGGGCCCCATGGGGAAGGTGAAATTTGATCAAAGACTTAAAGGAAGTGGGGAAGAGCATTCCAGGCAGAAGGAATAGCAACATCCCAGAAGCAGTTTTATATGACGAGTTAAGAATGTTTGATTATTTATGGTGGTGAGTGTGCCTGGAACAGAGAGAGTGAGGGGGAAAATAATAGCAGAGAGGCTGGAGTCCATCATGCCTATTTGGTCCACAGATCCAAGATATTCATAAGTTGTGGCAGTCTGTGAAGCTTCTATCCTGCTTGACTTGGTCTAGACCTGGAGTTGAATGACATACTGATGGCAGTTTTCACAAGGGCCTTCCCACTGTTCATGAATTGTGATCAACAACCCAGAAGTCACTTTATCTGTTAATCTTATTAAGCCCCCTCCACGTACACAATTCTGTGATGGATATGGTACTGTAAGACAATGTCTCAGACTCCATTAACTTGGATATAAAGGATTTAAGAACGTTATCAGTTAAATGACCATACAAATCAATACCTCAGTTAATTGCCACTTATAATGGATACATGTATTTGCAAAGAAAGAGATATCGTTAACAAGCACAAGGCAATTTGGAGGTAACTGAGATTCCTCTGGGCTTGGGCAGCCTGGGGGAAGCTTCCTAAAAGAGGAGGGTCTTGAAGGATATGTAGCAATTAAATAGGCAGAGAGGAAGAAGAATAGCATTCTGGAAGTAGACAAGTGTGTCTGGAAACCAGTGTTTATTACGTAAGAAGAAAAAATATGATGAGAAGGATATGGTGAAACCAGATCATTAAAGCCATGAATGGGAGGAGTTTATAGCCCAAGGTGTAATAAATGAAGAGTCATTGAAGATTTTGGAGCAGAGGACTGCAAAGTTGGCACTGCTCTTTATGAAGCCTACGATAAGAGCTGTGTGTTGATTGAGTTGTTAAATGGAGGTGGGGAAGGTGGATGAGGGTTTGGGAGGGCAGGGAGGAAAATGAGAGATAATAGGAAACTCTAAAGGTATCAGCCTGGGGTTTCATCAGCAGTTAAAGAATCTGAAGTACCTGGCATTTCTATAATCATTTTCTCTGGATTTCTGAGAAAAATGCAGGTTTCTGAGTAAGGAAAAGTGAGCGGTAGACTTTCAATGCCCTTTAGACCTTGAGTTTTCTAAAAGTAGTGCTACAGACCATTTTGTTTTTTATTAAAACTTAAGTTGAGTTACCCAAAAGAGAGATAATCAGGCCTTGAGCTGAAATGGAAACAGAGGAGAGAAAAAAAGTGGATCTAAACCCTATTTTCTATTAGATCTGTGGTCCCAGATAAAATTGCAAAGTGGGTACCCAAGCAGATTTGTGAAGTAAGTACATTGATCTCTGTTGCTTTAGCCTCTGTTAAGTTCTTCCAACCGCTTTGTTCATCTACCGTTCCAATTTGTATCTTCTTACAGCTCAGGGATCATTCCCACAAATCTGTTGTTTTAAATATGGTCTCTTTTTCAGGGAGATTTTTACTTCTATATTAGATTGAGGGCAAGATTCAACAATGCTTAACCAAAATAAATTAAGTGGGAACAGAATTTCAGGTCCCAGTGATAGACTGATTTGGGGGATGGAACGTCATCTGTGGTTTCTTCAAATCACCTCACTTTGGTGATCAAACACATACAGCACTCTTCTGCAGAGAATAAAAAAATTTGACTTGAATGGGGAATAGATTATCCCTAAACATATGCAGTTTTATATATCTAATGAGGCATTTCTTCTAATGAATAAAGGGCTTGGATTCAACTCTCATCAGTGGGGAGGGCTTCCTTTATCCAGGCCCTTTAATTTCATTGCAAGCACTGCCTCATTAGATATATAAAACTACATATGTTTAGAGCACTTTTGGAATGGTAAAGAACTCCAAAAATCTGCTCTTTTATAAAGCAATAAGAACACTGGCAAAAATGATCAAAATCAAAATTTTCAGAACTCTGGAAATTAAAGGATTTTCCAAAAGACAGGGAATGTTTATACAAGAAAAATGACTGGATCTCATTAAGAACAGTGAGCTCTGTGACATTTTACCTACCCTATTTCCACCTCTCTCTCCCCAGTTCCTTTTTATTCTTGAAAACCAACGGCCTTGTAAACATAGGAGGGGACAGATCAGGTTAGGGCCCCTCAAAAAGTCCCGTCCTCACAGCATTGTCACTATTTGACCTGTCTGGCAGCTCCTCAGGAAAGTCCCATTGCCCTGGGCTAATTTTTATTTGACTTGACTCAGAGGTCACTTAGTGAGGAAAGCCTTTTAGTCTCAGGGTGTCAAAAACTATCAGCATCAATTGTTTACCACTGAATCTACCTGAGGCGGAATATCAGCTTGGGGTAAACAAGAGGTGATGAAAAAACTTAAAAGGAATATCTGGGGAATGAGATGTCCCTAAGGGGGATTTGAAAAGCTCTGACATATTCCTAGGGATCTTGAAGGCCATGCACATGGACAGGGCTGTGTGCATGCCCAGGGAAGACCTGAGAAAGATGTACTCTCTCACTTCTGGCTGACCTTGAGTCCCTATGTAAGCAGAAGTAAAGGCTAAGGAAGAGTTGTAAGCTGCCAGAGTGGTGAAGACACATCTCAACACACACACGTACAACTTCTCAAAAGAGGGTGGCAGATGGCAGACTTTTTGGTTAAAGGCTTTTAAGGAAGTCTCTGTGCAGTCATTAGCTGGCCCCTAAACTAACCAAGCAGAGACTTCAGTGGCCACACATGATAAGGAAAATAGACTTCACAGAATCAGTCCAAGGATGTTACTAAACAAGCAAACAAATAAACATCAGCAGGAACAACAACAACGAGATGGGGGAAAATATAATTTCTAGGGTTGCACATTATATTATTTAAAATGCCAAGTTTTCAGCAAAATAATTATGAGATATGCAAAGAAAAGTATGGCCCAACACAAGGACAAAAGCAGTCAATAGAGACTACCCTTAAGGAAGACCAGATGTTGTGCTTACAAAACAGAGACTTTAAATCACCTATTGTAAATATGTTCATAGCACAAAAGGAAGACGTATCTACGAATCAAAGGATAAGAAGTATAAGAATGATGTCTAACCAAATAGAGAATATCAATAATGTATCTGTTTCCCACTGCTTCTGTAACAAATTACCATAAACTTAGTGGCTTAAAACAAGACAAGCTTATTAGCTTATAGCTCTGGAAGTCAGAAATCTAAAACTGGTCAACAGAACTTCTGAAGCCTGTAGGGGAGAATCCTTGTCTTTTCCAGCTTCTAACGGCCGCCCCCACTCTTTGGCTCGTGGCCCTGTATCTATCAGCTGACCTTTCTTTCTACTGTCACATCTCCATCTCTGACTATGACCTCCTACCTCCTCCTGATAAAGACTCTGTGATTACACTGGGCCCACTTGGATAATCCAGGATACTCTCCCTATCGCAAAATCCTTAATCACACCTGCAAAGTCTCTTGCCATATAAAGCAACATATATTAGGACATGGACATCTTTGCGGGGAGGAGGCATTCTGCCTACCACAAGTAAAGTGATAGGAATTATAAGAAGAAAATCAAACAAATTCTGGAGTTGAAAAGTATAACAACTGAAATTTAAAAACTGCTGGACAGATTCAACAGCAAATTTGAGCAGCCATGATTAAAAATTGGTAAACTTGAAGACAGGTCCCTTGAGATTATCCAGTCTGAAAAATAAAAAGGGAATGTTTTAAAAAATTTAACAGAGCCTCAGAGATCTCCGGGACACCATCAAGTGTACCACCTTATACATAATGGGGAGGCCCAGAGGAGAGGAGAGAGAAAGGCGTGGAAAGAATACTGGGCTCAAATCTATCCTGTAAAATGGAATTAATAGGGATATACTATAAGAATATAACATATACCTTACCTTACCTCATAGGGATATACTATAAGAGTATAACATATACCTTACCTTACCTCATAGGGATATACTATAAGAGTATAACATATACCTTACCTTACCTCATAGGGATATACTATAAGAATGAAATTAGATAATATAAGTAAGGAGTTTAGCAGAGTGTTGATTACACAGTAAATTCTCAATAAATGCTGACTTTTTTGACATCACCCAATTTGTATTACGTCTTATGTACTGAGCATCATGGCCAACACTTTATAGCATGTCTCTTATTCAATTCTCATAACAGTCCAATGAGTTAGGCATTATTATTCCCACTTTCAGATAAGAAAATCCAATTTCAAAGACACTGAATAATGTACTCAAAGTCATGAGCCATGATCTGAAACCAAGTCTAACGCCATAGTTGGTTCCTCAAATCACTGGACTCAATTGCTGCTCTGGTAGGACAGCATTTCTATGAATTACAGAAGTGTCAGGTCTCTCTGAGTCCTTGTGAAACAAAAGTAAAAGGCTGTCTGAAAAATTAAAGTCATCAGAAATTTCTAATATTGAGCATTCTGGTTTTAAACCAACTATAATAATGCCCAAGGCTTTTTGTAGCTTAAGCTTTGGCTCAAAAATGACACACAAATGACTTTCCCAAGATTTGGGAAAGACCAATGCATTTATAGCAATGGAAGAATCTATGTTTTTCTATGATTTATGATTTATAAACAACAAAATTCCATATCACTGCTTGCCTGACTGTGGTCTACTTGGCAAGGAATAAACAAGTGTTTTGGCCACACTTGAAGGAGAGAAAAATGTTCTTTCGTTCACTCATTCATTCATTCAGTCAATACTTGTTGAGTATCTACTCTGGGCCAGAAACTGTGTTAGGTGCTAGTCATACAATGGTAAGCAAGCTAGACATGGTTTCTCACGGAGCTTACAGTACAGTGATAATTTCTTAACATCTTCAACTAACTCATCCTGTGAACATACTTTCTTCTTGGTAATCCACTGCCTCTAAAACTACATCGTAACAAATTTCCTCACAAGTTATGCAAAGACACCTTTATCCAGTACAGACAGAAACTTCTCCCTATGTCTGCTCTGTAACATTCAGACTTCATGGGTGCCAGCCCAGGAATTTAATGTATTGTTACACAATCACAAGGACATGGTGTTTCTACAGCCATTCTCCTGGAGTTTCTGGAGAAGAAAAAGTAAACAGTAGACTTTCAATGTTCTCTTAGGCCTTGAATTTTCGAAAATCATTTCTCCAGACTGACTGTTTTGTTTTTCACTAAAACATAGGTTAAATTGAGTGAGTTACCTTTTGGAAAGCCACTCACACGGTGCCTGCCATGCAGTAGGCAGTGATGCCAGTTAGTGTCATTTTTACTGAAAATAGAGCTAGTTATGTTTCAGCGGTGTTAGCATGCCCACCTCTTTGCTGATCCAGAGGAAACCTCTCCAAATTATGCAGGGAAAGAAAATTACAGACACCATCTAAAGGTGAATTTTTCCCCACAGATTTGCTCATACATGACTGACTAGGTGAGTTTCTTGTAACCCACATTAAAGAATTTCATATTCTCATACTGGAGACAGGGTAGCTGTTGTTTAGAGCAGAACTGAGAGCAGCTAGAAACATCTTTGCATCTGATGAGCATCTCTGAGATTTGGCTGTGGCTTGAGGAAGGCCAGAAACCAGTGCCTTGTATACTTTTAGCCAAATCCCTTACTAATAATGCCTGATCATTCATTCACTCAGCATTTGGAAACCATCTCCCTCCAGGCATCAACTATGAAACCACAGCTTTCTTTCCCAGTTCTAAGGAAATAGGCAAGATTTATAAACCACATGGTGGCTGTTTGCTTCCAACACTAGAGTAAATTCCTCAGCCAAAGTCAGTGGCCTTTGAACAGAGTCTAGAAAAACACAGTGGGAGATATTATGGAAAGAACATTAGATTTGGAATTAGAGTTCTAATTATAGCTCTGTTCCTTATTAGCTACATGACCTCAAACCAATACTTGAATTCTATCATCTGGGTGCTGAGGATCTGTCTTACCTACCTGACAAGGCCACGGTCGTGTTTTTTCATGAATAATTTCAGACATATATAAAAGAGACAACAGTGTATCAAACACCATAAACTACACCCAGATTCAACAATTTCTTAGATTTTGCCACCCTAGCTTTATATACCACGCCCTCCTTTTTTAGCTACTTTTTTAAAAGCAAATCTCAGAGCTCATTTCATTTCACCCCTTTACACTTCAATATGCATTTCTAAAAATATAGACATTTTCTTATATAACTTCAATGCCATTAACAGTCCTAACAAAATTAACAAGAATTCTTTGATTTCTTTTATGATCCATTATATTCATATTTCATGATTATATCAAAAATGTCTTTTGACGTTGAACTGTTCAAAACAATAGCCAAGTAAGATCTACACGTTGCATTTGGTTATGTCTCTCAGAATCTTTTAATCCAGAGCAGTCCCCGCCATCATTTTATTTTTTAATTCTGTTGTGTTACTGAAGAAAATGATTTAGGAAATTTCACATTGTCAATTTTTCTGCCTGTTTCTTTGTGGTGGCATTTAATTTGTTTCTCTAAACCCCATATTTTTTGTAAACAAAAATTTAGCTATAAGGGTTCAATTATATTCAGGTTTGACCTTTTATTTCTACTAATAACTCATGGGTAGTGCTATGTATTTCATCTTGCCACAGGTGGTAAAAATTTCTTGTTTTGCCATTAGGAGTAATGCTTATATTGATCATGGGTTCCGGTGGTAAAAGCCTGATCCCTCCGTCGCAAAATCCCCTATATAGCTTAAACAATGTTTTTACTTACTGATAATCTTTATGTAAATCAATGATTTCATTAGAAATTTTAAAATGTTCATTTCTTAATTCTGTCATTTCTTCAAACCTTCCACATTTATTAGCTGGAATTCTTCTATAAAGAAGTACTTATCTTGTTCAACTAGGGCTACTTGATGACACTGAAATACTCCTTATCCAGGAAAGCAGAATAAAAGCTTAATTATTTCCCCTTACTTGCCGATTTTCAGAATGAGGAGTTACTTCAAAGTTGACTAATGAGGCTTTTTGGATTTTGGGGGGGGGAAGGGCTATACATTTTTAAAACTATTATTACAAACCTGTAGATTTTTGTAAATTTCCTTGGGTTTTTATCAACAGAAGTTTGTTTGATGTTCAAATTATTTCATCTTTGGTCAGCAAGAGACCCTTTAAGCTAGTTCCTGTGACCTTTTGTTGTGACTCCATTAGTATTTGATTGCTTCTTTGCTATCAGGTATGAAAAAAATGGCCCAGGCGCATCTTGTACATTTCTTGCCTCAGACCTGGTATTGGCCATTCTTCCATGGAGTTCTGGTTCCTTTTAATGGAGTACAGTCAGTTTTCACAAAATGGGATCGTGAATGTAAAACTGTAGACATGAAAGTCCATGGTCCTTGTTGATATTTGCTTCTACTGTGGCACACTCTCAGTGTCTACTAGAACATGTCTTTCCGTCGACTGCAAACTTTTTTTCTCGTCTCTGATTTGCTATATCCTCTGCCCTGACCTTCAGCGCACATTATGAATATTCCTTATGATGATGACTGAGTCTGATTCACTATCGAACCTCCAGGGCTTAGAACAGATCCTAAGACAGGCCAGGGTGCCCACTAACTTTTTGTTTCAAGAATAGATTTGTTCATTCTGAGATGACTTTCCCATCTCCTCCTTTCCTGAACCAGAATTTTTTATTTTTCATTGTGGTTTATATCTCTATTAGTTTCCAGCACCTGGAACACTGGCATATATAGGTTGCAACAAATATTGCTGAATAAACAAATGTACACATATTATAACACTCTTAAAAATCCATCAGTGGCTCCCACGGCTCTTGAATACATTTAAAATTCCTTAAAGTGTTACACAAGGTCCCGGGTCATCTGGTCCTGCCCATCAATCTTCTCAGCTCTATCTTCTGCCACTTTTCTCCTTAGCTCCAGCCCCTGAAAGACTGTCTTTCAGGTCTTTGAAGGAACTTCATCCATCCCGCCTTTGGACCTTCATATAGAGTCTTCCCTCTGTCTCACATGATTCTCTTCCTTCTCCCGTTTCTCCATTCTTCCCATTTAACTCCAACTCACTTTTGGATTTCCCCCCACCTTAAAATAATCTCACCTAGGAGGCCTTGCATGACACACTATCCCCCAGACTTCCTTGCTATATGTTCCCATAACGTTTGTTAATTTACTCTTATACTAGTACATGCTGGTGCTGTGTCATTCCTTGTATAATGTCTGTATTCTTTCCTAGGCTGTAGGCTCCATCAAGGCAGGAATCACACCTGTGTAGTCTAGAACTCTATTCACAGTTCCTCAGAAGTGCCCAATCAGTACTGGCTGAATCAGTGGGTATTAGTGGCTGCTAAACTCCTGGAATATAGGAACCATGCTGTTTCCACATTTATACCCTGTTTAGTTTCTACAATCATTCAGGTTCTTAGAAGAGATTTAGGAACTGTTGGTTGAATGGCTAGATACTGTCTCTAATCAAAGCATTCTGCTGCCCTTGCTATGCAGAGAAAAACATTTCCCAGCACAGCTTACCTCTCCAGTCCAGAATTTTCTGAGGCTGAGGTCTTTGTCCTCCTACTGTCTTGAAATGCACTTGCAGCTTCACCTCCCCATCATCAGCTCTAAGCAACTCACAGTGCCAGAGAGCCAGCAGCTAGAGGAGTGGTCTATGGAAACTGCTGTACTGGTGGCACATTCCCGTTGTGCACCCAAGTACTGGTATTTGATCTGTGTGACCATGGCACTGAGAAAGGTGAGTGTAAGTTGAGGAAGAACCCTGCTCCTTCCAGGATGATTTAGCTTTTAGGAAGCAATGCAGCAACTCCTAAGTTCCTCTCAGCAGCTGCTTAGTAAGAGAGCAACTCCACAGTCAATTTCAGCCCTAGCCAGGAGAGGAAAGTCTAGTGACACCTGCTGGATACAAGTCAGACTGCCTTGTTTACATAAGAAAGAGCAAACATGATCTCCACTAATGGCATGCATTTTGAAAAATATCATCAACTATAGTGCACACTTTTATTAAAGAAAGAACATTCCATTCCATTAGGACAGGGTGCTCATGGATGAATCAATTGCAAAGTAGGAAATAAAGATGCTTAAAAAAACTGGCACAGAAGATACCTCAAGACTTAATCTACTGCTGTGGAGAATTCCATATCCCCAAAGCAGAGTTTATTGCCAGTGGGGACAGGATGGTGTGGGACAGAGGCGGAAAGTGGCATCTCTCTGGGGGCATCCATTGATATCTGAGCAGTCACTATTTGAAAACACAGTTTAAGGCTAAGAGACAGTTTGCACAGTGGTAAATAGCTCAGACTTTGGAATCAAGCAGATCTGGATGAAAATTCCAGCTTTACCACTTATTATCTGGGTAACTATGGGCAAGTGTCGCAACTTCTATGAGCCTTAGTTTCCTCATCTGTAGGGTGGTATAATAATAAATCCTGCCTTAGAGGATTTTGTGAGGCATAAGTGAAATAATGTATGTAAAACACTAAGCCCATTTACCCATTCCAAGTGGGCTTATTAAGGTAATATTGAAAATAGTTACCTCCATAAGAAAACCTCTCAAAGTGCTATTTTGATATGGTTTTACCAGTTAATTATATAAAGATGCACAGGACACAGCTCAGACTCTCAAAGAGCATGCAGACTAGCTGGGGAAACCAATGCATAAATACCTAACTAGAATACAACTTGACCATAATTCCAATTGGCCTGTGAGAAAGTAGAGGCGGGAACACTGAGGTATGCACGTTTGGGGCAGGGGGAAGCGAGGTTGACTACTGATCTGGGCCTTGAAAGATGAAGAGAATGACAACCAAGGTGGACAAGAAAGAGGAAAGAGCAGAGTATGAGTTTGGAGATGTGAACATGAGCGCTTGTTCAGGAAACACGGTGTCGCCTGATGCAGTGTAAGTGAGGAGAACCTTAGGTGAGATGAAGCTTAGCACATTAAAGGTCCCTCTGAGAAGGCACAGTGGCTCAAGTCTAGCTGACAAGGACAAGAGCGGGACGGGTGCTCTATAAGGAAGGGTCCTTGGATGTTTTATGATACAAGCAATGCACATTGGCTGTTTTTGTCTGCCCAGGGTCCATTTTTCTATCTTTTGAAAATGACCACCTTGTTTTCCTTTGAGAAATAATCCCTCCTGAACCCTATGGCCATGTGATTTGGGTGGCTCTGATCAGCTAACCTCATAGCCACATTCATTTTCAAGGGTAGTCATGTGATCCAGGCCTGGAGAATGAGTGTATTCCACCCGCTTGACCACAGTGATTGGTTCAGAGTTTGGTGATGCCACCTAAGTTAGTCTAATCAAAGTGAACCCTAGGGCCCAGGAAAGCTACAGCTGCCATTTGTCAGCTGTAAGGATCTGCAGACCTGAGCTGCTAGGATCACAGCATGTCCAGTAATGAAAAAAATCAGTGAACAAAGACAAGTGGAGATATGGGAGAAGAAGGACTAAGACCTGATTGTGTGATCTGGACTCCTGGATCCAGCCATTCCTGATGGAAAGTTCACCTTCTGCATGTTCCAATAAATGTATCTCTTGGTTTAGGCCACATTAGTTGGCTTAATATCCCTTTTTTTGGGGGAGGTGAAGTAGAAAAGGATAGCTTTATTATTTTGCCAGGCAGAGGGGGACACAGTGAGCTCCTGTCCTTGAAAACTGTGTATCCCTGCTATCACTTTCAACCAACAGATTCCTGACCAACAAAATGCTGCTGGCTTCATTTTTTTTTTAAGCTTTTGCATTTTATAACTCACTGTTACAACTGACTCATAACTTCTAGAAACTACTCATACGTTTCACAGAAAAATCAGGGATTCTTCTTGTGTCCCAAACAAGTCTTTCAGCTAAGAACTTGTAATCCTGAAGAGGGAGAAAACAGTAGACTCAACAGATAGGTAAGAATGTTACTGTAACTAATTTGCAGCCCTAAAATGAATATTTAACTCAATAATGCATGCCATTTTCAGACAATTAAGACCTGAAAGCCATCTTTCTGAGTTGTAAAGACTGATACAGGGCTTCTGGCTTTTGTTGGTCCTGTTTTCATTGCTGAATCCCCACTAAATGTATAAGAAGAGATAAAAGAAAGATGAAAGAGCTCTTTACTACTGACAGCTTTGATTCCAGCCCCAGCAAAGCATTGTATTGGGGAATCAGCACGCCCTCTGGTTGAGTCTGGCAGCCAGACAGCTGACAAGAAAGAGCCATTGGTCTGGACAAGGCCATAAGCACAGGGGCTGATATGCCCTCTCTCTGCAGCCCCAGCTGGAACCGTACTGCTCAGTGGGAAGCACATCTGTACGGAATGCACAGAGGCTTCAGCAAAGTAAAAAATGTTCATGAAAATACTTAGATGGGTGGGATGGGAAGGGGGGTTGGAGGGAGGTCCAAGAGAGGGGGGATATATGTATACATATAGCTGATTCACTTTGTTGTACAGCAGAAACTAACACATTGTAAAGGAATTATACGCCAATAAAATTTTTTTTCATTAAATATTAGTGAAACTCCTTCCAAAAAAAAAAAAAGAAGTACTCAGGCACAATAGATGGCATTTTCCTTATCATCATCACCATTATTATTACTGTACGGCTGCAAAGGTTCAAACATTATTAAGTCC
>NW_020174301.1:2515471-2861186 GCF_003031525.2 Neophocaena asiaeorientalis asiaeorientalis
GAAGGAGGGTCAGCTCCAGGAGAGCTCATCATGAATCATGAAGCCTGAAAACTGAGACACCCAAAAGGAATAAAAACATCACACCCGTCCACAGCGCCCCCCCCAAATGTGGAACACGTTCACTCCATCTACCGTTTTGAGTCATTTTTCTAACTCTACACTGTGAAGAGGTAGATTACATAGCAGATAACAAGTGTTCTTTTCTAGGCTGAGGAAGTGGCACACATACCTACATGGGTTTAAGTTCTTTTTGTGGTCTTACAGAATTTTCTAACAGTGAAGTTCTTTTACTGAGCAGTATTTCTTTCAAATTGAATGTGGAAAAAAAATAGCACCATTTTCTATTAGCCCTAAAAAGGAACGAAATAATGCCATTTGCAGCAACATGGATGGACCTTCGAGACTGTCATACTGAGTAAGTCAGAGAAAGAAAACTATCATATGATATAGCTTATACGTGGAATCTAAAAAAAGGCTACAAATGAAGTTATCTACAAAACAGAAATAGAGTTACAGAGGTAGAAACTTACGGTTACTGGGGGGTAAGGGGGGGAAGAATAAATGAGAAGATTGGGATTGACACATATACACTACTATATATAAAATAGATAACTAATAAGAACAGGGAACTCTATATAGCACAGGGAACTCTATTCAATACTCTGTAATGGCCTATATGGGAAAAGAATCTAAAAACGTGTTTATATGTATAACAGATTCACCTTGCTTTATACCTGAAACTAACACAACATTGTAAATCAACTATACCTCAAAAAAAATTAAAAAAAAAAAAAAAGCACCATTTTCAACTTCTCCCTAAACACTGAAAGATAATCCAGGACCCAGGACAACCCCATGCAGCTAACAATATTCCTTATCAACCGCCAAATCTAACATCATCCAGTGTTTAGGTCAAAGAGATCCTGTTTTCCCTACAAGGCTACGGAAACTGAAGAAGAAGATGGTTCTAACGGAATGTGGGTGTGTTCTGTGTGCAGGAGCCCCTTGGCATCTTCTGTTATTGAATACAGTGTTTTTTTCTTCACTAGCACTTCCATAACTGTAATTATAGGATTTGTTGTGAAATGCTGTTCTTTCCTCTGCCAGTGGAGTAGAAGCTCTGTGGAAACTGGGGCAGAGTTTGACTTATTCACTGTCAGATCTACCTGTGCTCAGCACAGAGCTGGGAGCAGTAGAGGCAGTCCCTTGTTAAATATTTGCTAAATGAATGACTGGGGGAAAGAGTGGGAAGGACAGAGGAGAAGCCCATTTCAAAAAATGCTGAGAATGTGATTTGAAAATTTAATATATTACAAATTATATGTATGTAATGCATTTTATGTGCATATATAAATACATTTGATAAAACCCCCCTCATCCTGAGAAGAGAAAACAAGTGAAGGGTATGAGCCCACAGTTTACAGGGGCAGCCAGTACTGACTGAACATCACGCTGGAACAAGAGACAAGAATACAGCTAGGCTTGTAAAGAATTTACTCCTGGTTGAGAAAATCTGTTAAAACACACATGACAGGGTTAGATAAAAAGAAGCTTAAAGCACAAGTTTTTTGTTTTTTTTTTTTTCAGTGACCCTCTGCACTGTCAGGAAGCGGGCACCCACCTGCATGCAGCAGGACGATATTGGTTCTCTTGAAACGGTCTCAGACTGTGATCTTTGCACCTCCTGTATCAGAGTTTCTTTGGGTGCTTAATAAAAATGCATAATCCTAGGTCCTACCTAAGACCTACTGAATAAGAATCTATAGGGCTGGACATTAGGGGTTGTGTTTATTTTTTTTTTATTTTTAGGAACTTTCTGGTTGATTCTTTCATATCTTAGATTTTGAGAATCATTGTCAAGTCAAAAAGGGTAACTTGCCATAATATCATGGCTTGAGGAAAATAGCTCTTAAAATGCTATAGTTTAATAAAATCTGATTAAAATATGGTTTTTAAATGTGCTATGAACTTCGATCAAAATTGAAAAATATTTCCTCAACTCCTTTGGTGTGTTTAAATTGGCTGCTGGCTTGTTTTGGCATTTCCAATTCTTATAAAATGATCCCCATATCTGGGATAACCAGAGCTTGGAGAGAAAGCAGGAAAGTGTTGTGAATGATGCCAGAGAGGAGGATGGGAAAGAAACCATGCAAGATTATTTTAAGAATATTTTTTTCATAATAACAACAATGGGCAGTCATTGATCATTTTTAAGCAGGGGCAAGACAGAGTCTACTTTCCTTCCTGCATTTGTGAAAGCTCTTTCTGGAAGCAGGAAAGAGAATAGTTGAGGGAGTTGGGGATAGGAAGGAATGATAACGTGGAGGAATGCTAACAAGTGGGTAGGTTCCTGAAGAGCTACAGGAGAGAGAAGATGGTGGCTTTGGATTCACATATTGGTAGTAGGAATGCAGACAAGCACAACTTTAAGAGAAATACAGGAAGTGGAATTCGCACAACTTGGTGATTCATTGGACGTAATAGAGGAAGAAACAGCAAGAATGACTTCCAGATTTTCTACTTGGGCGACTGGGTGATGATGGCATTTACTTAGATAGGAAAGCCTGGATGAGGATAACCAGGTTGGTGTGGTTACAAAGATTTGGGGAGAATTCATTAATCTAATTTTGGATATTTGGAGTATGAACTGGTGACCAAAGATCCAAGTAGAGAAATCTGATAAATAAATACATCTAGCCTTTGGGGAAATGATTTGAGTAGGATCAGACACTATAGGCAGTGCCTGTAGGGACAAAAATGCAGAACGCTATTCAGTTAAAAGTTGAAGAGAAGGGCTTCCCTGGTGGCGCAGTGGTTGGGAGTCCGCCTGCCGACGCGGGGGACACGGGTTCGTGCCCCGGTCCGGGAAGATCCCACATGCCGCAGAGCGGCTGGGCCCGTGAGCCATGGCCGCTGAGCCTGCGTGTCCGGAGCCTGTGCTCCGCAATGGGAGAGGCCACAGCAGTGAGAGGCCCGCGTACTGCAAAAAAAAAAAAAAGTTGATGAAAAATATTTTCTTCTCAGAAGAGGTAGGGTATGAGTTAATTCTTGATGAAAAATCATTGTTCAGTTAACCGAAGGAAACTTTATGTTAAATAATGATATTAAGTCCCAATGTTTTGGAAATCCAGTTCCTTTACGACAATGTATAATAGTGTGATACCAATTTTAATCATGGTCACTAGTGCATACTGGCCTCTGATTTTTTTTTAAGTGAATATTTACTATTGTTAAGCTGTCCAGGATTCATTCACTAAACTTCTGTTCACAGTCTCTAATTTGGCCAGATAGCTTTCCCCAATTTTAAGTTCCTTTGGGTATGGTCAAGCTGCCACCTCCCCTTCCCTCTTTTTGGTCCCATGGTCAAAACATGCAACTTCTACCTAATACCCTTCTTAGATTATTTTGTGGATTATATAATTGGCTCTCTTTAACTCCCAAATGACAGAATTTCCACAAATCAAAAGTATTGCATATGAGAACTGGAACATCTCTTAGATGTGATTTAGTCCCCCATTTTACAGGGAGCAAAGTTTAGGCCTAGAAAGACAAGTTAACTGACCCAAGGCCACACAATGGTAAAACTGTCAAGTAACTCCAGTCCAGGACTCTGGTTGCCTTCCAGTAAATGCTCTATTTCCTCACTGCATTTCACTATCTGGACCAGATGGTGAAATTTGGTTCAGATTATAAGCACATGAGACTCAATTCCAGGATTTTGTTTTTGCTTTTGGGGAAGCACACCGCTTTTTCCCATTGTTTTTCAACTTGAGCTGCTACTGTCATCTTACGGTTACAAGTGAAGATTTCACCTGAAAATGGAATTAACACAGCAAAAGGTAAAGGAAAAAGACAGAAAGAAATAAACTCATGATATGAGCCACTTGCCAAGCCATGCCCTATAATAAGCCCTATCCTCAAAGGTGCCTCCTAAATGGGCCCTCAAATTTCTTTTTGCATAAATGAGTTTATATTGCATTTTCCACCACGTGCAGTTGAGAGGTTCCTAATTAATACATCATAAACTCCTCCACTGCCTTTTGTGAAAACCAGGGTGACCCTAATAAAGGTGAGATGCACTGGTTTTAAGAAGTCTATAGACTGTAGGGGAATCACATGCAATCTTTTATTTCAAGCCAAGTTTCCCACGCTCACACTACATTCTGAGAAAACTCTGGCTTGAACAACTATGGCCACTCAGCTCTGCCTTGGCTTTTGCTTCATTATGAAATCTGGGTGAAGAGGCCACAGTCCTTCTGATTCTTTAAATTTATTTATTTATTTATCTTGTCTGTGTTGGGTCTTCGTTGCGGCGCGCGGGCTTCCTCTAGTTGCGGCGAGCAGGGCCTACTCTTCGTTGTTGTGTGCAGGCTTCTCACTGTGGTGGCTTCTCTTGTTGCGGAGCACGGGCTCTAGGCACGCGGGCTTCAGTAGTTGTGGCATGCGGGCTCAGTAGTTGTGGCGCACGGGCTTAGTTGCTTCGTGGCATGTGGGATCTTACATGAGCGGGGGCTACTCTTCGTTGTTGTGCGCAGGCTTCTCACTGCGGTGGCTTCTCTTGTTGCGGAGCACGGGCTCTAGGCACGCGGGCTTCAGTAGTTGTGGCATGCGGGCTCAGTAGTTGTGGCGCACGGGCTTAGTTGCTTCGTGGCATGTGGGATCTTCCCAACCAGGGCTCGAACCCGAGTCCTCTGCATTGGCAGGTGGATTCTTAACCACTGCGCCACCAGGGAAGTCCCAGTCCTTCTGATTCTTGAAGAGAGTAATCATCGGACCTTGGTGTCCATGCTGGGAATGAACTGGCTCAACTTTCCCCAGAACTGTACTGAGGAGGCCTTGAAATCAATTTACCATCATCCCACTGATTAAACCCAATGAGAATTTTTAAAAATAAAGAGTTGATTGCTCAACAAGAAAAGGTCCCCAAAGTTTTGGCATGGTTTTCTCCATACTAATTATAGATTTAAAACGAGAGCATCAACATCAAGCATCTCCAAGCAAAGGATAAAGATAAGGAAGTGATTTGGGGGTGGGAAGGGCATGAGTCTTGGGATCAGAACACCTGATTCTGGACTGAATTCCACCCCTCACTAGCTGTGTAACCTTGCCATCTCTGGACTCTAGTCTGGACTACATCTCTGGACTTAGTGACAGAATAAAGGAGCTGGACTATTTGTTTCTTTGGTAGCTACCTGTCTAACAACAGTATTTTAGAATCATGGAGATCATGCATTCCAGAGTCAGATAATCCAGGATTCTTATGCTGTAATTCACTGCTGTGTTACTTTGAACACGTACTCTAACCTTTCTAATCATCTGTTTCATAATCTAGAAATTGGGGGAAATAAAGAATTGATATTTTAGAGCTACTTCAAGGATTCAATAAGATTATAAACAGAGTTTAACTGACACCACAAATTAAACAAATTGTAGCAATGACTATTATCACTGATGTATAATTTTATAAAGGTCCCTAAAGATATAATGAGGGATAAACTCTTTTAGCCAGAAGCCCTGTTGTTTGATATGCTTCAGGCACTACTTAATACAGAGCCTAGGATGAATGTTCGTGGGAGCTGGGGAGGGAGAATGGTCATCTTCAAATTCCTTTAGTTTTTCACTGCTTAAGCAAATTAATTGATTGAATATGTCAATAATTTTTTTAAAAAATTTAAAAAGAAATCTCACATGGGGATGAAAGAAGAGCTCTTTTCTGAGCAAGTCCCCTTTCACAAGGTATGTGTTAGTAGGAAAAAGTGAAAGTATTCTGGTTTCTTCCTCACCAGCCAGAATCTGCCCTCTGGTTTGTGAGTTTAACAACGAACGCTTTACAGCTACCTGGGAAGTCTGAGAGCACGCCAGCTGGTTTTCATATGCCAGCTGTTAAAATCACGCTGCTGACAGCGCAGCATAAGGACAATTCAGTATAAACTCCTCTTCCCCTCCAGGGACACTGGTCATAGCACCACAGGGTTTGAATATTTTAATTAAAAAAGAAAAAAAAAGAGTTTAGACTTAGTACAGCATTGTCTGAAAATGCAGATTTCTGCACTGGATGACTTGAGGGTGTTAGACAATGAGAAAATATACCCTTTAAAACGTATCTTTTTAGAAGAGGTAGAAGAAATCCAAATTCTGACATAGGAAAAGGCTTCCATCCTTTTTACAGCATCATTTTTCAACTTGCTTCTTGAAGAAATATGACAGAAACAATTGCTTTAGAGAACAGTGAAATTATACTGAATACAGCAATGAGAGTAAATCTCTCCCCTGCAGCATTTCACTTCTAATCAGTCTTAAGTAATACTGAAGAGACATTTATCGGGAGCATAATTGACTCTTCACACAAAAGAAAAAAAAAAGACTGGAATAATTTATTACATTTACTTCTCTAACCCAAACATGAAACAGGAAGGAAACCAATTTTCTTATCATGGGAGATGGTGATTTACAGAAGAAAACAGAATAATTAATTTATCTTCTTGTAGCATCTGAAAATATACTAGAACAAATTATTGTGATTTAAAAAAAAGAGAAACAAGCACAATACACAAACCTCTGATCTCAAAACCTTCCCTTTTTTGTGCCTTGAAAAAGTAAGACACTACCCTCATCCCAGTCAAACATAATGAACATAGATTCTTGAAAGGGTTGTAGCCTCAGTTTGAGCTATAATGTTCCCTCCTACTGGAACAGTTCTGTATCAGACCCTCTTTTCACTGCACACTTTTTAAATTTAACTACTTCCTTTACACACAAAAGAAATGATGCTTCCAAAGCACACTTCAAAAAACGTTGAGATGTGGAACCTTAGCATGGGGCCAACATTTTGCCCAAAGTTTCCCCAGTTCATATTGAAAGTTTATTTCTCTGAGAAAGATGTTAGCTTCCCACCCTCCACCACAAGGCCCATATGAAATGGGGAATTCATGTCCTAAAATTCATTTGTTCTGGAATATTCTGAGCTAATTTCAGCCATGAGTGCTTTCCTCAGACGGTATTTTTAGAAAGTCACTCACAGACAGGGAGTCCTCTTAAAGACAGGTTGTATTCCAGAAGTCCGTGTTTCAACCCTTTGAGTCTCAGCTTACTTATCTTTCCTCATAGGTATAACATTTAAACAGTGATTGGCTGATTCTAGGTTGCAGTGCATATTTCGGCTACATTATAGGTTATATGTTTTTTATAGGTTTTGAAAGAAAGATGCCTTCTGAGATCTTTTTAGGAGTAAACCTTCTGGGGCTTCCCTGGTGGCGCAGTGGTTGAGAGTCCGCCTGCCGATGCAGGAGACACGGGGTCGTACCCCGGTCCGGGAGGATCCCACATGCCGCGGAGCGGCTGGGCCCGTGGGCCATGGCCGCTGGGCCTGCGCGTCCGGAGCCTGTGCTCCGTGACGGGAGAGGCCACAACAGTGAGAGGCCCGCGTACCGCAAAAAAAAAAAAAAAAAAAAAAAAAAAGAGTAAACCTTCTGGCAACGTAAGATAAGGCAGTGGCTTTGGAAAACAGTATAGCGATCCCTCGAATAATTAAATGCAGAGTGACCATATGACCCACTGATTCGACTCCTAGTTACATGCCCAAGAGAAATGAAAACCTATGTCCACAGAAACACTTGTACACGAATGTTTACCGCAGCGTTATTCATTATAGCCAACGGTGAAAACAATTCAAATATCTATCAATGGATAAACAAAATATGGAATATCCATTATTCAGTAATAAAAGGGAATGAAGTACTGATGTATGCTACAACTTGAATGAACCTTCAAAACATGCTAAGTGAAAGAAACCAGTCACAAAAGTCCATATATTATACGATTCAATTCACAGGAAAGTCTAGAGCTGAGAAGTCTATAGAGTTAGATCAGTTGTTGCTTAGATTGGGGGCGGTATTTAAAGAGTACAATGTTTCCTTTTGACGTGATAACAATTTTCTAAAATTGACTGAGGTGATACTTGTACAAATCTGTGAGTATACCGAAAACCATCAAATTGTACCCTTTAAATAGGTGAGCTGTATGGTATCTGAATTATTTCTCAATAAAACTGTTTTTTAAAAAAGAGTACATCTGCTTACTGTCAACCTTAGCACGGGCTGGCCATTAGCAGGGCTGATTCGCAACCTCTTCCCTTACCCCGATTTGTAAAACAAAATCTTAGCTATTCTGCATTAACACTGTATCGTATCTAAGGCCCTTGATAGTTGGTCAAGTTCACTTACAACTCAGGCAAAAATGAGTTAAGGTTATGACAGGTTATAATGGGCCCTGTGTTTGCTGTACAAAGGAGGTGGTACCCTAAAGGAAATTCGACTTGGGTTATCATTTTGCTTTTCACTAAAGGCATTCTCTACATAGTCTGTATAATTCCCTTTTATATATGTATAGAATGTAGGCATCAAGTTTGGAAGAAATCAATTAAATTTTTCTTTTTTTTCAGTATGTGGGCCACTCACTGTGGTGGCCTCTCCCGTTGCGGAGCACAGGCTCCGGACGCGCAGGCTCAGCGGCCATGGCTCACGGGCCCAGCCGCTCCGCGGCATGTGGGATCTTCCCGGACCGGGGCACGAACCCGTGTCCCCTGCATCGGCAGGCGGACTCTCAACCACTGTGCCACCAAGGAAGCCCCAATTAATTTTTTTATTTTTTAATTTTGGCAAGGAGTGTGGGTGGTGATAATTGGTTTTGTTCTTTGGTACACCTCCACAGATCCAGCAAATGCTCAGAAAATGAGTGGACTGGACCTTCTGAGTGAAGTTGAACAGGTAAAGTGAGTGATTACACGACATTATTACAGCTGATTTTCAAATTGATAGACGTCAATTTTCAGCAGTTACAGATATACACATATATCCTTATATACACATATATGTGTATATATGTATTACATATATATACATACTACATACATTGTTCCCCCCCATCCCATGCCCATAGATCAGAACTTATGATAAACTTGAAATTGGTAACAGTTAAGAAACAATTTAACTCTGATGTGCTAAACTCCAGATATGCTTTACTTATATGCATTTACACTGTCCAGGTGAATAAAGTTGAAGAATGAAGGCATTTGATGCTACGAATAGTTAGGTAACTAGAGAAGTGAGCGGTAGGGGACCTTCAGTCTCCTCTCTTGATGGGAATTCTTATCTCTGTCATTTAAATAGGGAGGAAATTAAAAGCCAAGAAGTCTTAGTCCTATACTGAAGGAAACAGGACCAGAGTGAGACAAGGATTCACTGATGTCTAAGGAGATAGAAGTCACATTAAAAAACATTTTTCTCTCTCCTTCACAAACTTGAAGGACAAGAAGCAAAGAGAAGTAGGTTACAGTACTCTGTAGATAGCTTTTCTTTTTTCTTTCTCACAACAGACCTAGTGTCAGAATGGGTGTATGCTTGGAAAATTTTCATGACCTAAGTGAACTTTATTTCTTGGCTGACCCTTTATAACATCAGAAACGTTTTAAAGAAAGTAGTATGGGGTGGTGGTGTGATGAATTGGGAGATTGGGATTGACATGTATACACTGATGTGTATAAAATGGATGACATAAGAACCTGCTGTATAAAAAAATAAAATAAAATTCAAAAATTCAAAAAAAAAATAAAATATAAAGAGCTAAAAAAAAAAAAAAAAGAAAGTAGTATGGCCAACAGGAGGGCAAAGGGGCCTAGAACTGTCAGATGTCAAATGACCTTTATGTCTTGTATCTAATAGCTTACATTAACTGAGCCAAAAGCCCAACCTGCCAGGTCTTGTGCTAAGCACTTAACAGATTGTTTCACTATATTCCAGTAGCAACCTATGTGATAGGTACCATTGTTTATTATAAAGCTACAGTTATTAATACACTGGCATAGACACAGACAATTAGACCAATGGACCAAAATAAGAGTCTAGGAACAGAGCTATTTATGACAAAGATGAAACTTCAGTGTAGCGGGGAAAGAATGGTCTTTTCAATTAATAAGTCGAGTAAATATACATGGGGAAAAAATAAATCTGACCCTTATCTTACATGATACACAAAAATTAATCCTGGATAGGCTGAAAAGCTAAATATGAAAGAATATAACATGATCTTGGGCTAGGAAAAGAATGTTTAAGTTGGATATAACAGCACTAATCATAAAGCAAAAAATATTCATTAGATTACTTTAAAATTAAGAAATCTGTTCTTCAAAAGACATCATTAAAAGTGTAAATAGGCAAATGAGAAAGTGAGAGAAGATATTTGCAATGTATTTTTTCCAACAAAGGAGAGTATATACAAATTCCCACAATGCACGTAGGAAAATACAGCTAACCCAGTGGGGGAGGGATGAGTAAAAGATACATCTAGGTACTTCAGAAAGGAGTATTCCAAAAGACCAATACACATATCAAAAAGGGCTTCACTTGTTCAGTCATCTGAGAAATGCAAGTTAACATCACAATGCAATACCACTACACATCCACTTGAACAGCTAAAATGAAAAAGACAAGTGTTAGCACATACCTGGAGCAACTAGTTTACCTCCTATCAGCAGCATGTGGAATTTCTAATTGCTCCATATTATCTGCTAACACTTGTCTCTGGAAGACTGGTTGGGGGTCAGTAGCTACTAACGCTGAACCCTGTGATCCACTGATTCCATTTCAAGGTATATACCTACCAGAACCTGTACATATGCCCACAACAAACTACCGCTATGTGCAACAACATGAATGAACTTCACAAACATAATAATGAGAGAAAGGTGGCAGACACAGAGAATACATACTGTATGTTCTCTCTGTATAAAACTTCCCAAACAGACAAAACCGATCTCCGATGTTAGGTCAGGATGTCGGGTGGAGGTCAGAGATTCAGAGGGGCCCGAGAGAACTTCTGGGTGCTGGTAACATCCTATGTTTTATCTAGGTGCTTGTTGCGTGGATGCGTACACTATGAAAATTCATGGAAGTATGCACATATGATTCGTGCACTTTTCGGTATGTTTGTTATATTTTGGTCCTACAAACAAAGTAATATAGGACCCTATGGATAAGTTTCTGTTTGCCTCAGAAAAGTTAAGACTCCTGAGGGGCAGATACTGCACACATTATATCTCCATCTAGGGTCTTGTATCCTGCTAAGTAGTTAGACTAATGAATGAGTTCAGTGGATTCTTTAGTTACCTGGAATGAAAGGGAATGTAGTGTACTGTGTTTCCCTTTAGTGGAGCTTAACTTCATGACTTTCAATTCATTTGTACCATATCTATGAGGGCAGTGATTGTTTGCCACGGCTAGGATCAAAACCGACCACTTGAGAAGACCTGGTCTCTATCTGAGCAAGACACACCTGCACAATTTCCCCTTCTTGTCGGCCCATCCTTTGAAAAGTTTCAATCCCACTTTCACTGACTCTCCCAGGCTACTAAAGAATTCTTTCCATCAAGAAAAAAGGTATATAGATGATGGGTAGAGAAAACACACTTGGAAAAACCTTAGCGATTGCCTGGTCTTTCATTCCTCTGGCTATCCATTTTTCAAGATGGGGTGACAGAGGAGCAAGAGGGAAAATAATGTATCAAATCCAGAGAGCCAGTTAATGATGGAAACTCATTAAAATCCAATCCTTGTGATTGCTAGTCTGTGCTCTCTTCACTGCACTGGGTTTCTCTATGATCTTGCAACAGTCGTTATTTAATTTCCGTGATTTGCTCTTCACTCCCTACTGAAATGTTACTTGTCACCCTGCAACACATCGATCTTCTCCAAGACAGAGATTACACCTTACCTGACCCAGGGCCTGATACACACTAGGCTTTTCCATAGTCACCCTCTAGCTGATTCAATCAACCACAATAAATTACTTTACACTCTATCCAGATTACATTTTATCAGACCATGTAAGGAAGAGATAATGGCAGCATGAAATAAAATACGATGGCCCTTGGGAGGAGAATCTATGCCAATACAGCCAATCACAGTCAGGTTAACAGACCTTAAATTCTCCAGGTCTCCCTTAATCCCTGAACAAACGTAATCTACTTGACAGAAATGAAGAACTCTACACTGAGGAATTTGACAAAAGGCACTTTTGCCGGCTCCTCCTTCAGTCCTTCCTTCACTCAGAGCTTAAAATCAAAGGGGACAAACGATATTTTCATTTTATTCAAACGTACATTCATTTTCCATCAAATTTCCATTTTTTCCCTTCAATGGGTGCATTTTCTTTTTTGGCTCATTATTTATTATCATTTCATTTATTTAGAAATGGAAACTTCAAGCAGTTTGATTAAGAGATTAAATAACTGGATTTTTGAGAGCTAAAAATAATCTAGGTATGGGTTGCATTAGGCTTCAAAATATTTGGGGTTTTGATCAAATCTCTAAACACATTATTGCCAGATAGCCTCTCCTTCTTTTCAAATTTTAATCCCATGGATGTTTTACGGAAAATTCAATACAAAGTTTTTAGAATCACTGCTAAAGATACTTGAGCTTTCTAAAGAGCCTTTTCTTTAAAAAGTAAAACAAATCCTCCCTAAATAAAATTAGAGGGTGGAGAAATTCTGACGCAAAAAAATACAGCCATTTAATCTTCATGTCTTAATCAACCCCTCAAAAGCTAGAGACATCGATTCAGTCAAATACTTTCAACTTTTCCCAAGAAAAATTTCTCAAGAAACCAATGTCACTTGACCACTTCCAAGATGCCATACAGTTTATGTCTGGTGCTTTATTTCTGAAAACAGCTCTTAGATGAAGACACGATTAGTTCCTGAGAGGTTGAGTAACGTGTTCCATATTTCAAAAGAAGAAAATGGCAGAGCTGGGATTTCACACCAAGTCTGATTGTTTCTGGATTGTCAGCTCTCAGCAGAATCGTCATGGAGCGCCTTTGAGCTGGCTTAAGGTAAGAGATACAAGACAAACAGCATGAAAATACAACTTGCATTACTTTATCTTAGGCTGAGAAGAAAAAATAAGAGAAAAAAAGAAAAAGAAAGAAAGGACCATTAAATAAAGTCCCCAAAGGCATTTTTATATCATGAAAGTTCCTAGCCTTCAGCATACCTAGCCAGGACAACCTAATGGTAGCTATAAAAACTCTCTGGGAGCTAACAATTCATTGGCAAAATTAAGTAAATGAACAGAAATTACCACAGCAATAAGCACCATCTTTTACTGTGGCACAAAGGCATATTTTTAAGCACTTAATGGAGAAAGGGTGCCAGAAGGAGGAAGACAGGCACATGGGCTAAAAATGACTTTCAAGAAATGATTGAAGGACATCAAAGACACTGTGTTAGAGAAAGATGAGTCCTGATAAATTGTTTGATTTCATTTCAACTCAACATGCATTTTTTTTTTTTTTTTTTGGCCTCGTTGTGCTGCTTGCAGTATCTTAGTTCCCTGACCAGTGATCAAACCTGGGCCCACGGCTGTGAAAGCACCGAGTCCTAACTACTGGACCACCAAGGAATTCCCTCAGCATGCATTTATCAGCAGTCACAGAGACATTTGAAAAACCCACCCCAAAAATGTCATAAGCAGTCCATTTGAATCTGAAAAACTACCGTGAAAGATGCCAATGGCTAGAATCATACAAGCCGTTTCTGAGGAGACTAAAGTATCTGTGATTATTTAAGGGTCACGGTGGCAGGTCAAAGACAGGCATTACTATCATCATCTCCATTTTTGAGATACAAAAACAGTCTCCACAAGAGCAAAGGTCCACCCGAGGTCATGTGACCCATCAGAAAACACGGCTACCCATTAATCTCCTCCCTCCCATCCCAAAGCTCCTTCTTGGTTGGACAGATCACGCAAACGACACAAATGCAGACAGACATAATCATATAATAGATTATATTTATTGTGCTAGCCAATGTTCATTGTTAGGTTCTGGCAACATAGATACTCTGGAGGATTGTGGGGCTGAGGATCCAACCCCTTATCTTCCAGTTTAAACAAAACCAACAGAAAACAGCATCTCAACCATTCTTCTCCCAGGGGAGTCACCAGGGGTAAAGAAGAATGTTGTAACCTACAGAAGGGTTGAGTCAATCTAATGACTACTCACAGTTTTCCTGCATGTATGATTGCATGCCAAGTTCTTAAACTGGTCAAGAAATTTCTATGGAGAAGGAAAGCAAGGATAGTACTAGGTAAACCAGCAGAAGAGATTTCCACTTCTATGCCCGGTAGCATTCTTCTCCCAGGGGAGTCACCAGGGGGAAAGAAGAATGTTGTAACCTACAGAAGGGTTGAGTCTGATGATCAGAGAAATCTAATGACTACTCACAGTTTTCCTGCATGTATGATTGCATGCCAAGTTCTTAAACTGGTCAAGAAATTTCTATGGAGAAGGAAAGCAAGGATAGTACTAGGTAAACCAGCAGAAGAGATTTCCACTTCTATGCCTGGTCTTGGGGGGCGTTAGGAAGCAAGTAATCAATTCCAGGGATTCTATACCTCAGACATGGAGATCTATGGGATAACCAGAGAAACTCCTTCTCATTAAAAGAATGGGTATTACCTAACACCACTTGGGAATTTTCTTATTGTGTCTTCAGTCAATCACACTTTATAAATAAAATGATAGAAGATATGATAACAACTACCACTTGTTGAGCAGCTATTATATGCCAGGTTTTATAGGTTTATTTATATCAGAAAGAATGAAAATGGTGACAACTATGTTGCAGATAGCTGTGAAAGTAGCTTGTTCATTGTCAAACATTAAGTGTAGAATGGGGCTTTGAACCTAGGTGGGTCTGGCCACAACTCACATGGGTTTACAACCATATCATCCTGCATTCCACAAAATAAAGTCTCCACCATTCTTCTCAATGTGTGTTTATAAGAAGAAATGTGTGATGCTGTACACATGCTCCCCCGTGACTCTGGGTAGTTTTAAAGGATGGGGTTTTTTCTTTCCTCTATAGTGAACCATAAATTTCAGCTGTTGGACTTAGGATATTTGAAAGATCTGGAAAATGGAGATCAGTCAGTAATTAAAGCAGTTTACTGGGCAAGGATCCAAAAGGAATGAGAAACTGGGTGCAAGCCTGTTGCTTTTAAAGGACCATAACATTTATTTGGCTGCAGAGATACTCCTGGACCAATTAATCAATTCCCCTTTCCTTTTCTATTCAAACTTGGAGCAGACCTTACTTCATCTAAAGTAATTGCCTTGCAAGAGTGCAAAACATCAAGAGGCAAAATCACTTCTTGAACAAAGCAAAGACTAAGGCTTTCCTTCAGATGTTCCTGAAGATGGATGAGAAGATGCTGGGACCAGCCATGAAATGCTCATCCAAATAAATTACTAAGAAAAGTCAGACAAAAGCTGGAATGTCAAGGGTATGATTATTTCTCATCTCTTCCATTACCTTCAATTTATCCTCTTGCTGGGTAGCAGCAAACTTGCCAGAACAAGAATGGTTTTAGCAGCACCACTATACTGGGTCAAAATGACACAGGCTTGCAGAAAGAACAAGACACCGACACCAAACCACAGTGTAATGGCCCTCCTGCTTAACTGACATCTCCCATTGCCTCCTGTTAGGCTCGCTCTGAGAGCGGTGAACAGAGAAATGCTGTTTCAGCAATGGGGTGGCCAGTGAAGGAATGGGGGCCTTTGTGATTTTTCTAAAGAAGTTGCTAAAAAAATAAACAAATCCACCATCCAGCTGGTGACTCTAAACAAATACTCCACTCACTGATCAGAGTAAAAGCACACAGCTTTAGGGCTTTGCCTAAATCAGAGGTCACTCCCTTCTCTGGCTTGGGCCCAATTTTGGTTCTTCAGGATGAGCAATGAAGCAGAATTATGAGTCTGAGAGACTAAGAATGGACAGCAAGAGTTTTACTCCACTCCCTCTTCTCTGAAATCTGCAATAGCACTCACTGGTTTCGGCTCTCTTCTTCTAAGATTAAAAAAATTTTTTTTTTCTTTTAGTCAAAGTCTCAACACACATGGACCTTCCACCTATTCTGGAGTGGACACAAAGGGTTTTGCTTTCCCTTCAGTGACAACTCTGCGGGGGGAGGGGTAGGTGTCTTGGCTCCTTGTCATCACTGTCCATGGGGCAAAGATGATTGGCAGTGCTGGGGTCTAATCCTTCTCCTTATTGCATCTGGGGTAGGTTCAGTGGGTGGGCCTTCTTTCCTCTTTGGAAGAAATTTGGAAAAGCAAGGGGACACCGTTTTGGACAGAGGTTTTTATGGGAAGGCAGGAGTCATCATGCGTTCCATTTGCCACCTCGTGTGACATGGACATTTCTGAGAAAACAACACACATATCTCAATGCAAGGTTCTTTGTGTTCCTGAATCCACCTAAAAGTCAAATCAGTCGGCTTATGGACTTTTCTGTTATGTACCGATGAATCCCCCTTTTCGTTTAAGTTGATTTGCGTTATTTGCAACAGATGGAGTTCTGCCTATTATTCCATCCAAGACCTAATATTTCGGTTGGTTTTTCTCTTGTTGAATATAAAGAGAAATGTTAAGTAAAAAGAAATCTGAAAAGCCAAAGGGGTCAAGCGTCTCTGTCAATCTCCTCCAGGGCATCCCTCACATTCCTCATCATTATTTCAGCCTGACTACTTCCTTGCAGTCAGCGGATCCTAATTGAGAAAAATTTACATAAGGCTTGCATTGCCAAATTTCTTGAACTTAAATGGAAACTTAAAGACAGAAAAAATACTGTCTTCAAATCGCCATGCTGCAAATCGCTGGTTATGAGCTTCAATGCTTGCTTCGGAGTTTCAGAGGAAGTGAAGAATCCTGTGAGCATATGTAGCACTTTATCCACAAAGATCTCATTCTACACACAGTTCTCACGTGCTGCCCGGTAACAGCAACTGTATGATCATTATAGTATTGAAACGACCAGTGGCCTCAGCTTTAGTCTTTGTGGAAGATATCTGGGGACATATATATGGCAGTACCTTTACCCAGGTTCTTCTGTGATTGCTACTGAAATACTACAGGGTCCTGAGCCCACCGTCCCGTCACCTTCCACACTGTAAACAATGTCCGCTTTTCAAAATACACATCTGACTGTGGCTCTCCCCAGGGTAAAGGTCAAACTCCTTAATAGGGTCAGCAAGGCTGTATGCAGTCTGGCCCCCACCTGCCCCTCTAGTCCCGCCAAGCACGGTTCTCCCCTCTGCAAGGCTCCGGACTCACTGATAGTTTGTTCTCCACTGTGTCACACTCTCGCCCTCCTCAGGGCCTTTGCATAGGCTGTCTCCTTTGTCTAGCATGTTCTTTGCATTCCAAGTCCAGGTCCGATTCTTTTTTCAATATACTCTCATAGAATTCTATTCCTTTCCATCAGCCCAACTGTCTCCTATTGTCATTAAATGCTCACTAGGTGGTTCTGGAATCCTCTGTCTCCCACCAGACAGTCTGTTCTAGCAGAGGAGGAACGTGGCTGTCCGAGCTCCCTGTTGCTTACCCCGGTGTCTACTGCAGGGCCTGAAATTCCCAATGGTCAGTTCTCTGCGTTCCTTTCCTTCCCTCTCAGCACCCTTTGACTCAGATGACCGCTCTGTGAAACCCTTCCTACCTCCACTTCTGGGGTTCCACACTCTCAGGCCACCATCCCCACTCACGGCTGCTGCTTCTCAGTCTCCTTCACTGATTCCATCTTTGTTTCCATCCTCTAAACAGTCCTACATTCTGTCTTATCATCCAACTGATGAAAGCTCTCCTAAGAGCCCAAAGGGTAGACAAATCACATTGAGAAAGATGCCTAGGGCTACAGTACTTACAATAAAAAGCAATTTGGAAGCAACTTAAATGTCCAACACTAGTGAACAGTGCAGAGAATTGTGGTGGCATCCACTTCATGGAATACTACACTGTGAACAAAAGTAAGAACTATACTGTCTGTCTGGGAACATGACATCTTTTTATGATGGAATGTTCTATGAAAATCAGGGTACACAAAACCATACCTATAACTTTGTAAAAATTCATATTAAAAGTGAAAAATAAATACTGTATTAGAGCGATGGGATTTGGGGCATTTTTTTCTTTTATTTTCCAAATATTTCTATTATATAAAAAGGTGTGTGTGTGAGTGTGTGGAGACAGGGAGAGAACAGAGAGGAAATAATTATACTGTCATTTAAAAATGCATATCAAAAATGAGTATGTTTATAGAAATGTTATTTAAAAATGAAACCACTGAGAGCCATCCTAAAGCATTTCATGCGACAAGTTGCTGTAAACTGCAGTGCTGTGAGAGACATCACACCTCCGTGATACACACACCAAGCTCTCAGGAGGCAGTGGATTCTGCACAGTGACAGATGGTTTTGCAGTAAAGCTTTCCCTGGCTCATCTCGTGAGCTGTGCTGTCCTCATCCTAGAAAGCAGAGGGCCACGCTGGCCTTCGCAGACCATCAAAAACTCCAGCCTACTCCTCTGGTTCTTTCGTCTTTTTTGCTCAAGAAAACTATTCTGAGTCAATGAGTTCTAGGAAGCAGCGGTACAAACATTCACCTCTTTACTCTGCCCACAGCAGCCATACTGACTACAGGCTCTCCTCTGATTCCACAGAGAAGACCAATTTGATTGATTTCCAGTAGCTCTGGAGGATGAATTTGCACCGCCAACCCCCTTGAAAACAGAACCCTGCACCTTCGTCTCCAAAAGATGTCGCCTCGCAGCAGCAGTAAGGAATGAATAGACTTTCCACAATAGTCCTTTGTTGGAGAAAACACACTGGATCACTACACAGGAAATCCTGCAGCCACAGCTAAGGGAACCTCAGAGCAATGAGACCCAGTTGGTGAGCCCTAGCCCTCCTGAACATCGTAAGAGACTATAGCCGTCCATGCAAATAAACTGATGTATTTATGCAAACTACAGTATAATCTGTAGACGATATGAGGCTAGTTTACGTAGTTTTAGCCAAACAGTAATAATAATACAGCTTGCATGTGTGGAGTGAATACCAAGTGTCTGGAACTGCGTTAACACTTATTCTTTACTACAACCTTGGGAGTTGCTCTATTTCTGTTTTACAAGTGGTCAAACTGAGGCTTAGTGAAGCTAAATAACCAGACCTTAATCTCTCTTTCTCGTTTCCAGTCTCCCCTACCTCCCACCATCCCTCAACACTTTTTTTTTTTTTTTTTTTTTTTTCACTCTCCCGTTGTGGAGCACAGGCTCCGGACGCGCAGGGTCAGCGGTCATGGCTCACGGGCCCAGCCGCTCCACGGCATGTGGGATCTTCCCAGACTGGAGCACGAACCCGTGTCCCCTGCATCGGCAGGCGGACTCTCAACCACTGCGCCACCAGGAAAGCCCCCTCAACACTTTTTGTATGTTGCTTCCCCTCTGTCACTGGACTGACTCAGGAGACTTTAGTAATTTGCCAATAATAAGCTACGTTCATCCTTCAAATTTTGGAAAGAACTTTACCATTTAGGATGACTTAGAACACATGTAACAACGTAATCCCCCTTCGTTTATTCTAACCATCTCATGATTGTAATAACTGTCCGTGGAGGCCTGAGGACTGGGATCTACCAGGATTGGCTGGGCCTCTGTATCATTTTCTGAGGAGGAACGATGTCCTATAGGTCGTCATTGGACAGATGCATCATCAAACGTCTTATTAACTTTACTTAGAAATACAATCTGAGTGTTGACAGGAAAACACATGTAAGAGAGTCATGCAAATCTTTGCCAAAACCTGTGAGGTGGCTATTATTACTTGATTGTACAGGTAACAGCATCACCGTGCACCTAAGTGTCCTCTACTCCAGGCGTGATTCAGGGCAGCAGGACACCTGGTGGGCCTGCAGGTGTTCACGTCAAGCGCCACTTATGGTATCTGTCTTAGGTTAGGACAACTCCCTCTTCCCCGCAAAACAGACTCTGAGACGAAGATCTGAGTATAAGAAATTATTCAGTAATTTGGGAGTTGATCTCACAGTGGGGAAGGGAATGGGGAGTCAAGGCAGGGAAGTGAAGGAAGCCAGGACACGGGGCATCCCTAAGGAGGTTAGCTCTGTGGGCAGGGTGGGCTCGGCCCGCTGGTGACCTCTGGGAGGGCACGTGGCGAAGGCAGCAGAGTTGTCCTCCACGACCTTCCACCAACTCCAGCCAGTCCGCCACTGTTTCCAGGGGCATTAAGGGCATTCCAGGCCCACACCAACTGCCAAGCTCTAGAGGCCACAGAAAGTCGTTTGCATTTGGAATCTATGAGCACCAAGCTGTTGAGAGTTAAGGGGCTATGGGCAGGGCACTGAGGGTTGGCCGCTGCGTTCTTTCCTGCAACAACTGGAAGCAGTTCACCAGCTCGCCAGGCAGCCACCACCATCAAGGGGACTTGGGAGGCCGACTGAAGCCATTTTGATTCTTACTTTACTAATTTATAAAGGTAGATGATTTCTGCTCTGGCCGGATGATAGGTACATTATAAATGTTGATGGTATGTAATATAGCCTTGTGTGTTGCCTTTATAGTTTTCTAACAGACAAAGGGCCATGTGGTGTAGTGGTTAAGAGCACGGACTCTGATTCCCCTCTCAGCTGCTCAACCAGATTGTCATATGACCTCACACAAATTACTTAATCACTCCATGGCTCAGTTATTTATGTCATCAATAACTTGGGAACAGAATAGTGTCCCACAGGTTTTATCTATCTATCTATCTATATCTATCTATTATGTATCTACCATTACTTAGTAATGTAAGTGTAACCTGTCAATATACTGCATATAACTTACAAAAAATAAGTAGCAGATTCTATTTTAAAAAGTCAAGGTGGTGACTATTTAGTCATTTCACTCCCCATTCTAAATGGCGACTCTCAGTCACTGGTTGATCCAAAAGCTATGCTCATGGAGCTATACATGATAATGCAGGCAGGAAAAAAGACCCAGAAATAATTTGCCATTTATCTAAAGGAACATGGATCCAATTTCTGCAGCCACGAAAAAAGAAATGTGCTCTGTTTTTCAATGTACATAAAAAGGAAAATCTCCTGAAAACAGAACTATGAATTATGTCCCCTACTTCCCTTAAACCTGAGAGCTGAAAACACCTCCCGTTTTATTGATTTCATCTACTATGAAAGCCCAGTGGATTCTGAGCTTCTTAAATGAGACAAAATTGAACCTCAGAGCCTGCACTCTGTAGCAATCCTCTTGGAATCTAAACTTACTGATGTTACAGGAACACATATAAGACAAGAAAATCCACCATGTAAGTTACCACTTTTCTCCTTTGGGAGATAAATGAAGCCAATGGGGCATCTGACTTTGCAAGGAGGTGTGCTTTCCTCAATCTACTGACTCAAGCTTGGTTGCAGGCTGGCCAAAGGGACCAGTTAGGCTGCCTTGCAGAACAGAATATAGATCTCCTTTCTGCCAAATCATGAGCTCTGACAGCCATGCCCGATATATCACCATGCATCACTGGACATCTAACTCCTTGTTTCAGTGTGAGGAAGTTGCCAGGACTCTCTATATGTATGGGTCAAAAAATGTCCATATCCTGATGTTAAAATCACTGGGAAGGTGTTTTCTTGCCCACTCTCTCCCTTTCTCTTTCCTCTGATCAGACAGAGAAATCCCCTGAATGACTTACAGCTCCATACCCAGAGCAAGGCAGACGATAGGACCTGTGACCACAAAATGCAGTCGCTTTATAGGTCTGTTTCAAGAGTGGACTTTATTCTACTCTTATGTATTCCAAATTTTACGTCAATTTCCCTTTGTTCGTGGGGTTTCTGTGACAAAAAAAAAAAGCTGTAAAACTTTAGGTCAGCTGCATCTGCTAATGAAAACATAATAAAACTGGAAAGTTCTTTCTAGCTTTGAAATTCTATGATGCTACAATTCTAAGGCTCTGACGAGAGAGGTTTAGAATTCGTTGGAAGCTGATTACAAGGAGAAGGCCAATCGGAAAAATAACATATTTTTTAAAGGCAAGCAATATGAAGCTACATCATGGATTTTTCTCTTTTTATAGGGAGACGCTCGTAAGTTAGCAGAGATTCTCAAGAAACTAATCAGTAATGCCAAAAGCCAGTGCAGTATCTTTCCTGTTGGCCCACCCCAAGTGTCAGCTGCAGCTTTGATGGACCATTCCTATACAGACTGATGGCTTCCTAATTCACGCACCGGTGTTACTCTGCCTAAAAGCTTTTTCTGCCTGTAGAAAGCTAGAAAGGGAGTTAAAGTTCTCAGGGGCCATTCACAAATGACAAGGGACAGAACGCAGAGGATAAATAATATCTCGGGCTCCTTATCCCTCAGTGGGACAGCCTTCCAAAGGAGCAGGACTTAGCCCCCATCACCAAGTGGTAACTGCTCGTTATCACAGCTTTTATTAGCTTTATTACCAGTTCTGATTCACTTTCCAGCTCTCTCCCAGTGCTTCCTGGGATCACCTCTGCATTCAGCGGCTCACACCCAAAACCTTGTCTTCGGATATGCTTTTAAGGGAGCCAAAATTACGATAACAAGTATAGTGAGAGAATAAACAGTAAACCTTAACCAGAACCTGGTGGCTAGGGCTTTATACAATGAGGCTCCCAAAAGTACCAGTTTTACACCTATTTCCTGAAGCACCTTTCAGACTTAGGCAGAGCTCCTGATGAACTGGAGGGAAAAGTGGGACTTGATGAAATACCAACATTAAAGATTCATGAAAAAGTGTCAAGTTCTACAAAGTGGTTCATAATTATTACGAGAATTAAATAATACATTGTAAACACACTGTGAAAATAAGAAAGCATGGTTGGAATACTAGACGGTCTTACATTTCTTTGTAATCTTGCTCTAAAGCAAGGACAGGCAGGTATTTCCTATGAAGGGCCAGACTTTGCAGGCCTTACAGCAGCCATCTCAGTTACTCAGTTCTGCCACTGTGGTGCAAAAGCAACTGTGGACAATACACAAATGAATGCGTGTGGGTGTGTTCCAAAGAAACATTATTTTCAGGTGTAGGTGAAGAGCTAGATTTAGCTTATGAGGAGTAGCTGTATTTTAGTTTTCAGTGGAACAGTAAACTAGATGTTCCACGGGGTTTCCTGGAATTTTGGGGTTTTTTCGGCTTTATTGAGGTATAATTGACAAATAAAATTGGAAGGTGTTTAAAGTGTACTTCTGTGAGCAGTAGTTGAACGACCTTTGCTGCAAAGCGTTATTTATTTGGAATGTATTTACGCTGGTGGTGATTCATTATTCTCCAACATTGTCTAAGTGACTTCAATTGTTATGAAGGAAGCAGAGGTACAGGGCAAATCATTCCTATTGATGAAGAGCCTTATGAGTGTTAAGGAAGACTGTGTCTGTCCGCCAGGAGCTCACTGTTTCCCATTCTCCAGAGACATCTGGCCAGACTGAGGGTGAGGCATCTCTAATGAAGGCTTAGCAAAGCCAGGCTCATAAATCTGTGTCTATAAAACAGCAGCCAGCATCCCAGCTCTGCAGCCAGGAGTGTGCACCTGGCAGACTTACTTTCTTTTATAGGAAGCGTAATTGATCAAGAGCCCCAGCTGCTGTGTCTGAAATCCATCTCCTTGTGTCACACCTCTCACAGGCTCCTCCCTGCCGAAATCACAGTTGTGGGTGGAATACAAGGGCAGACCCATTCCTGGAAAACATGGAGAAACTCCACTGCTGGCCAGTTTTGACTCAAGGACACCCTGATGGCTTTGCTGAAACTTCCTTAGTCTGCATGCAATCTAGGATGCTTCCCCCCTACCCTCTCTCCTTCACTCAGGGTCAGACTTGCATCACTGTGACAATGCTGAACTTCACCTGAGCCCTGTGCTCCCGGAAACCAGCAGTTGTGAAAAAAATCTACTCCCCACCATTTTGTGTTCCAGGAAAGAGCTTACTGCAAAGAGTAACCCTTCCCCTGTGACTTAGACAAGACTCACGGATGACCCTTGTTTACTGATGATAAGACCAGACACGGACTCCTCAAATCCTGTTCTTTGTTTCACAGATGGTTAGCTGCACTGTTTGTCCTCACTAACCAATCTGGATATCACGCCTGCTACCTTAACTTGACCCAACGTTATGAGGCTTCTCTCTTTCCCACAGGCTCCTAAAATTTGGCGCACCCTTGAGCATTGGGAAACAGAACAACTTCTCAACTGCCCCTGGCGAGAATCTGCTGACAACAGGGAAGAACATTCCCTGATCAACTATCGCATTAAGTGCTCATTCATCCCACTCTCCCACACCCCGTCTTTCTAGCCTTGTTTGCTTCTCCCTGTAAAAGACAAGTCCTTGCAGATCTCATGATTGGAGCCTTCCTCCTGTTGAATGAAGTCTCTCCTTACCTACATCCAGATTTATTTTGAACAGGGGTCTGAGGGCTCTCACAGTCCTCTCTGACTCCTCCCTTATTTTCTACCTCTCTTTCCCTTAGCAAAATCCTTGCATATTTAATCCCTTCTTGGCATCTGCTTCTCAGGGGACCCACACTAACACAAGTGGCACTAAGAACGGTCTGAGAATACGAGCATTAAAATGGGATTTGGTACTGGCTCACCCTCCACCCGGCAGGCCAGGAGGATGCTGTCCTGATTGGTAGGTGGGGCATGGATAGATCTTGGCACAAGGATGGTACAAGTGCTAAATATTTCACCTGTCATGAGCTGGGAAAATGTCCCAGAGGGAAATGCCGGGGCAGGTGTGGTGGCGCAGGCATTTGAAATGTGGAGAGAAAAATGCTTTCAAAGACACAGGAGTTGGCTGGTTACTGCTAAATTGTACTGATGCCCTGAATAAAGATAATGAGACATGGAGAGTTGCTGACAAGCAATTAATAGCCGACATAAGAACCAGAGGGCATCTTTGGTACTAAAGAGGGCTTCATCACCGGTATGGAAGATGGAAGTGTCAGTGATTCACCATCACAGGGCTAGAGATCTTTTCCAGGCATGGGTTTGCCTTTCCTGTTTGCACAGCCTTGGCCAGCACCACTGACAAGGGCTTGGGGAGTAGAATCCACAGTGGCATAGCATCTGACCAGGGCACACATTTTACATGGAAGGAGATGCAGGGACAGATCTGTTACTCTTGGATCCACTGAACACATGATACACCACCAACAGTGGGGCAGATTTTTAGGAGGTACAACTGGAATGCCAGCTCAGAGGAAGCATTCTGAAAGGATGGGATATGTCCTTCAGGATACAGTACATTTATTAGATCAGAGACTTTTTTATGGCACTGTCTCCAATAGAAAGGACACATGGGCTCAGGAACCGAGAGATGGAAGCGGAAGTGGCCCTACATATATCGCGACAATGTGCACCATGGGCACTGCAGGACTGCAGGTCCTAGTCCCATAAGGGGGCCACACTCTAGAAAGGGGCACAGCAAAGGTGCCACTGAACTACAAATTCTGGCTGCCACCAGCGCACTTTAGACTATTCTTGATCAGGAGCCAGGGCATAAAAAGAAGAGACACCATACCGTCAGGGGTAACTGATACTTAGCAGCAGGAGGATGGAGGGCTGTTTTTACACAAAGGAGGCCGGGAGGATATATAAGGAACCCAGGTAATCTACACGGGCCTCTCCTGGAGCTACTTGGTAACTGTGGGCAAAGATGTGCAACGTCCCTAGATTGACAAGAATATGACTATCAAGTTTTCAGGTGGTTCAGGTATAATGGTCTGGATCATACCACCAGATACGCCTTGGTCACCTGCTGGGGTTGTAGATCAGGATGAGAGGAGTTTAGAAAGGGAGAGGGTGAGTACCAACTGCAGCCCCAAGGTCCACGGCAGCCATGGGGTCTATAGCTCATCCCACTAACTTCCTTCTGAGTTTCCTTAGGAAGAAAGGCCCATGAAACCGTGGAGGAGTTGCTCCCTGAGACTTCATGGAGAGGCACAACTTTGAGGGACAAGGGAAGGACTGTAGAGGTCGAGTATATCTAATGCACCTCTTCCTATAGGGAGTGTCATCTCTGAGCGCCTCAGATGCTTCACTTTGAAACTCATTGCAGCATTTGCACCAAGGCCATGCGGAAGACTGATGGTGGGGTGAGGGGATACTAAGGCAGACTGTCCTGTGGGACAGGGAGCCTTCTTTGTTTGCCAGCGTTGGCTCAAGGACTCCTTCATGGCTTTGTCAAACTTTCCTTAGACTGCAGGACAGTCTAGGACATCTTCATCCAACCTCGTCTTCCTCTCTCCTTCACTAAGGGTCATATTTGTAGAGCAGTCTGACGGCTCTTTTTTTGTTTGTTTGTTTGTTTGTTTTGCGGTACGTGGGCCTCTCACTGTTGTGGCCGTTCCCGTTGCGGAGCACAGGCTCTGGACGCGCAGGCTCAGCGGCCATGGCTCACGGGCCCAGCCGCTCCGTGGCATGTGGGATCCTCCCGGACCGGGGGACGAACCCGCGTCCCCTGCATCGGCAGGCGGACCCTCAACAACTGCGCCACCAGGGAAGCCTCTGACGGCTCTTTGACCTTCTCCAGCTCCCTACTAACTATCTTTCACACAAATATTTCTCCTAACCGTCCTCACACAGTTAATTTTGTCTTGACATCTGCTTCTTAGAGGACCTGGACTAACATAACAGCATTTTAAATTTTCAGTAGGAATGAAAATGGCTTTCATCTCAGCAGGCCACTGCGTTCACACAAGCTCCCCTTGGCCATATTGGGAAAATGGGGATACTTTGGGGAAAAAATAGCCAAATACTTCACTTTATTCCAGAAAAGCTGCCCCCTTGAGTCAGAGAAGGCAACACTCTTGTGGGCAGTGGAGCTGGAGTCGAACAGTTGCCACTTCTCCAACTGACCAGAACTTCCTTCAGATTGTGTTAGACGTTTTTCTATCAACAGGATTTGGATTTTTAACATTTTAAAATCTACTAGTGTAGAACCAGTCCTTGGCATTATTCCTAATGGCATAGCACTTCATTAGATGGTGTTTATCTAAAATTACATCTGTTTCAGTCACATACATGCACATGAACTCAAGAAAAGGAAATTGATTCTATGCGTGCTCCAAGGATTCTCCAAGGATAAAAAGAAAAACCTGACTGAAAGAGATTTATCTTTGTAGTTGAGAAGGCTTATAGATTGAAGGTGTAAAACATACCTTTCAAATAAGGCAATAACCTGACTCACAGGACACCAAGTTCATCTGTCTTTTGAAATAAAGGGAAATAAAATGTGGGAGAGAGAAATGAGATGAACCCATCAGTAAATAAAGGAATGGAAGTGGTTTGCATGGATGCCTTTGTAAGTAAAGTAGGAAAGTAGGGTGCAGAACACAGAAGAGAAAACATTAGTGGAGGGATACTCAATGGGCAAACTGAACATGTGCTTAGGGTATCAGAAAAGCAGGAGTACCAAAAATAGCAAAAGTTAAGAAAGGCTAGAAAAAAGATCTCTTAATATTGGCTTAAATATACATTTAGTGAAATTCCGAAAAATTACATTTAAAAAATATTTTGTCACTGAGTACTGTTTTTAATTTCTGTATCACACGGCCATGCACAGGCATCTTTGTTGTATTTAGGGTCTTTAAAGGTTTTCATCTGGCCTGGGTTAGGGTGATGTGCCTGTGTGTGCCTGGAGAGGGAGTCTGGGGAGGAAGAGTACAGAGTGAAAAAAGTAAACTTTATCTTGTAAGGGACTCAGGACCACAGCACAGTGGTCTTCCACACTTATCACTCCCCTCCAGTTTTGTTTTTGTTTTAACATCTTTATTGGAGTATAATTGCTTTACAATGGTGTGTTAGTTTCTGCTGTATAACAAAGTGAATCAGCTATACGTATACATACATCCCCATATCCCCTCCCTCTTGTGTCTCCCTCCCACCCTCCTGATCTCACCCCTCTAGGTGGTCACAGAGCAGCGAGTCGATCTCCCTGTGCTATGCCGCTGCTTCCCACTAGCTATCTGTTTTACATTTGGTAGTGTATATATGTCCATGCCCCTCTCTCACTTCGTCCCAGCTTACCCTTCCCCCTCCCCGTGTCCTCAAGTCCATTCTCTACGTCTGTATCTTTATTCCTGTCCTACCCCTAGGTTCTTCAGAACCTTTTTTTTTTTTTTCTAAATTTCTTCTGTCTTTCAATATTTGCAGTCAATTCCCATACACAGAAGCCAATTAGCTCCTTTCTGGGCAGTGACTTCCCTGGTGGCAGTGACCATGGCAGAGAGGCCAGGCCAGTCCAGAGAGGGTGCTCAGAAAATATTGGGTGGCTATTCTCATGTCAGTTGAACAAACATTTACTTAGTACATCCTTACGACAACGTGTTGTGCTGGATGCATGATCCCTATCTTTAAGGAGTTCAAAATCCCATGGGATGCAAAACCATAAAGAAATGCTACAAAATGCTGAAAACAATCAACACTCTCCAACACTCTCTCCCAAAGCTGCTCTTTTGTCTTCACGGGCAGCACTGAACCTCATTTCTCATCAGGACTCCTCCCCAGTCAATTTTCCCACTCTTTCTATTACAATGCTGGGATGTATCTGTACTCTTATGGATGGCTCTGTCTTTGGAGAAATCAAACTAGGTGATGGCAACGGAGACAGATGGATAGCCCTCTTGGGGAAAACTCATGTCTTTTCTTGTGTTTGGGACTTCAGTCTCTTTCAGTCATGAGAAGACATGTCAACTGGTATTTATTGAGCTCAGCATCACGTGAGCCACTGAGTACATTCATTCCACATTTACTGTATACCTACTGTATGCCAGGCTCGGTGGCAGTCACTGAAATACAACCCGTGTATTTCTGGGACACACAGTAATAATGAAAGAATGAAACGGTGTTACCGAGTCAAAACAGATAGGTGCTATCTCAAGCCTTTAGGACTGTATAATCCAGGTGATGAGGCATTGTAAGAGCCTAGTTACAAAAACCTGGAGGAAAGCAATAAAGTCTATATTGATTGACACTGGAGGGAGAAAAAAAAAGCACAGTTTTATTCGTGCCCTGTGCAAAATACCATTGTAATCACATTTAAATGAAATTACATTCCAGGTGTAAGAGCATATGATACATAACAATCCTCAGTGAAATTAATAGAAAAATTTCTCAGTCACAAAAACTGATTAAATGCACTTCCTTTCAGCTGCTCTAAATCAAAGCTTTTGCGTGGTGTATTCTGCTCTGCCTTCTTGGGTCTTGAAGAGAACCCTATATCTGATCGTCCAGCCCAAACTCTAAGTTGGGGTTAGATCTAGATCTTTTAATCATTAGCAAGCTGACTTTAGGCAAATTCCTTAATCTCTTTTAGCATCAGTTCTCCGTCTCTAAAATTACCTTTTTCATAGGCTTAATGTGTGTAATAAATGAAATGACATAATGTATGCAAAGTGCCCAAATCATGATCAAGTGCTCCATAACGGATGCCTACTATGATCTTAACAGTCATTACCGCTGCAGTTATTAGCAACACTGATACTCACTCCCAGGTTTGCGAGGAGACGGTTCCAGCTAACGTTGCCCCTTTCATGTCAGGACATGTATACCATCTACCCTGTCTCCTGGGACGTCAGTTCCTTGCAGAATAGAGACCACACTATGTATGTTTTTTGGTGCCCAAGCTCTTTGAATAGGGCACTACCTACAAATGCTGGAGATAAGCTTTGGAGTCACCCTCCATATAAATTTTCCTAATATTTATAGGTCTATTCAGGTTGTCTAATTTTTTTCTAACTTAGTTGGTAGTTCATTTCTTTTAGGAAATTTTCCACTTCATCTTAATTTTAAAATTGACTGGCATAATTTTTAAAAATATACTGTCGGGCTTCCCTGGTGGCGCAGTGGTTGAGAGTCCGCCTGCCGATGCAGGGGACACGGGTTCGTGCCCCGGTCCGGGAAGATCCCACATGCCGCAGAGCGGCTGGGCCCGTGAGCCATGGCCGCTGAGCCTGCGCGTCCGGAGCCTGTGCTCCGCAACGGGAGAGGCCACAACAGTGAGAGGCCCGCGTACCGCAAAAAAAAAAAACCCCAGAAACAATTATTCTAAAATTTCTCCTACATTAAAATTACAGCTTCCTTTTTCATTATCCATTTTCTTTGTTGCATTTAGTTGTTTCTTAATAAGTCATGTGATGGTGACACCCCAAGGCCAACACAGACTAAGGGTAGCAAGACCAGTAGAGGGGGAAAGTGGTTCTAGGGATGCATCCCGTTGTCTCCCAGGCAGTGAGCTGTTCTCAGATGCCTCTCCTGCCTGCACTAGGCTCTCATCAAGGGTGTTGGCTGTTACCAGTTACAAGTTTGAAGGGGCTACAGACAGCAGCAAACAGATGCAGAAGTCTAGCGAGGGGCGTAGGCGTGAAGCCATGCCCGCTCCCCCTCTTAATCCTTCCCCTAGCATGACAACTTACTTCAAAACTTCAAAAGCTGGAAAGTTTAATGTGCAAATCAAAGGCCACAGAAATACCCAGAGCTCTGCACAGTGTCCTGATGAACGTGTTAAAGGGAAACGTGATTAGAGAAGTGATAGAGTTAAGCAGGGAATTACGCAGCCCGCTCACGTTTTATGGATGCTGATGGAGCGGGGGGATGGGCAGAAACAGTGCTTTTCTGAATGATAATAGTCTGAAAATCACCAGCTGCTTATGACATTATTATTATTTTTTTGGCTTAGTGGGGGTGTTAAAGTGTCTCTAACCTGTATTGTGGATATGGATAATACTTTAATTTTGCCTTTTGTTACAAAAATTAAAGGAGAGTTTGGTCTGTTGGCACAAATGGAATACTAAAAGACCTCTGTTTGTATATGTGGAAAGAAAGACCCCTGGAGAAAATCAGTCAGAAGGTCACCAACAAAATCAGCAACGCTAACCCTAAAATTTTTAATCCCTATGCTATGCAAGGAAAACATTTTATTTTGGCTAGGATATAAGCAGGACCCTATGTGGAAGGAGTCATAATAGTTAGTTATCCTGTTGTTGAACCTGCTTTGGTCAGTCATAAAGATTCTGGAATCTACACTGCCTGGGGTTTATGTGTGCCTCTGATGCTTCCATTCTAGTAACACCTCCCACATCTATAGCACCATGGAGCGTACACAACATTTTCTCATATGTCATTTCAACTGCTTTCTGTGTCTTCCCAGGAAAATAAACAGCACAGGTATTATTTCCCCATTTGGACAGATGAAAAACTGAGGCTCAGAAACCTTTCTGGGGTTTGACAGTTGATAACTCCACGATAAGACTTAGAAGGACAAATGTAGATTGTAATCCTAGCTCTGCCAGTTTGCTAGCGGATGACTTTGCTAAAGCAATTTGCACACCCTGAGTCACAGTTTCTTCCTCAACAAACTGGATGACCATCCACAGTTGGCCTGACTGTGATAAGGGACAGATGTAACACACTGAAGGGCCTAGCTCTGTGTCTCACGGGGCGGGGGACTCATCATTAGCCAGATTAAATACAGCCTTCCAGCAGGACTTGCGTCTGCCCCTGACATCGTTAACCAAGTTACCTAACAGAATAAATATCACGAATGCATTAAGAATGATGCCAGAGAGGTGGTATAAATTAATGAAATACATACAACCATGAAATATTCGGAACAGTAGATCCAAAGGAATTTTCAAAGGGATTAGGATGTGATGTTTGACAAAAGCCAGAGACCGATTCCCCATGTGTTTTCCCTGAAATGTACACGTGTTCTGAACACAGTCACTTGGGGGATAGGAAACATAGCACAGGTCGTTTCCAGAGGATCTCTTCCTAATCACCACGGCAGTCTGTGCAAAAGCCAAAGCGAGGCGAAGGCTACGTCATCCCATCTCCATTTCGCAGCCAAAACTATGGAGATATATTGCCAGGCCTCTTCTGCTGCCTTATGAGTATTCTGATTTCAGGTGGGGAGGAATGAGTAGTACTAGTTCATGAAATCCAATCTAATCTCCACGCTCTGGGCCAAAGGAAGAATTTGAAAAATATAGTCCCATACACTGGCAGATTCAAGTCAGACTGTGGTCCAAGCCTCTTCCTAACAATGTGAGCAGATCCATAAATAATAAGCAAATAAAAATATGAATTGATATTCATATTCTCCCTGAGGATGTGCCTTTTATATGTATTAGTGCACCTGTGTTCCAGGGAATCACTTACAAATGGAAGAGCTGATAAAATTCAGCAAACCCAAAACTGGCACAGTCATAACAGAATCTTTTAATCAGCTGGGTAGAATGCGGCACTCCAAGCAAGAAGCTACCACCCTGGTTAGAGCCATAAAAATATTTCTCCAGAAGTCCCTTCTCATTCTCTGGACGAGTATATGCCCTTAACTAGTCCCTCATTAATTCAGACGGCACTAATTGGGAAAATGCTTCAGTGAGTATGTCGAAAGAGGGATACGTACAACAAAATACCTGAGGTATGTAGAGCTCTAGCAAGCCCTGCATTTACCAACAGCTAAATCACATAATCTGACCACTTCTAGGAGTTATCAACCTGCTGGCCATCAGTCCCAGAGCCCTGGTCTGCCTCTGGGAACATAAGACCATGGAGAGTTTAAAGACAAAGCAAAAGCAACTGCATGGTACCTGCTGATTCATTACATAAGCACGCATCCAAGTGGGATGAATAGGGCAGAGGATCTGGACATATGCTTAATTAGAAACGGACAAAGAGACTCTTGGCAATATTTTTGCCTGGGCAGAGTTTGTTTGGACCATTGCATTCAATAATTGAGGCTCAAGAATTTTTATTTGAAGCATTGATTTTACCTGCTGGACCAAGAAAGCTGCTTTTCATCTTGCAGACATGTGATATGATTACAAAGTATACTTTCTGTGAAGGGAACGGAATTAGCCCTCCTGATTTCACAACAAAAAAGAATCTTTGGACAAGGTGTGCAGTAGGGGATGAACACCTGTTCCAACAGGGTGTAGGGTCACCTGTCAGGATGTGGGGTGGCCCAGGCTAATTTCCTCTGCTTGTTGTTTGGTACTGTGTTCAAACACCATGACACCAGCTGAATGATTTCAGACAAGTTCCAGAGACTCTGAAAAGCCTCATTTTCACAGTCGATAATGACCTCTTAGGGCTGTGGTGAGGATTACATGAAAGAAGGCACACAAACTGCTTACGAGGGTGCTTGGTATTTTAATAAGTTCTCAGTGATTTTGGCTATCTTGACAATCACTATTACCACTAGGAATTATGAGACTATGAGGAAAGATAAATCTCTAGTCTCTACCTTGAAGGAATGAATGGAGATCCGGAGAAATCTCCATGGAAAAGACAAGTAAGTGTAGAAATAGGCAAACTGAGTAGGGAAACGAGGATGAGGCTGGAAGCCCAGTTGGGGATGTCTTCTGCAGGCTGCATGGAATGACATTACACCAACCATAGACATGTCCTGAGGGTCTTCTCTGTGCCCGGTAGTGTGCTGGGCAATGTACACACTTACCTCACTGATTTTACACATGCTAGGCTCATTGGAAAGGCTGACTCAATGGAGTACACATGGAAAGAAAAAAAATTTCCCCTCATCATTGTCCTTTAAACCAGCCCGTTAGAATTAAACTTCAACAAAATCTCAAGCAGATTCCCCATTTTCTCTTGTTATTCTCACACAGACTCTCATTTAGAGGAGGCTTTTTACAAATCCAGTGTTTTCTAACATCAAACTATTACTCTCTCAATAGATTTACGATATTCTTTTTAAAAAATTTTTATTGAAGGATAGTTGATTTGCAATGTTGTGTTAATTTCTTCATATATATATATATTCTTTTCCATTATGGATTATCCCGGGATACTGAATATAGTTCTCTCAATAGATTTAAACTCCCTGCTATGAGATTGCATTGGACTCAAGCTTGGACACCTACTGTGGGAAGGTGGTGGCGAACTCAGTATCCTCACTGTGTCCGCACCTTCTGTTCCACTCTCCTTCCTGTCACTAACCAGCTCCCTTTCCTCCAAGGTTGAAGCCAGAGGAGGTGAGGGAGGTCTCACCGGACTACGCAGTTGCAGTCTGGCTCGGGGCCCATGACTGTGGCAGGCGCTGGCTTGGAGAGTCCTCCATGCTGTCACCACTTTATGTTGTTTCCTGCTTCCGGGGTGCCCTGTCTCCTGGTCACTGACCACTCCTCCTTGGCCCCTGGTCTGACCGCACACTCACTCCATAGGCTGTCCTCTTGGTGGGACCCCTCTGTGACCACCTAAACCAGTTGCTGCCTTCTGTGCACACGCAGTCTATGTGCTTGTCCTGATTGCCCCCTGCAGCCTGCTCGAGCCCCTCCCCCATCCTCAGGGCCTCTCCCACTAGCTTGTCCCCTTGAAAGAGGATCCTTATATCACCCAAACTCCAAAGGACTCTTGGAGGTTCTCACAATTTAATTCACTTCAAGATCGTATTGAGCCCCTACCACTTGCCAGGCACTGTTCAAGGTGCTCAGATTAGCGCAATGAACACAACAAGGGCCCCCGTCTGCATGGAATTTATATTCTAGAGTGCTGAGACAGACAATTAACTAAAGAACTAATAAGTTGTATAATTGATGGATTCTATGGAGAAAAATGAAGCCACGGAGAAGAGATAGAGATCACTGAAAGAGAACTGCAATGTTAAATGGTCAGGGAAGTGTCACCAAGAAGTCTTGGAGGAGATATGCATATCGGACGAAGGTTCTCTCCCCACAGCTGACACTAGCCTCGTAGTGGCACTGGGCGCCCCCCCCCCCCCCCCCCCCCCCCCCCCCCCAAATCTCCCTCTTGAAAGCAAATTCTCTTCTACAAGCATTGGGTTTGATGTGAGGAGACGCACTCTTCCACTCCCCTCTTTTTCAGAAAAACTTGCTTCCCTTGCATATCCTCTTACATATACTTAAAGTAGATGACGCGCTATTTTTTAATATGCATAAGCATTTCATATTCTGTTTCCCAGCTTCTGGACCTCGGCCAAAATGCCATGACAATAGGAAAGGCCAACTTAACTTCCCAGGAGTTACAGTGAAGAGGTTGACAGTCATCTCATCAAGGTCCCATAGATAAGAGGCCATGGAAATTTGAACTGAGTTTTCCTGTACAAGGTTTCTTCTATTAGATCATGCTGGAATCTTAAGGGATGACTCAAGCAAACAAACAAGCAAACAAACCAAATAAAGTAAGCACACCTAGCGCTACCTATCAAGGCTTGTACCCACCTCAGTTTTCCAAGAACCCTGAACATCCAGGCAGTTGTGTGTTACACAAGCTCTGTTCCCAATTTCTCTGCTTTGATGAGATCATTAAAAAACAAATCTTTGAAGTGTTCTTGTAACAGATGTTTTGCCTCATACTGAAGAGGTAGTTTGATCCCTAGAACCACTTGCCTCAACAGAAGAATAGCAACTGCCATCTACTTGTTGAAAGCTGTATCTTTCATCAACAAAAGAAAAGGTACCCGTATCCTTTTAACAACATCGACTTCTCGTCCTTACTTTTGTAAGGGTGTAGTCTAGTTACTAAACCACATTTTAAACATTCCTCCTCTTATCGTATTGCCCAAATGGTGTTACAGAGTTTTGGAAGGATCATAATGTGTATCTAAATAATTACTTACAACTAGAGTTTGGAAAGTTAAGTATCACTTTACCCACCTGTAGTTAAGATCATCAAGAGAGCTGGTTTTAGGAGATATGACTGGTAAATAATTGGAATAATTTTCTCTCTACATTCTCTAGACTTTTTGTGGACCTTAACACACTTTTTGATTATATTGGTACATTACTTAGAGCAGTCTGACAGCACACAAAGTAAATTTACTAACCTCTAATAGACATTCACAGTTTACCAAAATTTTTTCAAAAGCTTTATCTCACTTTACCCTCATTAAAACTGTGTGGAAGGACTTCCTTAGCAGTCCAGTGGTTAAGACTTTGCCTTCCAATGCAGGGGGTGTGGGTTTGCTCCCTGGTTGGAGAGCTAAGACACCATACGCCTCATGGCCAAAAAACCAAAACATAAAACAGAAGCCATACTGTAACAAATTCAATAAAGACTTTAAAAATGGTCCCTGTAAAAAAAAAAAAAAATCTAAAAAACAAAAACAACTGTGTGGAGTTGATAAGGCAAAGCTTTCACATATCTACAAAAATTACTAATAAGATAGCTTTCTGTGCATTATTTTTTACAACCAGTGAGGGGCAAAAGCTATGGTTGTGCCATGTGATACCATCCTGCCAGCCATAGCTGCCTGGGTCAAAAATGGACAACTGACTTAGGTAACCTGTTACAAGTTCCATGACAAAGCCTTGTGTGAAGGGCTCTACCCATAAGGAAATGAGCTGAAGCTTATTTGACTTCATTCTAGGAAAGTTGGAATTGGAAACCAAGACACTAAGCTCTGAGTAGCTGAGCTGAAAAGTCACCCAGACTTGTAACTTGAGCCATCCAGTATGGGACAAGCATAATATGGATAAATAGAGGAAGACGGTTTGTAAATAAAGGAAAGAGGCAAACGAGTAGAGAAAGCATGAGAGAGGACATCCTCAGTAATAGTAGCTTTCTACTTTAGTCTCAGTTCCTGTAGGCCCTGGCTATTCTGTTTTCGACTTTGGATTTCCAAAAAACACCTCTTTTGCCTGATAATAAACCATCTTTCCTTGAGCTAGTTCCTATGAATTACTATTACTTGAAACCAGCAGAATCTGAATTGGAACAATCCATTTCACTGACAGCTTCTTCCTAACTGCACGTGGAATAGAAGCCAAAGTCTTTATCACAGTATGAAAGTACCTCTTGATCGAATCTTGGAGAGGGATCAAGATGGTGGGGTAGGAAGATCCTGAGTTCATCTCCTCCCACAGAGACACCAAAATTACAACTACAAATAGAACAACTCTCTCTCAGAACGACCTGAAGACTAGCAGAACAGCTCTTCTACGACTCAGGATATAAAGGAAGAAACACATCATGGCAGGTAGGAGGCACAGAGATGCAGTCAGGACTCACACCCCTGGTGCAGTGACCCATAAGCAAGAGGAGATATCATAAATGTGGAGGTCCTTCCTAAGGAGGGAAGGGTTCAAGCCCCACATGGGGGCAACTCAGCCCTAGGGACCTTCACTGGGAAGACAAACCCCTATAACATCTGGTTTTGGATACATGGGGCTTACATCCAGGAGAGCCAGAGGGCTGTGGGAAACCAAGACTCTGCTCTTAAAGGACTTGCACACAAACTCACTCATTCTGAGTACCAGGGCAGAGGCAGCAATTTGAAAAGTGTCTGGGTCATACAAGAAGGAGATTCATTGACTAAATTTAGGATGAATGCTGAAGGGGCAGGGATCTATTGGAACTGTCCCTGGAGACTCAAGCACTGGCAGGCACCATAATTTTTATTCTCCCTCTACCTAGCGGGCCTGGCACTGGTGGGCACTATTTCTCATGTTCACCATTTCTGATGTTCACCATCTACCTTGCTAGCACTGCTCCTCCCACCAGGTGTTCTCCTGTAGACCCACCCTGCCCTAGTTACCCACCCCTACTGGTGCCCCTCCAAAGTGGCTCCCATCCTGCCACACCAGGTGGGTGGCCTTAGCCTGAACTGGTGTCCCCCTGCCCCAAGCGGTTCCTGCACCAAGGGGCCAAATCCACCCACCAGCATACCCACAACTGTTGCAGCCGGGGCCAGTCACACCTGTAGCAATGGATAGATCATCCAGGCAGAAAATAAATAAGAAAACACTGGCTTTAAGTGACACATTAGGTCAGATTGACTTAACAGATATATATAGAATGTTGCATCACCAAACAGCAGAATACACATTCTTTTCAAGTGTACGTGGGACATTCTCCAGAATAGATCACGTTTGGCTACAAAACAAGTCTCAATAAATGTAAAAAGACCGAAATCATATCAAGCATCTTTTTCGGCCATAATGGTGTGAAACTAGAAATCAATTACAGAAAAAACTTTAAAAAGCACAAACACACGAAGACTGAATTACATGCGACTACACAACCAATGGGTCACGAAAGCAATCAAAGAGGAAATCAAAAAATATCTTGAGACAAATGGAAATACTACATTCCAAAATCTACGGGACGCAGCAAAAGCAGTTATAAGATGGAAGTTTACAGCAATATGGACTTATATCAAGAAACAAGAAAAATATCAAACAAGAAATCTAACATTACACCTAAAGGAACTAGAAAAAGAAGAACAAACAAAACCGAAAGTTAGTAGTGGGAAGCAAATAATAAAGAGTGGAAGTAAATGAAATCAAGACTAAGAAAATAATAGAAAAGATCAATAAAACTAAGAGCTGGTTCTTTGAAAAAATAAACAAAATTGACAAACCTTTAGACAAACTCATCAAGAAAAAAGAGGAAGGGCCCAAATAAGTAAAATCATAGATATAAGAGGAGAAATTACATCCAATACCACAGAAATACTAAAGATCTTAGGACACTACTACAAACAATTATACGCCAGAATGTTGAATAACCTAGAAGAAATAGAATTCCCAGAAACATACCAGCTTCCAAGACTTAATCAGGAAAAAAAACCAGACTATCTGAATAAATCAATTACTAATAATGACATTGAATCAGTAATCAAAACACTTCCCTCAAAAACAAAAGTACATGACCTGACAGCTTCACAAGTGAATTCTACCAAACATTTAAAGACTTCATACCTACCCTTCTCAAACTATTCCAAAAATTTACAGCAGAAAGGAAGTTTCTAACCTCATTCTACAAGGCCAGCTTTACACTGATACCAAAACGAGATAAAGACACTAAAAACAAAATTACAGGTCAATATCCCTGATGAGTATAGATGCAAAAATCCTCAACAAAATATTAGCATACCAAATTCAACAATACATTAAAAGGATCATATAACATGATCAAGTAGGATTCATTCCAGGGATACAAGGATGGTTCAACATCCAGAAATCAGTCACTGTGATATACCACATTAACAAATTGAAGGATAAAAATCATAGGATCATCTCAACAGATGCAGAAAAGGCATTTGACAAAATTCAACATCCATTTGTGATAAAAACTTTCAACAAAGTGAGTATAGAGAAAACATACCTCAATATAATAAAGGCTATTTATGACAAACCCACAGCCAACATCATAGTCAATGGTGAAAAGCTGAAAGCTTTATCTCTAACATCAGGGATAAGATAAGGATGCCCACTCTTGCCACTTTTATTGAACATACTATTAGAGGTCCTAGCCACAGCAATCAGAAAAGAAGTAAAAGGCATCTGAATTGAAAAGGAAGAATTAAAACTGTAATTATTTGCAAATAGCATGAGATTCTATATAGGAAACCCTAGATACTCCATCAAAAAACTATTGGAACTAATACATGAATTCAGTAAAGTTGCAGCATGCAAAATTAATATACAGAAATCTGTTGCATTTCTATATGCTAATAATGAATTATCTGAAAGAGAGAGCAAGAAAATCCCACTTACAGTTACATCAAAAACAATAAAATATCTAGGAATAAATTTAACCAAGGAGGTGAAAGATCTGTACTCTGAAAACTGTAAGACATTGATGAAAAAATTTAAAGTTGACACAAATAAGTGAAAAGATATACCACGCTTACATACTGGAAGAATTAATATTGTTAAAATGTCCATAGTCTCCAGGGACTTCCCTGGTGGCTCAGTGGTTAAGAATCCACCTGCCAATGCAAGGGACACAGGTTCAAGCCCTGGTCCGGGAAGATCCCACATGCCACTGAGCAACTAAGCCTGTGTGCCACAACTACTGAGCCTGTGCTCTAGAGCCTGTGAGCCACAACTACTGAAGCCCACGCACCTAGAGCCCATGCTCCACAACAAGAGAAGCCACCGCAATGAGAAGCCCGTGCACTGCAAAGGAGGGTAGCCCTCACTCGCTGCAACTAGAGAAAGCCTGCATGCAACAATGAAGACCTGACGCAGCCAAACAAAAAAGTGTCCATAGTCTCCAAAGCAATATGCAGATTCAATGCAATCCCTATCAACATACCAACAGCAGTTTAAACAATTATCTGAAAATTTGTATGAAACTACAGAAGACTCTGAGTAGCCAAAGCAATCCTGAGAAACAAAAACAAAACTGGAGATATCATACTCCCTGACTTCAAAACTATATTACAAAGCTATAATAATCAAAACAGTATGGCACTGGCACAAAAACAGACACATAGATTAATGGAACAGAATAGAGATCCCAGAAATAAACTCAGATACATGTGGTCAATTAATCTACAGCAAAGGAGACAAGAATATATAATGGGTAAAAGACAGTCTCTTTAATAAATGGTGTTGGGAAAACTAGGTAGCTACATGCAAAAGAATGAATCTGGAATACTAACTTACACCATGCACCAAAATAAACTCAAAAATGGGTTAAAGACTTGAAATAAAACCTGAAACCATAAAATCCCAGAAGAAAGCATAGGAAGCCAGCTCTTTGATGTTGGTCTTAGAGATATTTTGGGCATCTGTCTCCTTAGGCAAGGGCAACAAAAGCAAAAATAAACAAATGAGACTAAATCAAACTAAAAAGATTTTGCACAGAAAAGGAAAACATCAGCAAAGTGAAAAGGCAACCTACTGAATGGGAAAAGATATTTTGCAAATCATGTATCTGATAAGGGGTCAATATCCAGAATATATAAAGAACTCATACAATTTAAGATTTAAAAAAATCCAATTAAAAAATGGGCAGAATCCTGAACAAGTATTTTTCCAAATAGTACATACAGAGGGCCAACAGGCACATGGAAAAAACGCTTAGCATCACTAATTATAAGGGAAATACAGATCAAAACCACAATGAGATATTACCTTACACCTGTCAGAATGGCTGTTACCAAAAAGACAACAGGGCTTCCGTGGTGGCGCAGTGGTTGAGGGTCCACCTGCTGATGCAGGGGACGTGGGTTCGTGCCCCGGTCCAGGAGGATCCCACATGCCGTGGAGTGGCTGGGTCTGTGGGCCGTGGCCGCTGAGCCTGTGCATCCGTAGCCTGTGCTCCACAGTGGGAGAGGCCACAGCAATGAGAGGCCCGCATACAACAACAAAAAAAAAAAAAAAAAAAAAAAAAAAAAAAAAGACAGCAAATAAAAAGTGTTGGGGAGGATATGGAGAAAAAGGAAACCTTGTGCAATATTGTTGGAAATATAAATTGGTGCAGCCACTATGGAAAGCACATGGAGGTTCCTCAAAAAATAGAAAATAGAAGTGCCATATAATCCAGCAATTACACTTCTGGGCAATTACCCAAAGAAAACAAAAACACTAACTTGAAAAGATATATGCACCCCTATGTTCACTGCAGCATTATTTACAATAGCCAAGATATGAAAGCAACCAAAGTTTCCATTAACAGTTGAATGAATAAAGAAGATGTGATACACATACACGATGGAATATTACTCAGCCAGTAAAAAAGAATGAAATCTTGCCATTTGTGACCACATGGATAAATGAGAGGTTATACCAAGTGAAATAAGTCACACAGAGAAAGGCAAATACTGTATGATCTCACTTACATGTGGAATCTATAAAACAAAATAAACAAAACAAAACAGATTCATAAATTCAGAGAGCAAACTGTGGTTGCCAGAGAAGAAGAGGGTGGGGATGGGCAAGATAGATGAAGGGGATTGAGAGTCACAAACTTCCACTTATAAAGTAAATCAGACATGGGGTTGTAATATACAGAATAGGAGACAGAGTCAATAATGTAATAATTTTAAATGGTGATAGATTGTAACAAGACTTACCATGGTGATCATCTCATAATGTATGTTAATAGGGAATCACTATGTAGTACACCTGAAACTAATATAACATTTTATCTCATCTATATTCTAATTAAACAATAATAACAAAAAGCCAAAAGCACCTCTCACCCCAGATTTCCACTGTGACTTCACCTTGTGCTACTCCCCAACCTTTTCATCACATTCCAGCCAGTTTAATTTTCTTTAGTTCTCCAAAATATTAAGCTTTTCCCCCATAGCATGGAATGCAAATTCCATAAAAGGCAGAGACCATGTTGTCTTGTATACTTTTGTATTGCTAGCGCTTAATACAGTACTCGGTGCATAGCAGATGCTCAATAAATACTTGTTGAGTAGCTAGTAAGTAAGTCAAGAGCTCAAACCCGTATTTTCTCATGCCCTATTCATTATTCCATATTCTTGGTCAACAAACATCTAATTAATTTAAAATTTTAATTTCTAAATGATGAAATCTATAGTTATCATGGACAACCATAAACCCATATGTATTTAGTGAGCCCTAAGAGGAGGCAAAACAACTACAATTGCTCTGCTGTTATCACATGATATGCCACAGGGTTATATAGAAAACATTTCTGGAATCTCATGCAAGGAACAGAGAATAAATGTATTTAGCAAAATGTGCGTAATAAATATCTCCTTTTCTAGAGTCTTTGAAAATGTTAAACCATAAACTGAACAAATTAGCCAATTATTAGGTAGAAATTGCCAATTATTAGGTAGAAATTGCAAAACAGATTAATAGAATAGTTTTTCTTTGAATCAAAGGCCTAGAGAAACATTTTGGAAATGTTCCTGTGAACATTAGTAATGGTCTAATAACTTAAAATTACACCATATGCTTCCAAAGCGAAAGTCCATTTTTTCCCCCTTTAAGTCAAGAAACGTATCCTTATCCAAGGAGAAGCTGGCCATTGGCCAAAGGAAAAAAGACTCCAGGAGTTCTGAGGCTTAACTTGCCTCCTGGTGTCTCAAGAACACAAATTGCCCAAGTGCCACGAACCCTTATTTGGATGCTTATGCAGGTGCAAACTGGATCAAAATGTCCGCCAAGTGATGTTCTCCCATAGCAGGACATGTACCTTCTTGGTGGTTTGCTATACAGCCCATCATGCAATAAATCCCGCCACGCCAGTCTTTAGCACAGGGCCTGTTAAGATTTTTGCCTGAATTCCCCACCCAATTACAGGCTCCCAAAGACCAGAGAGTAACACTTGGTTGTTTTGGAATCCCCAGCACTTATCTCATATTTGGTACATGGTTGCCTATTCCAAGACCCATGAGATGCAAAACTGCATCCTGGTTAAGAGTTCAGGTTCAAACCATGGCTTCACACCTTCCTATGTATGTGACTTTGGCAAAGTTGCTTCACTGCACTGTGCCTCGATCTTCTCATTTGTATGAGAGCATATTAAGAGTAACTACTTCATAAGCTCATGGTGCAGATTAAGTGATATGACTCAAGATGAGCACTCGATAGGTATCAGTAATTTTTATTATTATTAAATGGTCATTGAATGAATGAGATTTCCCAAGTCCATGGTTTCTTGCCCTGACCATAGTTCTCAGTAGCTGCTCTCCACCGTAACCTCCAGGGCTGCTGGAACCCAAGGGGAGAGATCTTCAGCACCACAAATGGGAAACTTGGAGGCCATTGATAGGTTATGGAATGAGTAGGAGAGAAAAGCATGGAGAATACGTAAAGGGAAAATCTTGTCCATTATCTGCTGGGTGAGCACTAGCCTTTGTTCTCCATCCTACAGGACACAAGCGTTGTTCTGAGCACTGCTGTCACCAAGGGAGATGGGGACCGGTGGATGGAGAAGAATATGGAAAGACCTGGAGTTTACCTTTCCCCATCAATGAGCCAACCTGCAATTACTAAGCACCACCTGTGTGTTAGGCCCTCTACCAGATGAATGAAGCAGCAGCAGCAGCCTCCATTCTCAGGGAGCTTATTTAGCAGGGAAGTCACATATTAACTACTGAGCAAGTAGATACAACACGGGGTGACAGAGCAAGTGCTCAGTGCTGTGGCTGAGCTGAGCAGTGAGACCTGGCCTAGTTCAGGGCATCAGGTTTCTAGAAGAAAGTGATGTTTTAATTGATATGTAAGAATAGAAGTATTAGTTAGATGAAGAGGGGTAGGGAGACTGTTCCACGCAGGGGCGGAAAGCAAGAGAAAAGGCCCAAAGTGGGGAAACATGATGTGAAGAACTGAAACCAGCCCAGTGTGTGTGTCTGGAAGGTAGAGACTGAGAAGGATCATGGCGAGCAGTGAGACCATGACCACGACTGTCTTGTTCTTTAACCTTTTTTCACACCCACTCCTGCAGTCAAGGTCTGCGCTGGAAATCTTCAACCTTCTCACCACCAAGGATCCCCCTTTTTTCTTCCTACTTCCATCACTTTTGTTTTTGAATATTGAGTTTTGACACATCTTATCAACTACACAGCACTTAAGACATGAGTTAATTACTGCATTTTAATTAAAATCATTTTAATTGCTAGCCACAGATGATCAGAAAGAGATAAACAGTGTTATCAGAAAAAGCTGATGGAATTATAGCGAACAACACACAAATGTGACTGTCTGTTTAAATAGTACTAGTCGTCACTAATGTTGGTTGAATACTTGTTGTAAGTCAGACACTATGGTAAACACATTCTGTGCATTCCAGTTTCATTTAATCCTCCTACACTATAGGAAATATCCCACTTTCTGAAAGAGGCAACTGAGATTTGGAGAGGCTATGTAACTTGTCCAGATTCCCACAGGTAACAAGGGGTGAACCTGCGATGCAAATTCAGGTGGAGGGACCTCTGATTCCTCACTTTGAATCACTCCATATGTAGTTTCTGGTCTTGCCGATGTTTTATAATTAAGTCCATTTGATTTTTAAATAATATTAAAAACAGCCCTGACATTGCTCCTCCCCCCCTCCCTCCAATTTGATGTTTCTGAAAATAGGTCAAGACTTCATGAGGGGCCTCAGGATTTGGCACCAAATGACTGGCATTTACACATACGAAGGCAGTTGGTTCTGCTTTGCTTCCATCAAGAGTCCTGCTTGGCCTCCTGTGTCATATAGAGGGCCGTGTGGCTGACCAGGTCTTGGTACTCCGGCCAGGTGTCACGCGTGTGCCTCTGAGGTGGGAGAGCCAAGTTCAGGACACTGGTCCACCAGAGACCTCCCAGCTCCCCATAATATCGAATGGCCAAAGCTCTCCCAGAGATCTCCATCTCAACGCTAAGACCCAGCTCCACTCAACAACCAGCAAGCTACAATGCTGGACACCCTATGCCAAACAACTAGCAAGACAGGAACACAGCCCCACCCATTAGCAGAGAGGTTGCCTAAAATCCTGATAAGTTCACAGACACCCCAAAACACACCACCGGCTGCAGTCCTGCCCACCAGGAAGACAAGATCTAGCCTCATCTACCAGACTCCTCCACCAGGAAGCCTACACAATCCACTGAACCAACCTTATCCACTGGAGGCAGACACCAAAAACAACGAGAACTACGAACCTGCAGCCTGCAAAAAGGAGACTCCAAACACAGTAAGTTAAGCAAAATGAGAACACAGAGAAACACACAGCAGATGAAGGAGCAAGGAAACAATCCAAGAAGAACATATAACAATTATAAACATTTATGCACCCAACATAGGAGCACCTCAATACATAAGTCAAATAACAGCCATAAAAGGGGAAATCAACAGTAACACACACAATCATAGTAGGGGACTTTAACACCCCACTTTCAGCAATGGACAGATCATCCCAAATAAAAATAAATAAGGAAACACAAGCTTTAAATGATACATTAAACAAGATGGACTTAATTGATATTTATAGGACATTCCAGCCAAAAACAACAGAATAAACTTCCTTCTCAAGTGCTCATGGAACATTCTCCAGGATAGATCATACCTTGGGTCACAAATCAAGCCTTGGTAAATTTTAAAAAATAGAAATCGTATCAAGTATCTTTTCCGACCACAACGCTGTGAGACTAGATATCAATTACAGGAAAAAAGTCTGTAAAAGATACAAACACATGGAGGCTAAACAATACACTGCTAAATAACCAAGAGATCACCGAAGAACTCAAAGAGGAAATCAAAAAATACCTAGAAACAAATGACAATGAAAACACGACAACCCAAAACCTATGGGGTGCAGCAAAAGCAGTTCTAAGAAGGAACTTTATAGCAATACAATCCTACCTCATAAAACAAGAAACATCTCAAATAAACAACCTAACCTTACACCTAAAGCAATTAGAGAAAGAGGAACAAAAATCCCCAAAGTTAGCAGAAGGAAAGAAATCAAAAAGATCAGATCAGAAAAAAAAAATGAAGGAAACAATAGCAAAGACCAACAAAACTAAAAGCTGGTTCTTTGAGAAGATAAACAAAATTGATAAGCCATTAGCCAGACTCATCAAAAAAAAAAAGAGAGAAGAAAAACCAATAGAATTAGAAATGAAAAAGGAGAAGTAACAACTGATACTGCAGAAATACAAAGGACCATGAGAGATTACTACAAGCAACTATATGGCAATAAAATGGACAATCTGGAAGAAATGGACAAATTCTTAGAAAAGCACAACCTTCTGAAACGGAACCAGGAAGAAATAGAAAATATGAACAGACCAATCACAAGCACTGAAATTGAAACTGTGATTAAAAATCTTCAACAAACAAAAGCCCAGGACCAGGTGGCTTCACAGGTGAATTCTATCAAACATTTAGAGAACAGCTAACACCTATCTTTCTCAAACTCCTCCAAAATATAGCAGAGGGAGGAACACTCCCAAACACATTCTACGCGGCCACCATCACTCTGATACCAAAAGCAGACCCTGATACCAAAAGATGTCACAAAGAAAGAAAACTACAGGCCAATATCACTGATGAACATAGATGCAAAAATCCTCAACAAAATACCAGCAAACAGAATCCAACAGCACATATAAAGGATCATACACCATGATAAGTGGGGTTTATCCCAGGAATGCAAGGATTCTTCAATATATGCAGATCAATCAATGTGATACACCATATTAACAAATTGAAGGAGAAAAACCATATGATCATCTCAATAGCTGCAGAAAAAGCTTTTGACAAAATTCAACATCCATTGATGATAAAAACCCTCCAATGGCTTCTGTGGTGGTGCAGTGGTTGAGAGTCTACCTGCCGATGCAGGGGACACGGGTTCGTGCCCCAATCCGGGAAGATCCCACATGCCGCAGAGCGGCTGGGCCCATGAGCCATGGCTGCTGAGCCTGCGCGTCCGGAGCCTGTGCTCTGCAACGGGAGAGGCCACAGCAGTGAGAGGCCCGCGTACCGCAAAAAAAAACCAAAAACAAAAAACCCTCCAAAACGTAGGGATAGAGGGAACTTACCCCAACATAATAAAGGCCATATATGAAAAACCCACAGCCAACATCGTTCTCAATGGTGAAAAACTGAAACCATTTCCACTAAGATCATGCACAAGACAAAGTTGCCCACTCTCACCAATATTATTCAACATAGTTTTGGAAGTTTTAGTCACAGCAATCAGAGAAGAAAAAGAAATAAAAGGAATCCAAATCAGAAAAGAAGAAGTAAAACTGTCACTGTTTGCAGATGACATGATACTATACATAGAGAATCCTAAGGATGCTACCAGAAAACTACTAGAGCTAATCAATGAATTTGGCAAAGTAGCAGGATACAAAATGAATGCACAGAAATCTCTTGCATTTCTTTACACTAATGATGAAAAATATGAAAGAGAAATTAAGGAAACACTCCCATTTACCACTGCAACAAAAAGAATAAAATACCTAGGAATAAACCTACCTAAGGAGACAAAAGACCTGTATGCAGAAAATGATAAGACACTGATGAAAGAAATTAAAGACGATACAAACAGATGGAGAGATATACCATGTTCTTGGATTGGAAGAATCAACATTGTGAAAATGACTCTACTACCCAAAGCAAAAAAATACTACCAAAGCTCATGCAGCTCAGTGTCAAAAAAAACAAACAACCCAATCCCAAAATGGGCAGAAGACCTAAATAGACATTTCTCCAAAGAAGATACACAGATTGCCAACAAACACATGAAAGGATGCTCAACATCACTAATCATTAGGGAAATGCAAATCAAAACTACAATGAGGTATCACCTCACACCAGTCAGAATGGCCATCATCAAAAAATCTACAAACAATAAATGCTGGAGAGGGTGTGGTGAAAAAGTAACACTCTTGCACTGTTGGTGGGAATGTAAACTGATACAGCCACTATGGAGAACAGTATGGAGGTTCCTTAAAAAACTAAAAATAGAACTACCATATGACCCAGCAATCCTAGTACTGGCATATACCCTGAGAAAACCATAATTCAAAAAGTGTCGTGTACCACAATGTTCATTGCAGCTCTATTTACAATAGCCAGGACATGGAAGCAATCTAAGCGTCCATCAACAGATGAATGGATAAAGAAGATGTGGCACATATATACAAAGCAATATTACTCAGCCATAAAAAGAAATGAAATTGAGTTATTTGTAGTAAGGTGGATGGACCTAGAGTCTGTCATACAGAGTGAAGTAAGTCAGAAAGAGAAAAACAAATACCGTATGCTAACACATATATACGGAATCTAAAAAAAAAAAGTTTCTGAAGAACCTAGGGCAGGACAGGAATAACGGCACAGACATAGAGAATGGACTTGAGGACACGGGGAGGGGGAAGGGTAAGCTGGGACGAAGTGAGAGAGTGGCACTGACGTATATACACTACCAAATAGAAAACAGCTAGTGGGAAGCAGCTGCATAGCACAGGGAGATCAGCTGGGTGCTTTGTGACCACCTAGGGGGTGGGATAAGGAGGGTGAGATAGGCAGGGTGGGAGGGAGACACAAGAGGGAGGGGATATGGGGATATATGTATACATATAGCTGATTCACTTTGTTATACAGCAGTAACTAACACAACAATGCAAAGCAATTATACTCCAATAAAGTTGTTAAAAAAAATGAAAATGTGCATGATAGAAAAGACAGTTTTAACCATAAACTCAGATAGAAAAGACTTCAAGTATCAAGTTCACTCTGTTCCTGAATGTATTAAAGCTTAACAAAAATACAGTTAGCTTAATAAATAAATCATCAGAGCTTTTTCTTTCTTTCCCACTTTTATTTAATTAATTAATTAATTATTAAACATCTTTGTTGGAGTATAATTGCTTTACAATGGTGTGTTAGTTTCTGCTTTATAACAAAGTGAATCAGTTATACATACACATATGTCGCCATATCTCTTCCCTCTTTTTTTTTATCTCTTTTTTTATCTTAAAAATAATTTTTTTTTATCTCTTCCCTCTTGCGTCTCCCTCCCTCCCACTCTCCCTATCCTACCGCTCTAGGTGGTCACAAAGCACGGAGCTGATCTCCCTGTGCTATGTGGCTGCTTCCCACTAGCTATCTGTTTTACATTTGGTAGTGTATATTGGGTGTTGAAGCCCAATTCTGACATACCTGACGCTGTGTTAGGATACCATCAGCAATTCTTCCAGAACACCTCAGAACAATGCCCATCTTTCATTCAGCTGAGAAGTATTTATTCAGCCTTTACTATGTGCCAGGCACTGCAGATTCAGTAATGAGCAAAACCTCATTCCCTGGGCTCCACTGAACTTACTGATATTGTCCCTCTGTTTAACTTTTAAAAAAAAATTTTCAATGAGAAGGTATTAAACAACATTTTTGAAAAGGGAAAATAAAACTCAGCCATACGCTACCATCTCCTAACACAATGTTCTTTTTGGTATGTTTCACTTCTATCTTTGTCTTCATGCGTACATATTTTATAAACTTATAATTACAGTTTGAGTGGTAAAGTATGATTTTGTGTTCTCAATTTTTTCACCAGAATCATAAAGATTTCCTACAAAGTCTTCATAATGATCATTTTTTAATACTTACCTGTAGTCAACCATATTTCCTATTCTTTATTTGTCCATCTCTAATTTCTGGATATTTAGATTATTTTCAGATTTTTTTTTTGTTTTATAATAAGGATAATATACAAGAATTACTGAATCTGGCTTCTTGCAACCTGACCCTTGCTTACCTCTCAAGCTTCTTCTCTTGTTTGTCCTAACCTGAAATTCTATGCTCAGGGCGTGCTAGTATGTACTTGGAGGATCCCAATTATCTATGTGTGGTCTATTCTCTCTCTCTTTACAGATGGTGTTAATCCTGCCCACTAGCACCTGATTTCTCAATCTCCCACCCTCTTTGCCAGGCAAACTCTTCCTCATCTTCTAAGCCTCAACTTAGATATCACTTCCTCCAGGAAACTTTTTTGGAACCCTCAAATTGGAGGTTAGGTGTCAGGACTGTCTTCTGTTAAGCACTCGCCAACCCACCAATCATGGCACTTAGTATGCAATATTCCAAATGCCTAAATGACTCACCTATATCTCCTGCTGGACTATTAGAAGTTCTGTGAGAGATAACATCTTTATTTCCGTTTACTTTTCCTCCCTTTCTGCTCTTTCCTTTATCAAACACTTGCATTTATTTTTACTGTTAAATATTCTATACATTGAAAATAGTATATACAACATAGATGTAAACATAAAACATAATAATAAAATGAGAGCTCATATACCCACTACCTCTTTCAGTCTTGCATTTCTGCACTGATTAGGATCTATAGAGCTATTTTAAATAGAAACCGTGAAAGCAAGTATCCTTTTCTTGTTCCTGATTTTCAAGGGAAGACTTTTAAAGTTTCACCATTAAGTATGATGCTTCCAGCAGGTTTTTGGCAGTAACATTTTAGACTAAGGAATTTTCCTTTTCATTTAGTTTTCCCTGAGAATTTTTATCATAAATGGATATTGAATTTATCACATGGTTTTGCTACCCCTACTCAGATGAGTATACAGGCTTTTTCCTTTAATCTGCTAATTTGGTGATTTACATCTTAACAGACTCTCTAATATTAAAATAACCTTGCATTTCTAGGACTTGCCCAATGTGTTTAACATGTCATTTTTTCAATACACTGCTGGATTCAGAATGCTAATATTTTGTCTAAAATATTTCATGCATGTTCATGAGTGAAATGAGCCTGTAGTTTTCCTTTCCTTTCCCATCATCTATTTCTGGTTTTGGTATTGAGGTCATAGTCACCTCACGGGAAAAGAATGAACCCTCCTTAATGCATTCTAATCTTTGGAAGAATTTGTGTATGATTGATATAACGTTCCTTCAAATGTTTTATAGAATTCATTTGCAAAAGCATTTGCAGCTACTATTTTCTTTGAGAGAAGACTCAATTACTATTTCAAATGGTAAAATATCCTTCTACGTATTTTGTTCATTCCATTTAAGTTTTCAAATTATTCAGCATAAAATTGTTCATTGTACTTTAATCATCTTTTCAATCATTGCTTTATCTATAGTTGTCTTCACTTTCATTCCTAACAGTGTTTGTGTCTTTTTTTTAACCTTGGTCAGTCTTGTTAGATATGTGTTGATTTCATTAGTCTTAAATTTGAAAAAGGACTGTTAGCTTTATTAATTCTATTTGTTTTCTATTTTATAAATTTGTTTATTATTTTTCTTTCCTATGTTTGTAGCCTTAGTTTATTGTTCTTTTTCTAATTTCGTAAGCTGGATCCTTAGCACATTAATCGTTAGCCTTTTTATTTTCTAACTTTCTAACATAAGCATTTCCTCCAAGAAGTCTTACTGAACCTTCAAATTGGGTTTTACATCATTCAGGTTCCTATTTCCATAACGATTGCTGCTTTGACCCATGAGCTTTTTAAGAGCTTGCTTTTTAACATTTCCAAGTGATGCTACTTTATTTTTGTTTTTTGGTATCATTAATTTATAAATGAATTTTATTGTATTCAGAACACAATTTTTAGAGTTTGCTGTTTATTTCATAAATCTTTCCTGTGTGCTAAACACAACATTGCATTCTCTGATTGTTGGGGATATATTATGAATGCCCATCAGATCAAGATTTGTAACTGCATAATTCAAATCTCCCATACCCTTCCTAATTTTTTGTACTTGATATATCAATTATCAACAGAGAGAGAGAGAGAGAAAGAGAAAAAGAAAGAGATTTACATATTCTGAAGCCATGTTGTTAGCTTGTATTACCTCTTGGTAAACTGACATTTTTGTTATTATATAGTGACTATCTTTATCTGTAGTAATGCTTTCTGCCTTGAAGTCTATTTTGTCTGTTAGTAACAGACACAGTAACCTTTCAGTAGTATTTGCCTATTATCTCTCTTTATATTCTGTGGTGTTCTACCTTTTTATGTCCTTATATTTGATATACTTCTCTTGTAAACAACACATAATCGATTTCTATATTTTTTATCTTTTCTGATAACTTCTGTGTCCTTACTGAAGAGTTCGATTTATATTCACTTATTATAATTAGTCTTGCATTTAGATGTTTTCTGCCATCTTATTTTGTGTTTTGCCCTCTTTCGCTATTCTTTTTTTTCCCTCTTGTTTTCCTTTGCTGTGCTTGTGAAGCTGTTAGTTTGTGTGCTCTTTGAGAAATTTCATTTTTGTCCTGTAAAAGTTTAAAGTTAATGTCTTTGTTTTACTGTTGAACAATAAAAGGATCTTAGAATACATAAATCCTATCATGTGTCATACAAACCCTACTTTCATGCTAATTTTGCTTGCTTTACTTAACTCTCAATATTTAACAGTAGAATTATTTAATTTAATCATTAGTGTTTTCTTTGTTTATCAGAATGTTTATTTTCTAATGCAGTCAACAGCCCTTTTATCTTAGACCTTCTCTCTGGGATCATTTCCTTCTTGCTGAAGTACATGTACTAGGCTCCTTCCAGCAAAGCTCTGTTGCTAGTAAACTCAGTTTTAGTTTTCCCATAAATTTCTTGATTTTATTCCTGATTTTGAATGTATAGAATCATAAATTTTCACTAATATTTCTCTCAGTACTTTGAAGCTAGTTGCCAGTCTAATAGCCATTTCTTTCATCTTTCTTTTTCTCACGCTACTTTTATAATTTTTTTAATAATGAAATTGCAAACTCTCAAAGACAATGTGCTTACGTGTGAAAATGGTTTAATTATTCTGCTTGGGGTCCACTGGGATTCCTGAATTTGAGTACTTATGTCTTTAAAGAATTCAGGAAAATTCTTATCTATTATCTCTTCTTGACTTTTTATTCTCTAATCTCTTTCTAGAATCCTTAGTGATTGTATGTTGAACCTATTCCCTCTACTCTATTTTTAAATCTGTTTTTCTTAGTTTTTCTTTTTGTCTCTGTTCTAGTCTGTATAATGTTTCATATCTTTCTATATAGTTGATTTTCTTTTCAGCTTTGTATAATCTGATGTTTAACCATTCCACTTTAGTTGTCATATATTTACTTTTATTAGTTCTATTTAGTTCTTTTTTCTTAGTCTTTCTGATCATTTAAAAATAATTCCTAGCTCCAAAAAAATAATTTCTAGCTCCTAAGCATGTTTTTTCATTTGCTCTTTTATTTTTTTTACAATTTTTTTTTTTTTTTTTCGGTATGCGGGCCTCTCACTGTTGTGGCCTCTCCCATTGCAGAGCACAGGCTCCGGACGTGCAGGCCCAGCGGCCATGGCTCACGGGCCCAGCCGCTCCGTGGCATGCGGGATCCTCCCAGACCGGGGCACAAACCGGTATCCCCTGCATCGGCAGGCGGACTCTCAACCACTGCGCCACCAGGGAAGCCCTGCTCTTTTATTTTTTTTATATAGGTTAAAAACATGTATTCTACGTTCTGTGCCAAATAATTAAGTTTTATGGATCTAGTTCTATTCTCTTTTTTTCATTCATAGTATCCTGCTCCTTTTTGTGCAGGATTTATTATTATTATTAATATTATTATTAGTTCACACTTTAGGAACTCTACCTGTAGGAATTCTTTAAGAATCTCATGGATTCTTAGTTCCTCTAGAGAATATTTATTTCCACTAGATGCCTGGTAACAGTATTACTTTTCTCCATTTTAAAGTAAAATTATCAGATTATGGCTTTTCAGGCCCCAAATGGGTGAATTCATTTCCCATTCCCTCATGAGGGCTGACACATAGGCCACAGATTCTCAAATGAAACTTTTTCTTCACCTTCAGTCAAGACCAATGCTGAAACTGAAAATGCTGTATCTCTTCTTGCTGCCTCTGCTAGGCATATATATATATATTTTTTTTCCCGGTATGTGGGCCTCTCACTATTGTGGCCTCTCCCGTTGCAGAGCACAGGCTCCGGATGCGCAGGCTCAGCGGCCATGGCTCACGGGCCCAGCCGCTCTGCGACATGTGGGATCTTCCCGGACCGGGGCATGAACCCGTGTCCTCTGCATCGGCAGGCAGACTCTCAACCACTACGCCACCAGGGAAGCCCCGCTGTTAGCCATATTTTTAAAACTGGGGTTTTCCATATAACCTTTGTGGTTTCATACTTTATCCATGGAGGAGAGTACCCAATCTGACTCCATGACCTTTACTGGGCCAATTTTTTGGTCACCTGTTTCTTGCTAATGAGATGGTTAAAACCTAAAATAAAAGCCCATCACATGAATTGGGACAACCCCCAGGCAGCCTGCAGACTCACTGCTTTCTCACCTCTACTGAGTGATGGTCCCATTCCTTCCCTGACTATTCTGCCAAGCTCACTCATTTATTTAAATGGTTATTTTAAAATTTCATTTTCTGTGGCAGTTTTTAGTTTCTTTGTAAGAGGAGAGCTTCTGGCTCTCTAGAACTGTCACCTTTCCAGAATGGAAGCCATTAGCATTAGCTTTCTTGTTCACTATGGAATCCAAGCACCTAGTACAGTGCCTGGCATGAAGCAGACACTACATAAAAATGCGTAGAATAAATAAGTTAATTACAATGTATGATATTGTGTATAAAAGTTTTTTTGCCTCTGGATCATTTCTTTAGGATAAATTGGATTGCTTGCTTCAAGGTATAAACAGTTTAGTGTCCCTTATATGCATTGCTATATTACTTCCAAGAAAAGATGGACAGTACACACAGTAGGTTAGTACACATATTAAGTATGCTGTAAATGTTTGCCAAATAGTTAATAATTTGTTTTCTTTTCACTTCTGAGGCATATAGATATCATCATTCAGTCTCGTCTATATAATATGTGCTCCCTAATGACCTCTAAAGCACTGAACAGAATGCTGTGGAAACCAGAAAGTTTGCTTTGCTGCCAATCCTGAATATTAACAGGACACACACCATTCATTTGGCTTTTACTTTGTGATGCAAGAGTTTCAAAGACAGGTTAATTAGTACGGGTAAAGCATATTTTCTCGGCATGAGACATGACTTCATTGCCTAGCTAAGGTCACATCACCTTCTCAGTTTCTCTTCTACGCAAATCTACGCTTACAGAACTTAGATAGAGAAAAACACAGTCCTCCTAATGTTCCTTGTAACAATTTTGACCATGAAAAGTTAAGTATTTCCATGGGACTAGAATTTACACACATAAGATCACTATTCTTATCTTCACTAATGGGCTGATATATTCCTAAAGAAGAAAGGCTCTCCAGTGTATTAATTAGCTTTGGTACTGGCTGATACAGATAAGACTGTCTCCAGGGCCTGATGTGTTCTTCATTACACAACTAGAGTCTAGAAAATCAATTTCAGGAAAACCATACTCTGGGAATATCTTCCCTGGGGTTTTAGAAAGATTTAACTGGAGTTCTGAGAAAGAAAATGATTGTGGGGTGTGTGTGTGTGTGTGTGTGTAGAGACAGTGATACAAGAAGAGGTGCTCAGTGCATGTTTGCTGAATGGAATGAAAATACATTAATATACAGACAAAGGGTTCTTTTTCCTGCATGGCATAGAGGAATCTGACGGTTCTAAGACCATGCCCTCTCCCTCAAAGTTCCAGGTTGATTGGGAGAAGGAACTACTACAGCAAAGATCATTCTCCTTTTCCATTGCTGTGACGATCCACCAGACCAGATAGCTCAGAATGCTCTCTTGTTTTTAGCATGTCCTCATGTTCAGTTCTCATCCAAGAGTCTGGACCCAAGCTGAATATTCAGTTTATGGCTCTTCTTCGGGCTTGGGTCATTAATCACGGACAGAATCTGAATCCCTTCATGTAGTTTTTGATAAATTGTTTGTCAAAGGCTAGCATATTAGTTAGGACAATTATCACCAACTGCTGAAACAATCTCAAAATCTCAGTGGCTTAACAAAGGAAAACTATCATAATCCCACCCAGATCAGGCAACCTCCTTGGTGGCCCCCCTTTGAAAAATAAGCAGGAAACTAAGTTCCTACCCTCATGTGACTCTACCATCCCCTTAGGACTTTCTCAGAGTTCTTGGTTGGATTTTCTGTATTCAGCCAATAAGCAAGAAAAAAAGAAAGTGAGGAGGATCCTGAAGGTGGTTTTATAGCCAGGCCTGGAGATGGCCTACATTAATTACATCTGCTCACATTCTATTGGCCAGAAGGAGTCACATGGCCTCAACTAAAGTGCAAAAAAGGCCAAGATACGTATACAGGAGGAGGAAATATTAGTGACCATAGTTCCTCTCTAACATAGTTAATTTTTATATCCAGTATACTCCTCAAAATAGATATGGGTCTAATATTGAAAACTCAAGATCATAAAGAAAGTAGACAGTTGTTATTTATGTTACTATAATCTGACATATTTCAATATTCAAAACAATGGAATTAACTGAAATTGTTAGTATTCCACTATATCAGGAATAGACAAATTCAATAATATGTGAGAGAAGATATCATATCATTCATAAACTACAAGATAATTAGGAATAAATCTAATAAAAAATTAGAAACTTTATGGGGAAATTTACTGAAATTTATTGAAGGACATAAAAAGAAAACGTTAATGAAATGGGAGATACGTTCTGTTACTAAAGATGAAGACTCTACATGCTAAACATGTCCTTTAATCTCCAATTAATCTTTGAAGTCAGTGCAATACAAAATATGACAGGTGCATTTTAAACTTCACGTGAATAGAGGAATAAATTAGCTAAAACAACTTCATAAAATAATGACAAGGAGAAGGATTTTGCCCTACCAATTTTCAAGTCTTGTTATAATGCCATAATTTTTAAAAGTGTGTGAGACTGATGGAAAAATAGACAATAACTGAATGGAAAAGAACAGAGGATTCAGGAACAAACTTATACATATATGAGATCTAGTAATATAATTGAGGCGCTATCACAAATCAAAGAGGATAATTAGAAATGAAGAGACTACTCAATGGCTTTCTAGCAGAAAAAAAAGTAAGAATTCCACACTAGAGCAAACACAAAGAATAATTTACAGATACGTTTAAAAATGACATGAAGGGCTTCCCTGGTGGCGCAGTGGTTGAGAGTCTGCCTGCCGATGCAGGGGACACGGGTTCGTGCCCCGGTCCAGGAGGATCCCACATACCGCAGAGCGGCTGGGCCCGTGAGCCATAGCCACTGAGCCTGTGCGTCCGGAACCTGTGCTCCGCAACGGGAGAGGCCACAACAGTGAGGCCCGCGTACCGCCAAAAAAAAAAAAAAAAGACATGAAAAATAAGTTCTAAAGATCCACTTTAACCCTCACCCCATTTAAGGAACCAGTTTGCCCTCCTCGAGAGAGCGAGCAGGGGCACGTGTTGCTTGTTTTTGCTCCCTCATGCAGCAGTACAAGTCCCAGTAAAGTCCTGCCTGAATTTCTCGTCTGGCCTCTTATCAATTTCTATTGATTAAAAAGTTCAAGGATCCAGGTTAGTATTAAAACTACTTTGGATATTTTAATTAATAATTATGGACATGAAAAAGTACTCATGACAAGTTGCAAGGTTCTTACCTACTTGTGCTGCTAGTCACGACGGACACACTCAACAGCTACAGAATACACATTCTTTTCAAGCACACATGGGACATTCACCATGACAGACCATGTCCTGGGCCTTAAAATAAGCCTCAATAATATCAAAAGATTGAAATCTTAGAGAATATATTCTCTGACCAAAACAGGATTAAATTAGAAACCAATAAGATATCTAGAAAATCCTCAAATGTTTAAAAGTTAAGGAACATACTTGTAAGCAACGTATAGGGCAAAGAAGAAATAATTAGAGAAATTAGAAAACATTTCAAACTGAATCATAATAAAAATCATGGGATGAACAATACGGCACAATGCTTAGAGGGAATTTATAGCTTTAAATGTCTATATTAGAGGAGAAAGAAGGCTTAAAAATCAATTATCTAAGTTTCTACCTCAAGAAGCTAGAAAAGCTAGAGCAAACCCACAGTAAGTAGAAGGAAAGGAAAAATAATAAGAGCAGAAATCTATAAAATAGACAAAAGAATAGAGAAAATTAACAGTTTTTCCTTCTTAAAAATACTTAAAAAACTGAGAAATCTCTATTAAGAATAATTTTTAAAAAGTAGAGAACACAAATTGCCAATGTCAGAAATGAAAATGGGGACAGCACTACAGATCCTACAGATATCAAAAGATAGCAATGAAAAATTAGGAAAACTATATGCCAATAAATTCAACTTAAATGGAAAAAATCTTTGAAACAAACTTACAAAATCTGATGCAAGAAAAAAAATATCTGAATAGCCCTATGTCTGTTAAAGAATTTGAATCCATAATCAAAGAACTTCCCACAATAAAGAAGACTTCCAAACACTTGGAAGTTCTGGATACGACAAAACAAAATAATAGTTGGATTATGTAGCCAGCTTGAAATCAACAGGAAGAGATTCTCAAGGTGCTCAAAATGAAGAGGAATTTCAGAGTATCAGCAGGCAAGGAAGCCAGGGGTTATGGGAGCCAGATCTAGGTCTTAACATTGCGGATTAGGTATTAAACTTGGTATGAGAAACAGATCTCAAGTAGACTGACAACGAATTTCCTCATGAAGGCCTGAAGTCTTGAAGAGCTATCCTATTCCTATTCCTGAAACAAGAATTAGAAATAGGTCACTCACTGGCCCAGGAAGGAATAAGAAACACTATAGAGACCCTGGGGCCACGATCCTAATTTTTTCTCATGTCCCTACTACCCTTTCTCTTGCTGTGGTTCTTTACTTATTGCTGTTTTTAACAAGGATATATAGTAAAGTATCAAGGAGAACCCCTCAAAATACCTGCCACCCTCCCCACCTCTCCCCACCCCGCTGTGAAAGAAAACCTGCTAGAAGTGTTTTGGAGCTTTGGGGGAAGCTGCTGTGAACTCACCAAGGAATAATAAAACCTCTTTTTATATCCACATCACAATGTTCAGCCCAGGAATGAGAGGTAATCATCTTTCCTCTCCATCCAAACCTAAAACTTTCTCTCTCTCTCTCTCTCTCTCTCTCTCACACACACACACACACACACACACACACACACACACATCTGGAGAAGCAAACGGGTATTTTTTTTGTTTGTTTCAAGGCCACTGACGGGGAAATGCTACAAAGAGGAGCCTTGAGTCAGACAAGGAAGAGACACTAAGAAAGGAATGGCAGTTTGGAGTATTTCTGAGAGTGGCAGAAACCCAGGGCCAAGGGATGCCTTTGGATGCTGGACTTTAAATGTCAAGTCTTGAAAGCAATACCAAGAAACAGATTCTCTGTGTTAAGGACCTCACAACAGGCATATGGGCATAATGGGATCATCTGACCATATTGCATTGAGGTCCACTGTAAACTAAGGCCCAGGCACATCATCCCTTTTCTGAGCACCATGTAAACCCCTCAGAATCGTTGTGGCCCAGGAAACTAAACTTCCCGAAACACAAACACAACTTCCTCAAGCACACCAGAGACTCAAAACACAGTAGAGATAGAAACTCTTGAACGTTCTAACGGACGGGCGCTCAGGCTAGGTTTTCTTAAGGAAAATGAAGTACTGATACAGTTCTTTAATTAACTACACATACAAATGATGCATCTAACTCATGTGGATAGGCAGAAGTCATCAATATCCTCCCCTCTGTTTCTTTCCCCTCCTTAGAAACATTTAAAAGAACAGTCTTGAACATCCAAATCTCTACAGTGTGATTGCCATCTTCTGAGAAGGCAGCATTCAAGTTAGCAAGGCACCTTCCCTGGCTGTGTTTCAGTGGGTTCCGGTTGGCTTTTGCTTGTTCCTACCTATCAAGGGAAATAATTCCAAAACTGCTCCAAAGGAGGAGGAAGAATTAAAAAGCAGCAGCTAAATCTCAGTGTGAACAGAGCTCTGGCCTTAAGTTCCTCTCCTGAGAACCAAGTGTAGACAGGGAAACAGAAATGGGTCCACTCTGGGAAAGGAGCGCCTAACATATCCTGGGAGGGGGGCTTCGTAAGGCCCCTGAGAACAAGACACATGAGGGTCTTGACTACAGAAACCAGGAAAGGTGGGAAGATGAAGCAATTATCTAGATGACTCAAGTAAACAACCTCAAATCAAACCAAACTGAGGGGTGAAAAAACCCCACACACCATTTTTCATTAACAATCGGGGTTTGTCAAGTGATATGAGCTTCACAGTCAAGGTTTTCGGGATAACGGCTGTGATTCTTCACTCTGCACGCTTATGCACAAGCTGAGAAGCCTCAGCTATGCAAAACCTTCCCACACGGGTTCCCTAAAAGAGGCGAAATCATTTACATTGGCTGCCTCCGCATCAGCAAACATCAAGAAAGTACAGGAAATTGGGACGTTATGCCTCCTAAGAGCAGCGTTTGGGAAAAGTGGGTGTAAGCAGATTGATCTAAATGCACAGTTTTGATCATCTCATTCCTTTGCTTGGAAACCTTCCACCTCCCCATTATCTAATAAACCCTGTCCCTGCTCCTTCACCAGCCATCCAAGTCTCACCTTTTGTACCTGTTTTCTAACTGCTTTCCAAAATGTTCTCTGGCCTCCAACAAAGCAGCTCACCTCCAATCACCACACTTTGCTTATCCATACCTTTGCTTGTGTTCTTCTGGCTCCTAAAACCCCCTTTCCCCACCCTAGCTTTTCCCCTGTTCATGCCTGTTGAAAAGAGTTTTTCCTTCTTTTGATCCCCTAAAATGTTTTACTTTTATCCTCTTGATATTTGTCAATTTTTACTTGTAATAGTTGATGATAACTATTTGAGCAAGCATTTTAGCACCGCTGCTAGATTTTTAAGCCCCCTTGAGGCTCTCCTAATAATCGTAAATAAAATGACCTAAAATGTCTAGCATGCTACCTTTTCTGGGTCACACACCTTTGGGGGAGATGCCTGTTCATAAAAATTCCCACTTCTCTAGGATGGGTCCCCGACAGCCACGCAGGTGATTCATGACATCTTCTGGCCATAATTGGTTGACACGTAAACCATGTATTTGATCTTGGGTAACTTAGAATTTTTAACCAAGAGATGTAAGAATTAGAGGCTGATGGTGACTAAGTCCTATTAATGGTTCTCTAAAGAGAAGGTCCGTAAACTTCTGCACCCAAGTTGCCAAATATATCCTGTTTTTTGTCCATTCTGATAACCCGATGTTCGACTCTTCTTTGAATGCTATAAGACACCCTCATATCCTTACAAAAATTTTCCTTGTTGTTTAGCTAGCTCAAATTAGTTTCCTTTACTTTCATCAACAGCAAAAAAAAAAAAAATTCACTAGTACATTTAGCTATCAGATGTTCAAAATCTGTTGAATAAAGAATGATAGGATTGAGCAGAGTATGTGCCTCCTTTGTCGCCTTGCTTCCTGATATTTTTTTTCCTATTCGGTTCCCTTTCCACTCTTTAATCTAGACCTTTAATCTAGATCTTCCCCTCCAGTGATCACCCTTAAAAGGAGTCCTAATGTATACAAATGTGTCTTAATTTTCTTTTTAATTCAAAGTGATGCTCAGCTTTCTCAGCTCCCACAGCCTCTCAAGGCTGATGTTCCCTCCCCCTTCTCCCCTGCAGCGCTCTCCATCTCCCCATCTGATGTAAACCTGAGGTCAAACCATTTTGCTGGTTTTTCCATTTAGCAATCATCATACGTTCCCTACAGCTTTATTAAACACTGCTATGGCCTCAAGAAACTCTCCTTATTCATCTGCAATAAACCCACCACTGAAAGACACTGAAGAAAGAATAATTTATATACCACCAATCAGAATAATGTCTGCTTTATGAATTATGAGTTGAGTTCCATCATTTAATGCCTTTGGCTTGATTTGGCTATTTCTTGGTGAACTTAGCTTGCCCCTGACCCAGCATGAGTATCCGGATAGCAATATGAAGACAGCTTTTGGAAAATTCCACCTTTTTAAAATCAACTCAATTTGAAATTGACAAATATTTTCAGACATGGAGCTGGTAGACCAGTGAGGCAGTATGAGAAGCCAGTGATTGCCCCCTCAGCTGTGTAATAAAAGCAGAAAGGTGGACATCTGGATTTAACTTCGCCAAGCTAGTTGCTAATGGTCTGTTTCTTAAGAATTCTTTTTCTAGAACTCTGCTTTCCAATCTAAAAACTCTGGCTCATACCACTCACTATACTTAGATATTTCTTTAGAGAAGCTGCTTCATTTGGTCTGGGGAACCTTACAAAATGCAGCATTCTCATACGTGCTGGTGGGATTGTAAATTAATACAATTTGGAAAGCAATTTGGCCAAGCTTAAAAGTCCTCATGCCCTTTGACTCAGAGCTTGAGCACTTCTAGGAGTTTAACCTGAAAAAATAATCAGAAGTACAGGTAAAAGTTTATCTCTAAAGATATTCACAGCAGACTTACTTATAATAGTGGGGGAGGGGGAAGGAAATGTCCATGGATATAAGACTGGTTACAAAAAATGACGCATAAGTAAAATGATCTATATCCATTAAATCAAAGATTGTCAAGAAACTTTTAATGGGATGGGGAAATGCTTATGATACAATGTTAAGAGAAATAAAAGAACACAAAACTTTGAAGCTAAAACATTTTCAAACACCTATATCAAAATAAGGAATGAAACGTTTAAAAATGTTAAATGTTGGATCCAACCACAGTTACCAACTGGGCTATGGATTATGGATGATTTTTTTATCTTCTTTACCCTTTTCATTGTTTTCGATAATTTTGAAAGTGACTGTGTATAATTTTGTCAATTCAAATTAAAAAATAAATCACTAGAAAAAGAGAAAATTTACAAAGGCACAGACCAGTTGTGTCTCTTCAGAGCTTGTAGGAATTTGCAAAGTTTCTTTAAGGGAACAGAATGAGGGGGTGTGACCCTGGGGGAGACAGACAAGGAAGAGAGAACAAATGGAAATAAGGGCAAAACCCTTAACCAAACCTGCCCCAGGGTAAGGCACCAATCCAGTTATTTATGCATCCTCTAGAATTGCTCTCTAAACCACTTGCCTTCAACTGGAAAAGATACACTTTTCCTTAAGTTATGGTGTCATTAGGTTCATAGCTTACCTGTTAGGAGTAAAACTATTTTAACTGTTTCCTAGAAAGCTTCCTCCTAAAAAATGTGTCCTGTCAGCCTCCAGGGACATGGTTATGAATATGCTACACTTATTTTAAATGGTGGTAAGGAGGTAGCAGTGACATAGAGGCCAAGTTCAGCTTAACAACACTTTGCTAAGATCATTATTGATTCATTTTATGATAGTATTACCAGAGCAGCATCAGAAATGATCTAATCAGACTCCCACAGTTTATAGGTATGAAACTGAAGTCCACAAATATGCGAAAACTTTGCGTTTGACTTGGCAATTAAAATTCCAGTTTTGTCTACAAGTTCAAAATCTCTTTCCATAATACCATGCTAACGCTACCATTCTCCCATCTATTGAAAAATATCTAGAGGAATGATTCATAAACCACACAGGAAGGTTAAGCTTATCCCCTTTATATTGTCAAGTACCTGATTCCTTCTTTTATACATCTCCGCCCGTACACTTCATTCAATCACAGTTGTCACTGACTGCAAAGGACTGAATTGTGTCCCCTCCCAAACCCATTTATATTTTGTGGTAGTATTTGGGGGTGGGGCCTTTGGGAGATAATGAGGTTTAGATGAGATCATGAGGGTGGGGCCCTCATGATAGGATTTGAGCCCTTAGAAGAAGAAACTGTTCTTTCTCTCTCTTCCATACGAGGATACAACAAGAATAAAGCCGTCTGCAAACCAGGAGGAGGACTCCACCAGGGTATGACCAGGCTGATACCCAGATCTCAGACTTCCCAGCCTCCAGAACTGTGAGAGAGCAATGTCTGTTGTTTAAGCCACTTAGCCCATGGCATTTTGTTATAGCAGCCCAAACTGACTAATACACCGACGTAGCCAGATTTTGACACCTAGGAGGCTCTTGGCTTGGTAATCCTCTTTCCTTCCATTCTTTACTTACACACAAATCTATCATTAGAAAGTAAATTTCCTGTATGCCAAACGGAGTTTAATATCCAGCATAGTTATCCAAAGAAGAGCTCGTGTATGTACATTCAAAGCAGTTCAGTTGTCTGAATGGAACTCACTTTTAAACATAGCACCTGCTGATGGCCACTGGTAATCACAAAAGCCAATATGAGGTAGAAACTAATACTTACAGAGTCTGTTATAAATGCTTTCTATGGATTATCTCATTTAGTTATGTTGATAGCCCTATTAGATAGATACTATTATAGGAAAAAAATAGAGAAAGTTAACTAGCTCACTGAAGACACACAGGTCCCAGGACCTGAATCTAGTTATGCTTGATTCCAGAGTCCAAGTGCCTAATAGCTCTGCTATTTTGCCTCCCAATGAAAAGAATGTTCCATTTGCCTTTAGTATTGGTCAAATCATTGTTTCAAGGTCTTACAGAAAGAGTACTTGAATATACGAACTGAAGGACTCAGGAAAGGACCCTTCTAAGTAATGACACTTCTAGCCTTGACAAAAACACAAACAAACAAACAAACATGGTCAGTGAGCAGAATCTTAGACTTACAGAGAGACCTGGATATAAAAAGGAAAAGAAACAGGAAGAAGAAATAGGAAAATAAAGTTTTCAGTGGTTGGGATATACAGGGAGAGGGTGGTCTATAATGGCCCCACCTACCAATCAAAAGCATTATTGCTAGTGGGCAGTTTCTCAACCTCGGCACTACTGACATTTTGGGCTGGAGAATTCTTTGTTGCAGGTGGTTGGCGTGTGCACTGTAGGATGTTGGGCATCATTCCTGGCCTCTGCTCACTAGATGCCACTACCACTCAAACCTCAATTGCGACAACCAAAAACCATCTCCGGCATTGCCAGATGTCTCCTGGGGGTCAAAATCACCCAAGTTGAATACTACTGCCAAAGGAAGTTAGTATAGACTAACTTTTTTCTCTGCTGAATTTCACTTGAGCCAATCTAGTCAAAAATTTGCCTATGTTTTAAAGGAAAAATTTTAAAAGTCCCTAGACAGCAAAATTTTACAAAAAGACAATGTCATGTAGTGGAAATAGCATTGGAGTTGAAATTAAAAGGTCAGTTTGCACGGCCAAGCTTTACCACTTAATGGCTATATTATCTTGAACAAATCACTTCTCTGAGCTTCAGTTTCCATTTGCAAAATATGTGTTTATTAACCTCTACAGAAACAGCTATTGTAAGCCAAATGGCAGAAGTGTTAAGAGCATGAACTTTGAAGCCTGGCAGGCCTGGGTGTGAATCTCGCATCAGAAACTCTCTGTCCCATGACTTTGGACAAGTTTCTTTACATCTCCACACCTCCCTATCCTCACCTGTGTCCTGGAGAGACTGACCCCTCCATCACATCTCTCTCCATCCTCATACTCTAACTGCCCACTGCACATCTCTACCGCAGGTCCTGGGGTACTTTGAACTCATTCCTGGTAACCTAAAGATCTCTCCCTTAAGCCAGACACTTCACAGTAGGCCTTGACTCATCTTATTTTTTCCTTAGCCCCTCATTCCAATTAATTGCAAAGTTCTGTCTATGCTACAGTTCCCTCTTCTATGGATCTATAATAATGGGGTCCCTGTTTCCCCATTGTTATCAGCATGAAGACCAAACTCCTTACTATGACCTATAAGAGCTACAAAAACTAAAATTTACACAACCCAGCTTCAAGTCCCATGGCACCCTTACCCTGCAACCTCAGTCTCAGTAGGTACTCCTCAACCACACTGAACTCTCACTTCTTTCTAATCTCATCTGGCTCTTTCCTGCTTCTTTAGCTTGGAGCACCGATTTTCTTTGCTTGGAATGCTACCCCCTTCTCTACGTGACTACCTCTCTCAATTTTCAAGGTTCAGTTTTTATGTTACTTCTCTAAGAAAGTAACGCAAACCATTCCAATCAGATTTCTTCATTCTTCTGTATTGTTTTTACATTTTTCTACAGTATTCTTGGGTATCCTTGGAATAGCATTTCTTACAATATCTTACATCTCTGATTTCACTTCTGTCTCCCCTGCTTCACATGTTCATGGTATTTATGAAGACTATTGCACTAGAAAGTTCTAGTTGCCTTCCTAGAATCCATTTCCCAGTGTTGAAACGCACCAGTTGCTTCCTAACCTCTGCCCTGTCTCTTAATTTTTTCAGTTATATGAACTAATACATCCCCTTTAATGTTTAAACATGTCAGGTCAAGTTTTCTGTTTCTCAAGGCCAAAGCATTCTACCTAACACAACTGACTTAGATCTCAACCCCAGCACCAGGTTTTATATATGTCCCACAGTCAGTGCCCAATAGATACCTTCATAGATGATTGATTCAGTAGTTACTATTCCACGATTTGTCATTTATATCTCATTTGGTCTTAAGGATTTTGACCACAGTATTAGTTTCCTGTTATTGCTGTCACAAATTACCACAAACATGGTGACTTCAAGCAACATATATTTATTCTCTTACAGTCTAGAGGTCAGAAGTCTGAAATCAGTTACACTGGGCTAAAGTCAAGGCGTCAGCAGAATTGATTCCTTCTGGAGGCTCTCGGGAATAACCTGTTTCCTTGCCTTTTCTAGCTCCTGGAAGCTGCCTGCATTTCTTTTTTTTTTGCGGTACGCAGGCCTCTCACCGTTGCGGCCTCTCCCGTTGCGGGGCACAGGCTCCGGATGCGCAGGCTCAGCGGCCATGGCTCACGGGCCCAGCCGCTCCGCGGCATGTGGGATCTTCCCGGACCAGGGCACGAACCCACATCCTCTGCATCGGCAGGTGGACTCTCAACCACTGCGCCACAAGGGAAGCCCCTGCTTTTCTTGATTTATGACCCCTGTAACCTCTTGCTTCTTTTATCACAATTCCTACTTCTTCTTCTCTCGTCAAATATCGCTCTGACTCTCTCTTATAAGGATGCTTGTGATTACATTTAGGGCCCACCCAGATAATCCAGAATAATCACACCTTCACAAGACCCTTGACCTGGTCACATCTGCAAAGCCCTAATGTCCAAATAAGGTGACTTTCAGAGGTTCCCAGGATTATGGCCTGGATATCTATGCGGGCCACTGTTTAGCCTATCATAATTGCCTGACTTTACGTAAAAAAGAATTAGTGAAAATCAGGCATTTAAAAATTAAAAACAATTTTTTTGTTTATTTGGTTTTTTATTCCGCAAATGAGTGAAATCGTACAGTATTTGTCTTTCTCCATCTGACTTATTTCACGTAGCATAATATCTTCAAGGTCTGTCCATGTTGTCAGAAATGACAGCATTTGCTATTTTTTATGGCTGAGTAGTATTCCACTGTGTGTGTATATATACATATACCACATCTTCTCTATTCATTCATCCATCAATGCACACCTAGGTTGTTTCCATATCTTGGCTATTGTAAATAATGCTGCAATGAATATAGGGGTGCATATATCTTTTTAAATTAGTCTTTTCATGTTCTCTGGATAAATACCCAGAAGTGGAATAACTGGAACATATTCTACTCTTAATTTTTTGAGGAATCTCCATACTGTTTTCCATAGTGGCTGCATCAACGTACAGCCTCACCATCCGTGTCCAAGGGTTCCCTTTTCTCCACACCCTCTCCAACATTTTTTTCTTGTCTTTTTGACAACAGCTATTCTAACAGGTGTGAGGTGATATCTCATTGTGGTTTTGGTTTGCATTTCCCTAATAATTAGTGATGCTGAACATCTTTTCATGTGCCTGTTGGCCATCTGTACGTCTTTGGAAAAATGTCTATTCAGATCCTCTGCCTGTTTTTTAATGGGGTTGTTTGTTTTTTTGTTGTTGTTGAGATGTATCAATTCCACATATATTTTGGATATTAACCCCTTATTGGATAAATGGAAAATCAAGCATTTTCAAGATCTTAAAAATACCTGAAAATCTCCAGTACCCTCATTTTGAAGATGTAGAAATGGAGACCCGATGAGGTGACTTATTCAAGGTCACATAACCATAACTAGAAATAAGTCCTTTTGAATCCAAGACATGTACCCTTGCTAGTCTCCCATGTTCCTGCTGCAATTTAAGTGTAAGCCATAATCCAAGTACTTCCTGTTTTGTTTATCTCATCTTGAATGTCCATTGGGCGTAATGATGTCCTTTACTCAGTAAATCTGTTTTCAATGGACTGAACCACTCTGGATCTTTCAGCTACTTCAAAGTACATCATAGTTTAAAATATACTGATCTACCTTTGCACTTCTTTTGAAAATTTTTGTTTAGAATGCCTGGTAAACAGGGCTGTGATTTTCTCCACAATTACACCATTAGACTTCATTTTCTACAAATATATATTTGTAGCAAATCATTTGTGCCATATTTTGGCTTGAGTCAGCATTAAGGTATGTGAAGGACGACGTTTTTGGTCTCAAAAATGAATAAGCTCTTCCCCCAATTATGTTCTGAGTTTGTTATGTACCTTTTTAAACTAGCATCATTATAGACTCTCTCCTTGTAGTTACTGCCTACTCAAAATGCACAGTCCATTGAATTATTTGAAAACAAACTAACATTAGCTAGGCAAATATTACTGCTCTGACAAAAGTAATTTTTTCTTTATATGAAACAACTTCCAAAAGTATCGTATGAGAGAGAAAGCTTTCCACATCTTGATTACTCATCCCTATAAAACAATTCACTAAATTTTCCTGACAAAAACCAAATTTACTTCTTTTTCCCCCTACAGATACAGAGGCAGCAAAAATAGTAGTAAAAATATGTAACTTATTAAAAGCCGGGTGTCTACTATGGGCCAGACTCAGAATTAGGAATCACCAAATCCATCATTGTATTCAATCTTCACAATATCCTTGGAGTGTGAATGCCATTGTTCCCACCTTATAGAAGAGGAAACTCAGGCTCCTAGAACTTATGGAACTAGCCCAAAGTCATGGTACCGGCTACCTATTTATATGCAATCAACAATCTCAAAACCTAGTGGCTTAAAACAACAATTTACCTATTCTCATAGTTCTTATGGCTTGTCTAGCTGGTTTTTCCACTGGTTTTTCTGGGTTCACTCATGTGGCTGAATGCAGCTGGAGTGTTGGCTAGGAACAGGGCTCAGCTGGGATAGTGGGGACGGCTGCACCTCTCCTTCTGTGTGTGTGTGTTTTATTGAACTATAGTGGATTTACAGTATTGTGTAAGTTTCAGGTGCACAGCTTCAGATTCTTTTGCTATTTATTTCAGTGCCTATTACCTGATACATCATGCTCAGGTTTCCACAAAAAATTAAAAGACATGCTAAAACAAAGGCAAACCCAGTCTGAAGATACAGAGCAAGCATGAGAACCAGATTCAGATATAACACAAATTTTGCAATTCTCAGACAATAAATTTAAAATAACTATGATCAATATACTAAGGACCCCGTTGCAAAAAAGTAGACAACACACAAGGATAGATGGATAATGTAAGTAAAGAGATGGAAACTTTAAGAAAGAATCAAAGGAAATGTTAGAAATCAAAAGTGCTATAATAAAAATAAAGAATGCCTTTGATGGGTGCATCAGGTAACTGGACATGGCCAAAGAAAAATCAATGAATGTGAAGATATGTCACTAGAAACTTTCCACACTGGGATACAAAGAGAAAAAACAATGGGAGAAAAAAAAAGCAGAATCTACAAGAACTGTGAAACAATTTCAAAAGCTGTAACATATGCATAATTAGAAACGCAAAAGAGAGAGAACAGAAGAAATCTCGAAGTAACAATGGCGGAGAATTTTCCAAAATTAATGACTGACACCAAGCCACAGATCCAGGAAGCAGGATAACCACAGATAAGACCAAGCAGGATTAAGACCAAACTATCTAAATCTAGGCGTATTATATTTGAACTGCAAAAAAACCAAAGATACAGAGAAAATCATGAAAGAAACCAGAGAATAAGAACACCTTTCCTGTAGAGGAACGAGAGTAAGATTTATAGCAGACTTCTCATCAGAAATCACATAAACAACAAGAGAATGGAATAAAATATTGAAAGTATTAAAAGAAAAAAAAATCCACCAACCTAGAATTCTCTATCTAGTGAAATTAACCTTCAAAAGTGAAAGATAAAGACTCTCTCAGAACAAAAATTTGAGGAAATTCATCACCAGCAGTCTTCCCCTACAAGAAATATTAAAAGAAGTTTTTTAGGGAGTAGAAAAATGGTATAGGTCAGAAACTTGAATCTACAGAAAAAGGAAAGAGCATTGGAGGAAGGATAAATGAATAATAAAATAAGTTATTTTCTTTTTCTTTTCTTTCTTTCTTTCTTTCTTTTTTTTGGCCACATGGCTTGTGGGATTTTAGTTCCCCAACCAGGGACTGAACCCGAGCCCTTGGCAATGAGAGTGTGGAGTCTTAACCACTGGACCGCCAGGGAATTTCCTAATTTCCTATTCTTAGTCTAAGTAAAACATAATCACTTTTTAAAGTAATAACAGTAATCATGTATTGGGTGATCACAGCATATGGATAAGTAAAGTGAATGACAGCAATTTCATAGGAAATGGGAAGGAGGTAATAGGAATATTCTGTAACACTAACTGCATTGCAATTGAAGTGGTATTGTGTTATTCAAAAGTAGACTTAGATTACTTAAAATGTATATTGCAAACTCTAGGGCAACCCCTAAAAAATATAATTTTAAAGGAGGATAATAATTATGCTAAGCAAAGAGATGTACTGGAATTATTCAACATTCTCAATTAAAAACAAAGGCAGAAAAAAAGGGAGTAAAAAGAACAAATGCAATAAATAAAAACTAGTTATACACACATAGTAAGTATTAATCTAAATGTGAATGGTCTAACTTTAGCAATTAAAAGGCAGATTTTCAAAGTGTGTTAGAAAAATAAGAAAACTATATACAAGAAAATCACTTTTAAAATAAAGATAGGTTAAAGGTAAAGGGATAGAGAAAGACATACCATGCTAACACTCAATCAAGGGAAAACTGCAATAGTTATATTAATTTCAGACAAAGCAGGCTTCAGAACAAGAAAACTTACCAGGAATAAAGAGGAGTACTACATAATAAGGATCGATTCTCCAAGAAGACAAAACAATCTTACACATGTATGCACTTAACAATAGAGCATCAAAATAAATAAGGTAAAAATTGATAAAGCTGCAAGGATAAATAGACAACTTCACTAGCCTATTGGTTAAAGGGTACAGACTTCCAGCTATTAGATGAGTTAAGTTCCGCGCATCCAACGTAGAGCAAATTGACCAAAATTAACAGTACTGTATCGTATACTTGAAAGCTGTTAAAAAAGAGTAAATCTTAAATGTTTCACCACACAACAATGGTCATTACATGAGATGGAGATGTTAGCTAATCTTATTGTAATCATTTTGCAGTATAGACCTGTATTGAATCGAATCACCCCATTGTACACCTTAAACCTACATACGACGTACGCCAATAACATCTCAGTTAAGCTAGGAAAAGAGCAGAGAGAGAACTCAGACTCATCACCCTGCCCAGGCTTCTTTGTGCCCATAATATTTTACAACCCTATGTGTTTTCTTAATGTCTGCATCCATATAACCAAAGTCCCAAGTAATATATATTTTATATACTAAAATGAAAAGAACCACGGCCCCCATCAAGAGGGATATAAAAAAGGGAAAATGGCAACCTAAAGCACTCTAAGACAATAATTTGGAACGATACAGGGAACAAAAGGAAAGCTATTATGTAAATACAAAGGGATTTAAACTTGAAATGAAGGGTGTTAGATACACAATTTAGACATGAAGAAAAGGAGAGGGAACAGATTTTAAAGTATTCTGCCCATGGATTCCTTAATTCTGTCTGAATATTAGTCCTCCCCTGGGGTAGGGGCTTACGGCGTGATACTGTCCTCACCCCTGTCTTTACCCCTGAGTTTAGTATCAACATTGAAAAACCCAGAGGTCAGACAGATAGAAATCAACCTATCAGCCTTATTACCGACAAAGCTGATTGCAAGATGTGGCTTGGACGTGTGAACACTATTGGCCTTTCTAATATTTGTCTTTCCAACGAAGACCCTCAGAAAGATCTCACCTGAGTGAGAGTGCCTATAAAAGATGATGCACTCCGTATCACAGCTACTCACTTCCACAGCAGAGAGTGAGGGACTGAATACACAAATGGATAATGGTCAGACCATACATAAAAACAGAACTCTGACCCAGAACCTGCAGCAACCAACCCAGGAAACTAATACATTATGTACAGTAACCAGCCCAGGAAGCCAGCCTGCTATCTGGAAGTCAGACTTTAGGAAGTCAGACTGCTCTCCAGTAACTGGTCCAGTAAGCTAAACAATAATCCCTGTAATGATTGGCCCAAAGTGGCCAAAACTTGTTTAACAGATGACAGCTTCCCTAATTTTTATTCTCACTTCCAATGTATGACCAATCAGAGAAAGCCAAACATGCACCCCTAACCAATCACATAGGATGCTCTACTTCTCGTTGGCTTGCTCACAGCTTCCCCAGGCCAACAGCTTTCAGTCAGGGCACACCTGAAGCCTTCTCTTTTTTCCACTATAAAGCTTTTCCACTCCTTCGCCTGTTTTCAAGTCTCTGCCAAAATACCAACTGATGGGGGCTGACTTCCTTACTATGGCAAGTTCTGAATAAATAGCCTTTATTGTTCTCATTTGGTTGGCCTTTGCTTATTTCCACAGGAGGGAGGGAAAGATAAATGTCACAGGACCTCTCTCTCAAAGGCTAGCCTAGGCCCTGATTTGGCCTTGGTCAAGTCAGATGCAAAGGTCCCCCAGTAGCCTGCTCTGAAAGAAGAGAACAGTTCCTGCTGGGCTGCTCAATCCTTGCTTCTCAATTTTACTAGTCAGATACATTTCTTCCAATACCCTGGAAATGAGTGAGTGAGTTTGAGGGAAGTGAAAGCAAAATTCCTTCCCCTGCAGGAAATGTGAAGAGTAGGAAATAAGTATAATCCTAATGTATAGTATTTGGGTCCCTGCAACTTGAATCCTTTCATACATCTCAACACTGTGTATGGTGTTATTATCATCACTGGCATCATCATCATGATCAAAGGGGAAATACTGGAGTCAAATAAAAACCAAGAAATTAGTAGCCTTCCTGCCAGGCTGTTCTTTGTTATCCCAGAGTCATTCTGCCCAGAATCCTTCCCTGGCTTAAAATCTACATAATCAGGAAATTACTGAGTTCAGTAGGACCCAAACCCCTCTAACAATCAATACTGAGGCTCAGACATAAGGTTACTTTCTCTTAATGCTCTCAGATTGGTGGAAAGAGGAAAGAACAGAGCATGTACACATTCCCCCATAGGTTGAATTACTGGGATTCACAGTCCAGGAGTGGAGAGGCGGGTAGACAAGGATTTCCCTAGTATCTATCTCTTTTGTAACAATACAGGTGAGAAAAAGACGATTCATTATATAACAACAGCACTGCTTGCCAACAGCTTCCCTGGGTGACCAATATAGGTATAGCTGTGTGCTCACTTTGCCATCTGGGGTGAGCTCAAAATACAAGCAACGAATTCATATACAGTCCTGGCTGTCAAAACTAGGAGCCTTTTCAGAGGCTCAAGAAAGCCATCTTGAGACTAAGTAGGACTCATTTTGATACTCACAATTCAGAACTTAGAACAAATCTGTACTTGTAGTAATGTCCTGATTGAATATATAATAGCATCTCCTGGTTGTCAAAATTATTTGTGTTAAAACTCAGTTTGGACAACACAATCAAGTGCTCTTCTTAGCACACTGTGTCCTGATCACGATTAACAGTGTGATTAAACCTTGTCTGTCTTCTAACATGATTAAGAAGGATCAGTTATTAGATAAAGGTGCAGAACAAAGACAAATGCATCTCCGTCAGAAGCAGAAAGTCACTGCCTAAACACATGCACCCAAGTTGTGGATACAAAGGACACCACAGCACATTCCTGAGGTGGCCACAGAGCAAAGTACACTTTGGGTCTTTGTATAAACAGCGGAGTGACACTGGTCTGAGAAAAAGTAAATGAGTGGGGAAGTGTTAGAATAAACTTGTGCAGAATAAGAGACTGATGTCACTGAGAATCAACCCAAAATGCAAACATTTTTTACATGCAATCCAAAGCTTTTCATCTCTATTCACCTCATAATAGGGAGTTTAATTTACTGTGGAGTTAGCCCTGGGAGATCAAGGTTTCCCCAAGGAATTCAAGTCGTGGTCTTTTACGGATGGATCAACCACAAATATTTATTCAGTATTCATAAATAATAAAGGCTTATGCTAAATATAATAAGTGATGTGTGTAGTAATATGTCTTAGCCCTTGTCTTTTTTTTGGTTTACTAATAATGTCCAGAACAGATCTGTGACGTAATCAGTATCATGGTGTTTTTTCTTTTTTAAAATTGAATTATAGTTGGTTTACAATGTTGTGTTAGTTTCAACTGTACAGCAAAGTGATTCAGCATATATATATATATATATATATTCTTTTTCAAATTTTCTCCCTTATAGATTATTACAAGATACTGAATATAGTTCCTGGTGCTATACAGTATGTCCTTATTTGTTATCTATTTTATATTTAGTTGTATGTACATGTTAATCCCAAACTCCTAATTTATTGCCCACCCCCTTCTCCTTTGGTAATCATAAGTTTGCTTTCTCTGTCTGTGAGTTTGTTTCTGTTTTATAAGTAAGCTCATTTGTGTCAGTTTTTAGATTCCACATATAAACAATATCATATGATATTTGTCTTTCTCTTTCAGTCCTTGCCTTTAAAAGGCTTATACTTTAGTTGGGAGGTAATCCTCATAATTATCTTCATGGCTGAGATGGCTAACCTTACAAGGAAGCAAAGTGTCACAAGGGAATCAATGTCCTGAGACCAGAAGTCATCCCATCAGCAGCTCAACATACAGGTTAAAAATGAGGTGGGGCTTCCCCGGTGGCGCAGTGGTTGAGAGTCCGCCTGCCGATGCAGGGGACACGGGTTCGTGCCCCGGTCCGGGAAGATCCCACATGCCGCGGAGCGGCTGGGCCCATGAGCCATGGCCGCTGAGCCTGCGCTCCGCAACGGGAGAGGCCACAACAGTGAGAGGCCCGCGTACCGCAAAAAAAAAAAATGAGGTGTTCAGATTGGACAGATCTAGGTTTGATTTCCACTTCTATCACTCACTGTGTGATTCTGAGTAATTTGCTCAACTTCCTTTGCCTCAGTTTCCAAATCTGTGAAATAGGATGAATAATACATATGTGCGCCTGAAGCTTTAGCAGACCTGTCCAGCTGTAGGGACAAAAACAGATCACAGCTACTCCCTTTTCTAACTTCAATCCGCACTAGAGAAACGAACCGAGCATTTTAAAACTTGTTTCTTTTTACTGTTATTCTGGCGTTGTATTTGTCCTCCCTCATCATGGAGGTACGTTCACAGCGAAGATGTGTCTACTACCCTGGGTGAATTCGTGAGCATGTGCAACTGTGAAAGGGAGCTCTTATATCTGAGGATTTGCCAGCATTTGGGTCTGGATGGGCCAGGAAGCAGCACAGATGGAGAGTGTGGAGACATGAATTCATGTCCACTTTGCTCATCGTTATAAATGGTACTTTAAGCGAAGTTGCTTAATCAGGCTAAGTCTTGGTTTTCCCATTTATCAAATGGGAAAGATGGGAAGAAACTTCCACTTACTGAACATCAGGCATTGTGATAAACACACTCTGTATATACCATCGCCTTGAATCCTTCCTCCAAACCTCCATAGAACCCAGTTTTATTTTCATCTTACAGATTAGGGAACTGAGGAGAATGGAATCTGGTGCCCAAAGCCTTGTAGCACGGCAGAGTCACTTGGTAGTAAGAACATAGGCTTGGATTCAGATCAACTCAACTGAAAGGTGTCCAGGCCAGTGCCACCTTAAATAAGCTGCTCAGCACCTCTCAGTCTCAATGCTCTCATCTGTAAAATGGGGGTAACAATGCATACCTTTTGGGGTTGTCAGCACTAAAATAAAATAATTACTGTGCATTAAACGTCCACATCAGTTCCTGGCACTTAGTTGATTGCATTAAATGGTACCTAAAGACACACGCCACAATCTGATGTCAAAAATGGGTCAGATGACAAGGGTGCATTGGAAACATCTGGATCTAGACACAGTTTCAGGGAGATAATACTGGCCTGGATGGGCTTCTGTGGAAGCTCTGATATCATCTCCTGCTCCCCTGCCTTTAATCCTCTTAAAGCAGATAAAGTTCATGGTCGTTCCTGAAAGGAGAGAGCCTTGAACTCAGTTCTCCTGCTGTCCTGTTTGATGACTGGTGTTCATGTCCGACTCACAGCTGTTCTCAGAGGTGTAGACAGAAAAAGTAGCCATGCTACAAGGCCTCTACATTTTCATCAGGGCCATGAGATTCATTACAAAGCATTTTTAGGGAGCACCTACTATGTGACAGGCACTTTTCTAAGTGTGAGGTCACATCAGTGAATAAGACAAAGATCCCTACACTCGTGGAGCTTACTATCCAGCAGAGGGAAAGACAATAAACAGAATAAATAAGTAAATCATACCGTGTGTGAGAAAATGATCAAAGTGCTATGGAAAAAAAAAAGAGAGATTAGAATAAGAGGTTGGGAGCATGGGGGATGGGGTAGATTGTGACAGCTTTTTAATTGGTTTTCAGAGAGCCTCACCCAGCTGGCATCATAATTAATATCGCCTCAGAGATAATAGCTCTGAGCTGAAGCTGCAGATGTTTAATGCTGCTTTGTGTGAAAACTGGATTGAAAGGATAATTTACGAGTAATTATTTTAATTGATGTTTGAGTATCAGAGAGGCAATGAGCTCACTGGTGGGATGGGAAGGTGTGTTTGTGCTCAGAGATGTTCACCTTCATTTATTTAAATGGATTTTCCATTCATGTCTCTTTTCTGGATGCAAGGTAACCGTTCCAGGTGATCGTGAGCCAGTCTCTTTATCTAGAAATATCCTCCCATTTATTCTCTCCTGGTGAGCAGAGTGGGTCAAAAGCAGCTGTGAGAAACCTCAAAATTATCAGCCAAACATTAGAGGAGGAGAGAGCTCAGCCAGGTGGCTAAAATAGCACCACTGAGCTTGTTACTCTGCCCTGCCCTGCCCATATGTGGGTGGCAGAAGTTCATGGGAAATCTTCTGCCACTCAGTACTTAATGGAGACACCTCATCCAGTGAAAAAGATGACAATATGCATAATGGTTGTAATGAACTCACGCCCTAATGATGCCAAACAACCACTAGAGGTAGTGCTACAGAAGAATACATAATTGACTGAAAAATGACCAAAATGTGGGGTACGATACTATTCTTGATATCGTTTACACATGAATGAAAGAAACCAAAATATTAACACAGGTCGTCTCTGGGTGGGAGACTTATGGGTGATTCTTATCTTCTTTTTATATAATAAAGATGTCATTTTTGCAAAAAGAAAATATAAACAATAAAATTTATATTTAAAACATAGTAACAAATAACTCCAATTATCCATAGATATATCAGCCTTGTTCTCACCAAAAAATTTGAAATCCCTTTGACTGTTGGGCTGCACCCTCACTGCGCGTGTAGAGTTTTAGTAGAGCATTACACATGTAATGTGCTAATACATATTTAACAAGGGGCTCTCTAGCCTGCTTCCACATCCAAAAAAAAAAAAGCCCTCATTTTTAGTGTTTGCCAGTTTCCATTATGTAAATACTCCCTCTATGGCCAATTTCAAGCTACCAGTGTCATGTCACTGAACGTGGTACCTCATGTACTGAAAAAGCCAGAGTTGGGAATCTTCATTTTATTAAATGAGTAAAGAAACCTTACAAGAACAGGTATTTAAGACATAAATGAGCAAATGCCATTCTAACAAAAGACCCTGCATTGTGTCATTGAACAAAGATTTGGGAAGATATGCCCACAAGTGGCTCCCGTGAGCCTTCGTGTCATACCTTCCTAACACCACCAGCTTATGTTCCCATCTGCCTGAACAGAGTTAGGTCCAGAGAAAAACTGGTCTTATACACTGTTGGGTCACTGATGCTTCTCTTTTCTCTGGGAGAGGAAGAGGCAGATATGACTACCTCTTGTCTTCTACCATGTTAAGGTCTCTGGAGAGCCACAGGATCTTTTGCTAGCAGAAAATTTGCTGCTCTATTTCTTAACTGTTTTTATAAGGTTTCATGTTTTCATTTAATAATATGGAGATTCAGATTCTGAATTTTTCAATATATGAAGTTTCTGAGCCAGTGTTTCAGGAGCTTTGCAGAGATGCTGCAAGAAGGAGGGACATAGCTCACTTCAACACAGCCCTTGATGTATCTGGGTGAGAGCAGAGCTTTAGTTTGTGACAAAAGCAGTAGGCATTCACCCTGAAGCCTGATGGTTACATAAAAATCATGGGGTGACGGTATTTGCACTGAGAAAACATTTGATGTAGATGGGGGTAGGTCATGGCAAGGAACCCACGCTGTGAAATAATGACTATATCTTATTAAACATGTACAGCATGGTAGGAACAATCTCAGTTGAATCTCTGTGACAACATTTTAAACTAGACATTGTTATTAACCCCCATATTACAGATGAGGAAACTGCTTCGATTTATAAACATGGTAAAGGGTGATTCAAACCCAAATCAGCTTTATCTGAATCTACCTAAGGGGATTCTCAAAAGCATGACACCATGTTGCCTCCCCAGTGTTTGGGTCAGTCCCTGGAAAGCCCTTGTGTGAGAACATACTCTGTCAGAGACCCTGCTATGTGTCTGCAAAACCCATTTCATTTCCCCCCGGTTACACAGCTAAACTTTGGTTTTCAGGCTCCTTGAGATATGTTGGGGCCGTGCAACTGAGTCTAGATTAAATGGAATGAGGTCAAAAGTAACGTGAGCCATTCTTGGCCCATAAGAACCTCCGGTGCCCAATGCTCCATTCTCTTTCTCCTTCCATGATGACTCTGGAAGACACATTTTGAATACGGAGGTGCCACAAAGTGGAAGGAATATGATTCTAAATGACTGTGGTTAAACCGCAGAGACTTGGGTTTGTTACTGTAGCGTGGCAGAGTCTACCCTAACTTATTCATAAACTCGCTGAAACGTTTTGGTTGAAAGAACACAAGGTGGCCAGAACTTGCTCTGCTCATATGTCCCTCTCAGAGTTGTCTGCCAAACTTGCATAACATAGTCCCTATATCTCTATTTTAACTCTTACTCTGTTGAATTGCAACGTATACTTTATATATCTCTCTGTAAGCTCTATAAAGGCAGGACTGGCTTCCAGAGCTAGTCCAGGCTGAACATTGCTTAGCATATTGATTGGACCTCACACGTAAATGTCTGAAATGAAGGACTGTCAAGAACCATGGCGAGATTTTGAAATTGTGGCACTGTTTCTTTGGAATTGCAGTTTTTGACTTTTCTCCCTAATCCGCAAACCTATATGGTCCCTTCATCACTGATTCCAGGAAGGAAATTCTTTCCATTGAGGCTATAAATCAGTGCCTCACTTCTCCCTGGACAAATTGCATTTGAAAGCTGACTGAGGAAGGAGTGACTCTGAGCCCTGGGAAGGGGATCCAGGTAGTAGCAGTCGGTCAGAATCCTTGGGGGCATGAGACCCTTCCTTGATCCTGCAAAGCCATCCCAGGGTGAGCAGAAGCCCTGTTGTGCTCTGCCATGGGCCATGATGGCACCTTGTACTTTCCTCTTATTGTATTTACCATATTTTATGCTTAAGTATTTCCATGATTATGTGGTGCCTGTTTATCTCCTTACCAGACTGTATGCTCCCTAAGGACGGAGACTGTATGTCTGTGCCCTCACACTGTAAGCCCAGTGTCGGGCACAGACCTATTGTTATGTTATGGGTGCTGAATGTCTAAGACTGTCCTGGTGCCCAGACTCAGTCTGTGAGCTCAGAAATGTGCTATGGGGGAGTGAAGAGGAGAAGAGAAGTAACACATGGGAGCACTGTGCTGGAGAGCCACTCTGTGAGGTACTTCGTGTTGCCCTAATTTTACAGAGGAGAAGACAGTTCACTTCCAGTAAGTGATGAAACTGGGATTTGGCCAGGGCCAGACAAACACCAGGGGCTTCTGTTCTTTCCATCAAACTCCTCTCCTTCTACTACTAATCATCTCTTCTCATCACCCCCCCCCTCCGCCACATTCTCAGCCAGTCAGGTGTGGTCGGAATAGAGTCACGAGTAAGGGGTTCAGAGTGTAGCCTTATCTGAGATGCCGGTCCATAAGCCTTTGGGAGGCCCCTGGTCCTCACATCTAGAGATGCCCTAGATGGCTCTTGACCTGGTTCTGGAAAGACTTGTACATTCTCACCAGCATCTTTTCAGTTTGCTTCCTGAAAACGGGCACTGGGAGAGTGAAAAAGCAAGGTGAAAACAGAAACTCTTTCGAGTCCGCCAAGAGAATGAGATACCCTGAGACTGATGAAAAATTTGTCACTTTTATCTATCATAACTCTTTCTGGACAACCCTCCCTTCCAATTCTTTTTCTTTCCCTCTCTCTCCCTTCTCATTTCTTATATATATTACCGACCTTCTGCCATGCGTCTTATGAGACATCCACCCCACTAATCCTGCCCCACTGATTGGACCAAGGCTCTGTACACAGGGCATTCTTTTAGACCACATGGCTTCTCCTTTGTCTGATCTGCAAATAGCTACCTTGCAAAGTGCAGGCATTTCTTATTGCTCAGCCGGTTAAGACCGATCCCTTTGAGGGTGTGGAAAATCAGCATTAGGTTGATCCACTTTTTGCATCTTAACCTGGTGATCAGAATACACAGGGGATAGCCTAAAAACCTCTAGTGAATGTTCAAAACCTACATTTTGTAGATTCAGAATATACTCAAAAAACAATCTTGGAGTTGTGTAAATAAACTGCTCTTGGGCATCCCTCCTCTCAAAATATACCTAGAAACAATGGGATCATGCCCACTTTGAAGATAAATTTTCCCTTTGATAATGTTTAATGCCACTACTTTTACTTCTTTAGTTTGGCTTTCAGGGGGCATTGGGAAGGTGACATTTTATTTTCTGTTGTCCCATTGCTCTGAATATTTGGTTTCAAGGGTTCTTATGTATTGAAAGAAATAGTGTATAACTACGGGTCTGCAGACAAACCTTCACTCAAGTTAGAGTCCCATTTCGTCCTGTATCACGTAGCAGAAACGGAAGAAAAACTCTATGAGTCAATAACACACAAATGCCATGAACTCACTCATATTCTCTCAGGGGAATCTAGAAAACAAACTTGGCCTTCTTCCCAGCTCATCTCAAAGTGAGAAGTCAATGGAATGAAGCTGTTTGTACCAAGCAATAATAGTGATAAATAATGCATGGGCATTTATTATTTCCACAGTTCCTCCCCTTCCACTTGATCAAGGTCCTGAGCAAAGTTTCTCTTCTTTATCCTCGTTCTCAGCCAGCTGAAGGGCCCAGTAAGAAATGACTGGTAGTTCATGCCTCACCTCATCCATAACAGAACCTGGGAGTTACGAGCGCTCTGCAGGTCACTTAGAAGTATGACGCACCCTGCCAGGATTTGCCCCAAATCTCCACTTCACCGAGGAAGCTCCCCTTAATAGCATTTTACAGCAGGCTTGTGTTTCAGGGAATTTGTCTGACGGGGGATGGGTCAAGTTTTCTCAAACTGGCAGGATGTGGCCATTGGAGAAAGAGGGGAAGAGAAATGTTTTGTACAGAAGAAAGGGCAGCCAGACTGAACTGTACCGTGTGCAGCTCACGGGCCCACTTTGGTTGGGCCTTTTTGGAAGAGCAAACTCCGGGTTCTTTCCTTGAAGCACTGGAAGGACTGGTTGACTGGGACAATGTGGTCCAGATGTTCCCGCCCAGAGGTCCAAGGAACTAGTCTCCCCACATGCCAGAAGAAAAGACAAAGTCTTTCATGGGAAAATATGTTTAGGAAATAATTGGGTTTCATTAGTATAGGATGTCTGAGAGCTCAAAATAGGAATTTTAAATTGTGAATCTCCAAAAGGAGGGATACAGCAAATGGTGGCTCTCAAACATAATTGACCATCTTGCTAACTCTTTTGTAAGAGTCATTTACTAGCTGTGTGACCTTTAGGCAAGTTACTTAACTATATTCTTTATTTTCAAACTGGGAAAACTAAACTGATCAGATGAGATAATGTACATAAAGAACTAAGAATAATGCCATAGTATAGTAAGTACTCTATAAACAATAAGTGATTATTGCTGTTGTTTTGATCTTTCTTGCAGAATCGGGGATTGCCATGGATTAAGAATTTATGACACATATTTTAAGCTTCGTGGAAAGAACGTGAACTTTAAAGTCAGACAGATTATGGTTTCTAATACCAGCTGTCATTTTTTTAGCTGCGTACTCTTGGGAAAGTTTACTTCGGTACCTCAGTTTCTCCTCTGAAAAATGGGGATATCCTAGTACCTTGCTGAAATATTTTGAGAACCGAATGAGGTGAGGTTATGTATTTAAGGTTCTTAGCACTGTGTCTGCCTGTATTTTGTAAGCGCTCTTAAATATCACCTGCTGTCACCATCATCATCATTTTTATCACCATAGCCATCATCTCAATTAATATTCACAAAAATCCTGAAAGTTGAGAATTATTACAGACAGAAAATTAAGGCTCAGAGGGGTTAACCAATTTGTCTGAGACCATGCAGATAGCAGAGACAATATGCAGATGTGAACTCAATTCTGTCTGGCTTGAAGATCTCCAGATGGCTGAGACATTAAGTGTTTAAAAAAAAAAAATCCATGTGATCCCTATATTCCCCAACCTCCCTTGCCACTGGGTTGGGCCACACGAAGGAGTCTGGCAAATGGGAAATGATAAGTCATTTCTGGACCAGAACACGTATGCTTTGGTGAGACTCCTTTATCCTTCGCTTCCCCGCCATGGCACAGCTGGAAAGTATATATGTTGATATGATGTGTCATAGACTGAGGGAGGCTGAATCCCTGAGTCACTAAGTAGTGTAGTACCCTCACTTGAATCATTAAGTAAAGTATTATCTCTTATTGTGCTAAGCCACTAGGATTTTGTGACTTGGTGTGGCATCTCGAAATGATTATCACAGTACATCACACTCTTCCCATCATGCCTCAGATACTTTCCCTGTTCTCGAAGAATTTACCAACTAGTTTGGTATATAAGACATGAAGATACATCTTTCATATGGAAAAATATGTTGGGACTATATATCATTCAGAATCCAATCAGAAAAACAAAAATCACTGTAGGTATATTAAACAGAAGATATTTAATACAGGAATTGATTATATCTTTTATATATTTCTGTATATCTTATATATTTATATATGTATTGCAAGGCCTGAAGTTATTAAAGAGGGGAAAATAAAGTTAAGTATTTGTAGGAAACCAGTACTGTTTCTGGATCCTCAGAGAAAAATCTACCTGGAAGCCAGTGTGACATGCTGCTAAATACCCTCTGGTTGAAGCCCAGCTGCCTGAGCAGGACCCAGAAGGCTGACTCCCAGGATACGACTGCTTCTGCTACAGCTGCTAGTGTTGGAACCACTGCTGTTATTATCACTGCCACCAACACACCTCCTGCAGCCAGTGTAGTTCCTGATGTTGCTTCAAAACACTGCCAGGTGTCACTTTCCAACCTCCCGCCTATGGCTCCCACTGGCAAATCTTAGCCACTCACAAGCGAGTCAGGGATATGTTACTTACTGTTCATAGAAGTGCAGCATAGAGGGTGGGAGGAGGGCGGAGGGCAACTGGCTGGCATGGATTCAAGTCGAGCAGTAAGGACAACACCTGCCAAGGGAGTTTAGAGAAGGAATTAAGATAGGCTGCATGGTCAAGGAGAGATGTATTAGTTTCCTGTTGCTGCTGTAACAAATTACCATAAACTTAGTGGCTTAAAGCAACACAAATTTATTCTCTTAACAGTTCTGAAGGATGGTAGTATAAAATGTGTCCATTTTGCCATGTAAGGTAATATATTCACAGGTTTCAGGAATTAGGGTGTGTACATATATAGGGGGCCATTATTCTGCCTGCTACAAGAGATCTGGGCCAGACTCTCAAAGGATGCATAGGATTGAGTTGAGTAGAGGAGAGTATGGACTGCAGTGAATTCTAGGCAGGGGGATTGACAAGCGCAAAGGCACAGGGGCAGAGAAGCACACAGTCTGGTGGAGGACAGTGTATAAATAGTTGTGACTGGCAAATGGCTCATGTAGGGCCATTGTGAAACATCAATCCAGAAAGGAAGGTGTGGGCCAGATGCTGGAAAGCACTGATTTTTGTAGTTTATGTTGTAGTTAATAGGAAAACATGAAAGGTTACTGAGCAAGGGAATTATGTTAAAAAAGACTCCTGTAGGGCTTCCCTGGTGGTGCAGTGGTTGAGAGTCCGCCTGCCGATTCAGGGGACGCAGGTTCGTGCCCCGGTCCGGGAAGATCCCACATGCCACGGAGCAGCTGGGCCCGTGAGCCACGGCCGCTGAGCCTGCACGTCCGGAGCCTGTCCTCCACAGCGGGAGAGGCCACAACAGTGAGAGGCCCGCGTACCGCAAAAAAAAAAAAAGACTCCTGTCTAATAATGTAAATAATGACAAGAGCTGAGATTTACTGAGACTTTCAACTGCCACGCACTGGGTTAAGTATTTCATATTCTATAGCTCATAAACCTACATGACAACCCTGTGAAATGGGAACCATTAAGATCTCCATTTTGCAGATGAGGAAACTGAGGCCAAGAGAGGCTTAGGAACTTTCCCAAGGTCATTTGATTGGTATGTTAGGGACTTGCAATTTAAACCAACCAATCTGACTCTGGAGTCTTGAGTTCTTAACCCTGCCTTAGTCTGATTGGGTTGCCATAACACAACACCATAGATCAGGTGGCTTAAACAAGAGAAATTTATCTCCTCACCGTTCTGGGGGCTAGAAAGTCCAAGATCAAGGTTCTGGCTGATTTGGTTTCTCCTGAGAGCTCTCTTCCTGGCTTGCAGATGGGTCTTCTCACTGTGTCCTCATATGGCAGAGAGAGAGACAGAGCAAGCTCTCTGGTGTCTCTTCCTCTAAGGACACAATGTCCATCATGAGGGTCCCATCCTCATGTCCTCATCTAAACCTAATTGTCTTCCAAAGGCCTTGTCTCCAAATACCATCATACTAGAGATTAGGGCCTCAACAGACAAATTTGTGGGGCGACACTATTCAGTCCATAGCACCCCCCTAAGTGAGGGCCTAATTCATAGAAGACCTAGATTAGACCAGAACTGGACTCCTCAAATGCTTTCACTTACTAATATCTCCATAGACAATCTTTGGAAAAGTTAATTTTGAATTTTCACAAACAGAAAAAGAAAGGGAATTAATACAACCAAGTGTCATTTCACTCCCATCAGATGACTGCACATATAAAACTCTGATAACACCCAGTGTAGGGCACAGATAGGGTATATGGGAACTCCTACCTGGTGACAGGGGAGTAATTGCTACATTTTGGAGAGCAAACTAGCAGCACGTCGCAAAGGTGAAGATGCTTATACCCCGAAGCTGGCAGTTCCACTCCTTAATACATTAAGAGGAAGTCGGTTCCAGTTACATAGGAAGGCACACTTAGCAATATGTTTATTGTAAATATATGTTGCTGTGTGTGACGGCAAAATGTGAAAACAAGCAAGCTGCCTGTTAGTAGGGAGACTGATAAATAATTGACGGTTCAGTCCAACATTAGAATAGCATGCAACACTACAAAAGACAAACTGGAACTCATGGATAAATTTCAAAACCGTAATGTTGAAAGAAAAATATAAAGCAAGGCATACAGTACTGGCTAAAACGCACGTAAATTTTTAAAACACCAAAAGTTAGTATGTATTTTCTATGGATGTCCATACGCATAGTAAAATTATAAACACATCCATGGGAGAAATGCACATGAAGTGCAGGGACATGAAAAAGGTGGAGAGAAGTGAGGGTAGGGTTTTGGCTTTACCTGTGAAATTTTATTTCTTGGGGAAAAAGAGAGACATCCGGAGAATATTTGGGTGGGATAGATGCTTGTGTTGTATTATTTTCTGAATTAGTGTGTTTTCATGCTATAAGATATGTAAATTATTTCATAATTTAAAATAATTGGGAAAAAACTAAGGGCATCTAATAATAGTAATATTCAGTCCCCTGGCCTGATTTGAGGATTAAATGAGACATTATATCTAAACCATCTTGCCTGATGTCTAGCTCCAGTGGCTAGACTCCAGCCTCAAAGAAGCTCCCTTGCTTTCAGATTTCCTGTTTCATCTTAACATTTACGTAGTGATTATGGTTCAGAAAAAAATACTTTTATATTCATTATTTAATTTCACCATCATAATAAGCCAGTGAATACGGTAGATATCTTTATTCCCATTTGAAGGCACTGGGGTCTGAGAAATAAATATTGGTGGTTCAGGGCAAGCTGACGGAGGAACCAGATCTCCTGATATCCTGCCCTCGACTTTTCCCACTATTTCTCCAAGATGGAGCAGTAGTGGCTTGTCAAGGGACAGAGAAAGCTCTTCTACCCGCAGTGGGGTAGAAACTCATAAGCCTTACTTGCAGGCCGCAAGGGAGAGAGAGCCGGATTGGAGGGGACAGCGCCACTGCCACCCCTCAGCAATTCCTTCATTGGCAGCCAGCAAACCCCCACTAAGCTTTCTGCCTGAAGGTTCCTGTTCATAAAATGGAGATAAAAATACCAGTTTCTCCCTATCAAACAGCCTTGTTCCCTGTAAATGCTTTAGAAATCTACACGGATCAAATGAAATCACATGTGTAGTCATGCTTTGGAAATAATGATGTGATAATAAGTGTAAAATACTAGTGTTATTGCATAAATGGGCTGCTGGACTGAAAGTTTTGATATTTCGGCAATTCCATATAGTTCAGGTCCTTCTTAAAAGTCCAAGAAAAATGGAAAGAATGGAGGAAAACATAATCCTTTTTAGAAAGACCAATCTAATGAGAAGCTCAAGAGAGGATTTCTAATTGCAAGGAACCGATTCAACTGAGCCTAAAGACCACAAAACTGTGTTTAAATGTGCGTGACGTGTGGGTACCACAATGTCTTCTTCAATAAGTGGCTTCAATTTATTCACATCGTTCCCATGCTGTAAAAGTAATTTCTAATTTACGATATCCGATATGACTCATTAATCTAGAAAATTAGATTTCTGGGGGAACATGGTTTGTGTTTCCAAAGATTGAAATCCAAGTCTGTGCTCTTTTGTTTTCCTTCAAAGAAACTTTCAGGTTTGCGAATGCAGCAAAATGACTGCTCCCATATTTATAAAGCTCCGTGTTTGACTTAGTTGTCATAGAGCTTTAGAAAGTGCAGGACACCAAGGACAAGAGGGTTGACAAAAATGGAAGAGACTGTCAGTTAACAGCGAGGGTAAGCAGGGGCATACCCACAATGGAGACAGCACTCGAGGCACAGAGAAAACTTAACAGCAGCGGAGGGACTGGAACACTGACATCTGGGATGGGTAATTTGTAGTAGTACTACAGGGCTTGTCACTGAGCTTTTCAAACTAATGCTTTAGTGAAGAAGCAAGAAGTAGTAGGAGAGAGTTTTCCAGCCATTTAGGAGTATGAGGTAGTTGGTTGTGGTATCTGAACTACTAACACCTAGGAGACAAGAGCTGGCCAACTTGCCTGGTCCAAACTTTCTCATCTGCACAAAGGGGATAATACCTATTTTCCGAGGACAGTGATGAGGTTTCATTAGAGGACCTACTGTGAGTGCTTTGTAATGCCTAACAATCCCTGTACAGTGGCATTGTCCCTGAGAACTATTTTGGGGACAGAATACGACTCCCCATCCACCACGGGTTGGACACCATTCTTTCAACTAAAGTTCTTATCTTTCTGAGTCTACCCTGAAGCAGTTAATGAAGGCTTGAAGTGATCCTTTGGGAACAAGACAAGGCGTTGGGTAGAGAGGTAAATTACTGTCTCATTGATGACATAATGGAAAACAAAGCTCAGGAGAAATTCATAATAATAATTCCTGTTTTACTAGGCAGTGTGTTTTATTTCAATTAATCTACACTGACTGTAATTCCCCAGCTCCTTACTGTTTGTCTCATACCTAAAACAATTTTTCCCAAGCTATACATCATAAGCACTAGTTCAAACCAATTAGGTAGTTATGAATTTTTTACAAAAATGATTCAGTTCTCTGAGTCTCCTGTTTTTATATCTAGTGTAACATGTGTCTTTAGAACTACTTTAATTTAATATTAGAGAAATTAGATATGCTTATAATCAAAGTGCATTGTTCATACAGTTTAAGCATCCACACTTCTCAGTGCTTTTATTTCATACTGCAGTTTGTTTTCTTTTAAGGGTTGAATCAACTTGATTAAGTATTCTTATTGTTCAGTGTAAGCTTTGCCTTTCTGTTCAGTTCCTGTCCTGGCATACCATATCTCTATTCATATGAATTTCTATAAATTTACAGTTGATTATATTCACATTAGCTCCCTGCTTCAAAGCATGAATGTTCAAACGATTCTAAAGTTTTATGACATTTTGGTCTCCTGGCCCTTTAGCAGTAGAGCAGCTTTAGCTGTGTAAGAAACCATCCCAAAATTTAGAATCTTAAAGTAACAGCCATTTCACTAGCTCAAGATTTGGTGGGTGAACGTTTGGGGCTGGGCCCACCTGGGTGGTTGTGAACCTCTCACCTGGGCTCACTCAGGCATCTGCTGGTGGTTGATGTTCTCATACATGTGTTTGGCAGATGGTTGGCTGGTGGTTGGCTGGCTGTTAGGATAACTGGGCCAAATGTCACTCATCATCCAGTAGGCTAGATCAAGCTTGTTCACATTGTGATGGTCTCAGGGTTCCCAGGGACGGCAAGAGAAAGCAAGCCGCATGTGCAAGTGTTTTTCAAGTCTCCCCTTGCGTGACCAAGCCCAGGGTCAGTGTGGGAGAGGACAGCCTAGGGGAGATGTGAATTAATTGCAGGCCATCTCTGCGACCACGTGGCACAAGCAGCAAGGTCAGTTATTATTCTAACATTCCTACCTCGTTCTCTCCTCTTGCATGAAACCCTCTGTTGCACCTTCCCAGGGCCGATTACAGTGGGAAGTTCTTACACACACCCTTCCATTCTGCCCCAAACCTAATAAGGCCTTTTCCTCTCATCATCTCAGCCTAAACTCAGAGGTCTAGATACCTTGAGATTGAGCCAAACATGGAAGTTCCTCCTAAATCATCCTTAACTGAGCACCAACTACTGAACCACAGAGACGTTCTGGTTTTGACATTTCAAAGTCAAACCAGGGTAGCAATGATGAGCTGCAGACCTTCCACACTGATGAAAGGAAACTCATCACATAAATGTTATTATGTTTTATTCTTCAAGAATATTATAGATTGCAGGTCCACTTTGTTTTCACGATGCACTGAACTACTTATAGCCTGAGGTGTGGTTTGCTCATCTCTCTGAGATTGCTGGGTCAAATGGTGTGTGTATTTTTAAATAGATATTTCCAGATTGCTTTCTCCAAAACGCATAACAATTCAGATTTCTACTAGCAATGTGTGAATGTATACTTAAATTCTCCATCAGGAATAGGTAATCGAGGCTTTTACAATTTTTGTCAGTTTGATAGGTATGTGATATTTCATTGTTACCTTAATTTGTACTTCCCTGGCCACTAGTGAGTTGGAGAAGTTTTAAATATGTATGCTTGCCATTTGGATTTCTTCTTTCTTTGTTTGAATTGCTTATTAATATCTTTTGGCTCATTTTTCTGCTCAGTTGTTTGTTTTTCTTGTTGATTTGTAAGACCTCTTTGCATATAATTAAAGTTGTTAATTTTTTGTTGGCTGCACTGCAATTTTCTCCCAATACATAGTTTATTGATTTATTTTTTACTATGCAGGAAGCATTTTAAAAATTATTTTTATATAAACAAGTATGCTTGTTTTTAAAATGGTTTCTGGTCTCCCTGTCTTGGTTAATAAGGTTTCTCCTGGCTTTAGATTGTATATGTAATCTCCTTGATTTTTACCAAGATTACTTTACATTTTTATTTACATTTAAATCTTTCATCCATCGGAATTTATTTTTGTAGGTGATGTAATATGGAAGTCCAATGTTGGGCTTCCCTGGTGGTGCCGTGGTTAAGAATCTGCCTGCCAATGCAGGGGACATGGGTTCGAGCCCTAGTCTGGGAAGATCCCACATGCCCCAGAGCAACTAAGCCTGTGTGCCACAACTACGGAGCCCACGTGCTTCAACTACCAAAACCCTCATGCCTAGAGCCTGTGCTCCACAACAAGAGACGCCACTGCAACGAGAAGCCTGTGCACCGCAACGAAGAATACCCCCTGCACACAGCAACGAAGACCCAATACAGCCAAAAACAAATAAATAAAAAAAATAATAAAAGTCCAGTGTCATTTTCTTTATCATGGATAAGCATTATAGTATTCAATGCTATCACTATTTGTTTAATAATTCATCCTTTCCTGAGTGAATTAAAATAGCATTTTAAATTTCTTTAATATACGCTGGGCTTTTTTTTTTTTGGATTCTCTATTTTCCTTATATTTCCATTTTAATCTGATTATAGTATACACTAATATCTGACAGGGCAATCCCCCCAAAGTTGTGTTTTTGCAGACTAATATTGGGCAATTTTTTATTTCATATAAATGTCTAAGTAATTTTAAAAAATGAACTCTTTGGGGTTACTAATTCTGGCAGGATCAACACTTTTGTGCTATTAAGTCTTATCCAAGAATATGCAGTTCTTTTTCATTTGTTCACATTTATTTTTATGTCCTTCAATGGCATTTTGTAGTTTTCTTCACATAGGATCTGTGTCTTTCTCAGTAGATCTATGGCTGATAACTTTATATTTCTTTTAATAGTGCAGATTATTGTTTTTTTTTTGCTATCTCCACTTCTTGGTGATTATTTCTAGAATAGACAAAAGATGTACGATATAGTCTAGTGTAGCATAATGGTTAAAACCATGGATTCTGGAACAAGATTCAAATCCTGGTTTGGTTCAAATCCTGGATCTACTACTGTTACTTGTGTGGCCTTGGACATGCTATTTAAACTTTCTGTGCCTCAGTTATCTCACCTGGAAAATGAAGATAATAACGCCCATTTATAACACAGAGGCAAGTCATCCACCAAAAATTTGTATTCTCACTCCACAGTGAAGAGTTATTCCTGGGAGACAGCTGTCCAGTATTCCCAAAACTGTATTTCCCAGGTTCCCTTTTACTGCGTGGTTCTCAATGACTGAGTTTAGGACAACAGAATGTGGCAGAAGTGTTGTTTACTAGCTTTAGGCCTGAATCGAAAATATGCAAGGCTTTCTCTCTTTTTCTGTTTATCACTTGGATATTAATACCCAGGGCAACCTTAGGAGTCTTGAAATAAAGATGACAGAGCCTCTATCAGCCTGCATCTCTGGAATGACTGTGGAATAAACTTCTTTCCACCCCACACCACTGCACCCCCCGATTCATGAAGGGAACATTAACTTCAACTATGATGGGCCACTAAGTTGCCAGGTTTATCCATCACCTCAGCTGGTGTTGCTCCATAGAATACTTCATGAGAGTTATGAACATATTTGTGTGTATGTTTATATATATTTACACACACATATATAAATATATGCACCTATATGCACATATGTGTGTGTCAGTTTGGGTGTGTTAGTTATTATAAATATAATTATCTTGTACCTAGGTACCTACTAAATGCTCTTATTAATTTGAGTTTGAGTTTCTTCCTGCAGTCTGAGATGTTCTGGGTATACAAACCACATTATCAGTAAAAAATATAGCTGTACCTCTTCCACTGTTTATACCAATTATCTTATTTTCTTACCTGAATACATTTGCTTAAATTGCCAAGACAATGTTGATTAATAAACTTGATAGCAGTCATTCTATTCATTTTCTGTTATTATTATAAATGGTCTATTGTTTTACTCTTTAAACTTTTATATGTTATTAGATTTTGGGAAATATTATACTTAAGTAACTTCATTAAGTAGTTTCTATTATACTTGATAATTTTTAAAAGTAACTATGTATTTTATCAAATTCCTTGTCTGCATCTGATACTGGTAAGTTCACGTGTATTTTCTCCTTATTAGTTGATATACTGGAATATACTGAGAGACTTTTCTGGTTTGAACTATCCACACATTCCTCCAAACATACCTTTTTAGTAATATCATTGTATCCTTTTGATATATTGTTGGATTCCCTCTGCCAATAGCTTATTTAGAATTGTTATATTTTAAATCATGATTGAGATTGGTCTGTAGCTTTCTTTTGTACTACATCTAACAGGTTGAATATGTTGGTTTCATGAAATAAAGTGGGAAAGTTCACACATTTTAATAAAATAATAGCTTAAATAACTTTGGAATTACTTCTTTTTTTAAGTTAGAGAACACTCACTTTTGAACCCATCTGGTCTTGGTGCCCTTTCAATGGTAGATCTTTGCATACCATACCAATCTCAGTGCCAATTGATCTATGCAAGTTTTCTACTTCTTTGGTCACTGTTGGTGGTAATTCAGTTCATATTTTGGATTTTTCATTTAATAATCATGAATTCACTATATTGTGCTGTACCTGAGCTCTTTAAAGATTTTAATTTTGTTTTTGTTCTTGTTGTCCAGGAGTTCTGTATTCCTGTACACCTCTTCTATTTGATCTTCCTTTCTCTGGCTCCTGAGTCCCCAATGCTGCGTTATTGTTTTTATTGTTAGCTTACTAGGTCTCAAGTTGTGGTAGCAATCTTAAAAAGGATGGGGAGTAAAATATTTTGTGCTCTGTGGGCCTCTTTGTCCTCCATCTCCTTGAACTCTCCCAGCCTCGGGAGTAGAGATGCCTCACTCAGTTGTTCAACTTCCCTTTAGCTCCGTGACGAATAAGGACACTGGAGATACTAATGTGTTACCCCCAGATTCACATTTTGTTGGGCCAAAGTCTTCCCAGAATCCACAGCATTTCAGTTCTCTGGGGATCTCTGAAGATGCTGTGCAGACTCTCACCTGGATTCACCTTGCTGAGACCAGAACCCAGAGCCCAGAACTTCACAGCAGCTTGGACCAGGGAAGACCCATGGATTAGAGATGAGAATGGAGGGAAAGTTAGATGCATTTTTTTTTTCTTTCCACAACAATAAACTAATGCATAAGATGAAACGAAGATGATTTCTTGATATTCTTTCATCAAAATCTACAAACAAAAATGGGCGGTTCTCACTTTATGTTACTTTTGATTTAGTAACTCTTCTTATTTGACATTCCCCATTGAAAGTGTGGAGCAGGGGTAGGATAAGCAGTCACTGAATAGCGACTTGCTTAGATGGACCACGTGCAATGTCCACATTTCATTCTAATATCGATGCTTCAAGCAGGCACTAGCATACTTGCTTTATTGAAACCAAGTTTCAGTGAGGTTAAGTAAATTGCCTAAGTCCACACATCTCAAACGGTAGATCTGTAGGCAATACCCAGCTCTGCAGAACTTTGAGGTCTGTGCTCTCTTCATTTCATTACTTCCTTCTTTACTTGAACCTTGTATTGTTTCTATTTGTTTCCAAATGGAGCTAGGCAAAAGTGAGTGCATAGTTAAAGTTCTCAGTCATATTGATTATCATTAAGATGTAACCCATAGATATACAAGACTCCTTAAAACAAGGACACAGTTAAGCAAAATGACAATTTATCAGGTAAAATTGTTTCTCTTAAGCAAAAGCAGACTTCAGAGATCTGATGTTCCACTTAATCGTGAGTACTTTTACAAAGGTTTATTTTCCCCTTCTCATTAGATGATTTTACAAAGGTTTATTTTCCCCTTCTCATTAGATGATTTCTTCCCAGGTTGGCTTCTTTGATCTATCACCTTAATAACTCATGTCCATTGACAAGCAGTTCGAGATTCATTAGTAATAGAGATCTGAGTTCTCTATTAATCCCAATAAGAATATCCAGCAAATCTTATATGGAGGCTCACATCTGTCTTTTCCATATATTGAGATTTCATATTTGATATTAGTTTAATAAGGTGCTACATAAATTTTAAAAAGAGCCCTGAAAGCCATTTTCTAAATATGGAGAATTCATATAATTTTTGCATCTGTCTGATTTCTTGATATTGGGTATGGGAGAAGTCTAAACAACACCTTGATACCAAGATGGAAGTTTTATCAAGTCACACCTTCTTTGCTAGCTTCTAGAGATTTCCTTAGACTGTTTAGAGGTCTGTGATCACAGTGTGAAAACTACAGACCTGAGAAAAAGGTGAAGGCAAATGAACTGAAACTGTTTAATAGATAAGAACACTGGGAAATGAAATAATGGAAGGGGAAGAATTGTTCAAACCCATTTGATTTCAGACTACCGTACTTAAGCAAGGTGCTCCATGGAGGCAGCCTGATTCTGACTAAACTACTCTCTTTACCTTGAGTGTCTATTGTACTCGAGACACATGCCTGGCCTTGTAGGGAACATGAAATCATACTTACCTTTGCCTTCAAGGAACCAGGAGATACGGGGGGAAAATGGGAGAGTATGAAAATACAGAGGGGAAAGATGAATCCCAGGAGTGCTTCATGGGGAGAAGGACCTTCCCAAAGAGAAGACATAAACAAAAATATGGGCGAGTGTATGTGGCTTATGTGTATGGATCCACTATCACATGCATAGGTGGTGAATATGAAGAAATAAGTAATAAAACAAGAAAGGTAGCTTGGAATCAGATCATAAATGGCCCTGAATGCCATGGACAATTTGGTACAATATGAGGATGAGAAGGAGATAAGTTCCAGAGGTCTACTCAGAATTGGCCAAGCCCTAATACCATCTTCCATTATGAAAATGTCCTGTTGACCCCACTGGTCCTTGGGAAATGCCTGCTTGCTTTCTGGGGCACACTTTCATCATGGTCTCACCTTCCAATTTAGGTGATTCTAATAAAGAAGACTGTAATCATGAGAACCTCCTGGTTTTTACCAAAACTGTAGCCACTCTAAGCCAAAGCTTGGCTCTTGGGCCTGTGTTTCATTACTATCTCACTCCCACTCAGGTCTGGTGTTATACATCTGGTCTGTCCCCTCCTACTTCTGACTCTGCACACTGAGGATGACTTGAGGTTATACCCTTACCCCCCTACTCTACCTGGATCTCAGAATTCAGCTGTAGAAGCTGAACCTAAAAAACTTCTGCAAGGGGAGGGGAGGCCTTAAACAGTCCTACCCAGACTATACACTGGACTTTCAATTCCAGTATTTTTCCAGCCACAGTGTATTGTGAAGAAGGAAATGTCTAGAATTTTTTAAAAGATAGAAAAGCAAATTATACTTTCTGTATATTGCAGGGAGGGAAAGAAGAACAGAATGCAGACAAGTGGAAAGATTCCTTTACTGGATTTGTCTTGTTTTTTTGGTTATATCACTCCTTAGGGTTATGCCATTCAAAGCTTTTGTCTGCTCTACACATCCCTGTGGGCTGCTAGTCTACAGAAATACCCACAATTGCTCCCCATTGGTGGCTACAGTTGGAAAAGTGTTCCTTTTATATGGCAGCATCTGGACATACTAAAGTTACCTTTCATTTTGTAGCAAGATGACTTATTTTGAAAGATTGGGAAACTGTGCTTTGAAAACACATTTTCTCTCAACAGAAAAGACAGTGTGAGTAATAACACCCCACAGAAACTGATTATTTCAGCTGTAAAGTACAAGTTCCATGGAGAGTGATGATTTTGAGAATAAGATCATGTTTTCAAAGATAGAAGGCCCGTATTTTCAGTCCAGCTTTTTCTACTACGCAACAAAGGATCTCATCATCTGAATCGTGTTTTTAACAAATTACTTTTCTTGGTAGCAGACATGACAGTTCATTTTGACCGAGCGTTTGGAATTCTTCTTAAATCAACTAATACCATAACTACCAGCTAAAATAGCAACAATAGGCTTACCTTGGAGATACTGTGGGTTTGTTTAAAGACCATGAAATAAAGCAAATATCGCAAAAAAATAAGTGAGTTACACAAAATTTTTGGTTTCCCAGTGCATATTACAGTTATGTTCACACTATACTGTAGTCTATTAAATGTGCAGTAACATTATGTCTACGAAAACAATGTACATACCTTAATTTAAAAATACTTTATTGCTAAAAAATGCTAACCATCATCTGACAACACAGGGCTGCCACAAACCTTCAATTTATAAAAAATGCAGTATCTGTGAAGCTCAGGAAAACGAAGCACAATAAAATAAGGTATGTCATAGTCTAATTTTCATTAATGAACTAATTAAATTTATTTATTCAATGAATGTATAAAAATCTTATCCTATGGAAAATGCAAAATAATAATGAGATGTAATTTCTGCTTTCTAAAAGCTTTTAGTGCAATTATAGACACAAGACACGTCGACTAAAAACTATGACGTAAAAGAGTATGTGATAAGGACCTTATGATATTTAGTATGATATGAATCAGGAATTACAAACACAAATGCCTAGGGAATCCAGCAGGAAATGAAGGACAGGTAAAGCTGGCCTGTGAAAGAAGCAATAGGGATTGGCGGGATTATGGTAAATTCTGGAGTACTTATATTACTTAAAGAGGGCAGCTTCTACTCATTTGAGCTGTATGTTGTCAGGCAAGAATACAGGCCATCTCCTGCCAATCTTATTATTTTTCAGAAGAATCCAATGATCTGGATTATCAAAATACCTGAAAAAAATCTGAAAAATATCTAAAATCTCTACAAAAAAAACAAACCCTCTCAGAGTCTACAATGTGGAAACCAAAGGAAATATGTCTACATGCCATATTGATGTCACAGACCACCAGTTTTTAAACTCTTTTATAGTCAGTTAGAGAAGGAAGTAATTACATTGTAACAGATAAGAGCATAGGCTTTGGAATTGAGCAGTTATGACCTAAAGCAAGTTTCTTAACTTTTCAAAGCACAGTCTGTAAAATAATTCACAGGGTTGTTGCAAGGAGTAAATAATAAAAAATACATAAAGTACCTGGAAAATTGCAAACACTCATCCAGTGATAGCTTTCTCTCTCTCTCTCTCACGCACACACACGCATGCACACACACACCACACATTTTGGAGATCTTGAAGGCAAGAAGATCTGTGGCTTCTGTATTTATCCTCCAATTACATGTTAATGCCACATTCAGACTAGGGGTTGAGTTAAACTGACCGCTAAACTTACTGAAATAGTCATTCTATTATAGTTCTATCTTCCTATTCATTGTTAGTTAGACCTAGAGGTTTGATCAGATTCAGGTTTGAGTTTATCATTCTTGTGGCTGTCCGTCTACAAGTGAACTTCCACCAGGAAGCACATAATATACAGTTATCTCTCTTTTTATGGTGGTAGCAGTCATTGATGATCAACGCCTGAAACCATTAATTCATTAGGGGTGGCAAAATGGTGATATTATAATTCTATTATTCCTTCTTCATTTGTTAGCTGAAAACTTCAAAGAAGAAAAATTTTCTCATTAACTATTTTGTCGTCCTGTGGTATAACTCTTATTGGAAAGACAAGGTAAAGCTGATTCTTTCTTTAATTGCCAGTTTTCAAAATAATGAATAGTTCTCAACCATCTTGAAAATGTCAACAACTAGTTTATTGATTTTATCATTGTCAGTATCATTAATATTACCATTATAAACTCATGGATTCAAATATATTTAATGTCATTTAGCCCACCACAGTTATTATGCTTTGGAAGGACAAATTTTTCCTGCTTTGGTCAGTAGGAGTTTATTCAGCTTAGATTTTAAGTCTAAAATCTAAGATTTTTTGTTCATTTTACTTTTAATTTTTAGGAATCCCTTCTTAAAAATAAAATTTTGTTTTAAAATTAAGTAAAACTTCTATAAAATCTACAAATAAATATTTCAAAGAAGTCTAGCTTCTCTCCGTGCCCATTCTTTTTACTATAGGTCAAAATATATTTTTTTAAGTTTTTATGAGTTATCTTTCCATTTCTTTAATATGTGTGTGTGTTTACCCCCTTCTTCCTTAGACAATGCATAGCATATTATTTTTGTTATTGTACCTGTAGTACAATGTAAATGGGAGTGATTTCAGTGGACAGCCTTGACTTGTTTATAATCTTAGGGAGAAAGTATTCAATCTTTCACCATTAAGTATGATGTTAACTACAGGTTTTTGAAGATGCCCTTCATCACATTGAAAGAGTTCCCTTCTATTCCTATGTTGCTGAGAGTATTTGCTGTTTCTGGAGGCTGATGTTTTTTTTTAAGTTTTTTCTTCATCTACAGAGATGATGATATCTTTTGTCTTTAATTTATTGCTAGAGTAAATTATACTGATTGATTTTTGAATGCTGAACTAACATTGCATTCCCAGGTAAACCATACTTGGCATGATATATTATTTTTCATAGTGTTATGTTTTATTTGCAAATACTCTACTGAGCGTTTCTGCATCAATATTCATGGAATGTATTGCCCTGCAGCTTTCTTTTCTTCTAATTTCTCTGTTTTGGTATAAGAGGGTAATTGTGATCTCATAAAATGAATTTGGAGGTGCTCTCTTCTGATTTTCTCCAAGAGAGTTTGTGTAGAATTTGAATTATTTCTTCTCTTAAACATTTTGTAGAATTTCCAAGGAAGCTATCTAGGCCTAAAGTTTTCTTTTTGGAGAGGATTTTAGCTACAAATATAATTTCTCTATTAGATATAAAGCAATTCAGGTTAGCTAATTCTATTTGAATTAGTTCTTTGGTCATTTGTGTCTGTCAAGAAATGTGTTTGTCTCATTTAAGTTGTCGAGCTTATGGACATATAATGGTTTTGCTATCCCATTCTTAGCTTTTAGTGTCCATAGAAACAGCAGTGTTATCTCTTCTTTCATATCTCATATTAGTAATTTGTGTCTTCTTACTTTTGTTGATCTTTCCAACAAATCAAAATTTGAATTGATTTATTTTTTCTACGGTTTTTCTGTTCTCTATCTCTGACCTAATTTTTATGATTTCTTTCTCTCTGTTAGCTTTGGGGTTAGCATGCTCTCACCTTTCTGGCTTCTTAAGGTACAAAGTTAGATTACTGATTTGGAATCTTCCTTGCTTTTCAATGTATGTGTTTAGTTACATTGCATATTGTTTTTGCTGCATCCCATAAGATTTGGTACGTTGTATTTTAATTTCCACTCACTTCTAAGTGTTTCCTAATTTCACTTGTAATTTCTTCTTTGATCAATTGGTTGTTTAAGAGTGTATTGCTTAATTTCCACATATTTGTGAATTTTCTAGTTTTCCTTTTATTATTGCTTTCTATTTTCCTTTTACTGTGCTCAGAGAAGATACTTTATGATTTAAAATTTTCTGAGAACTGTCTTATAACCTTACAGTTACCATCTAACCAGGAGAATCTCCCATGTGCACTTTACAAAAATGTGTAGTCTGCTCTTGTTGGGTAGAATGTTCTATGTAAGTCAGGTCTAGTTTTTTTTTTTTTTTTTTTTTTTTTTTGCGGTACGCGGGCCTCTCACTGTTGTGGCCTTTCCCGTTGCGGAGCGCAGGCTCAGCGGCTATGGCTCACGGGCCCAGCTGCTCCGCGGCATGTGGGATCTTCCCAGACCCAGGCACGAACCCGTGTCCCCTCCATCGGCAGGCAGACTCTCAACCACTGCGCCACCAGGGAAGGCCCAGGTCTAGTTTTTATAATATTGTTTAAATACTTTATTTGTTTACTGGTCTACTATCTAGTTGTTCTATCCATTATTGAAAGTGATGTATTAGAGTTACCAACTATTATTATAGAACTGTTTATTTCTGCCTTCATTTTTGTCAGTTCTTGCTTCATGTATTTTGAGACTCTGCTGTTAGGTGTGTATATGTTTGTAAATGTTATATCTTCATTAAGGATTGACCCTTTTATCAATATACAATGACTTCTTTGTCTCTCATAACTGATTCCTTATAGTCTATGTTATATGATATTAATATAGTGACCCTATCTCTCTTTTGGTTACTATTTGCATGGAATATCTTTTCCCATCCTTTCACTTTCAACCTATTTGTATCTTTGGATCTAAACTGTGTCTCTTATAAACAGCTTACAGGTAAATCATGGTTTTTGTTTCTTTTTAATCCATTCTGCCAACTTCTGTCTTTCAATTGGCCCATTTAATCCTTTTACATTTTAAGCAATTACTAATAAGGAAGAATTTACTTCTAGCATTGTACTATACAACTTACATCATTTTTGTTTCTCAATTCCATTACTGGCCATCTTTCCTTAGGTGTAGGAATATTTGTATTTGTGACCTCAGATCTCTGATAGGTTCAAGAAAAGTTATGCTTCTGTGATTTTGTAGATTATCTAGCTTTTCCTCATTGTTATGTTTTTCTTGTTGATTTTCTTATTATCTGGCTTCTTCTTATGGTTTGGGAGTGTGGCTCTTTCCAGCTTTTTCCATTCCAAGTGGAACTTTTAACGCTCAGGTCTTTCTTTTGAAAAGAAGTCTTAGTTGTTAATTCAAAGAATTTATAGTACCCAGAGTGCTCCAGTGCCTTCAGATCTAACTGCATTCCAATTCCTTTTCATTCACTCATAAGTTACATGTTTCAGAACATCTCCCCAGTTTCTGTTGCTGTTCTTATATTGGCTAGTAATATTTCCCAGTGAGTACCTACTGAAAATTTTGAGGTTCTTCTATCCTCAGGGCCACGATAGGCCTAATTTCTTTGCCCCCACACTTCTTCCTTCACAGACGCTGATGCCATATGGGTCTTTTCAGGGATTTGTCTCCATCCATTTATATTCGGGTCTCATGGAAATAAACAAATTATTCAAGTTTGCTGTAGATGTCTATAGGTCTTTAGTTTGGTTCCTCTAGCTATCCTGCTAATGTAACGGAGGGACTTCGGAAGCATTGAAAAATAACACTACTACCGCTATTTTTCCAGGAACTATAGTTACTTTTTATTGTCCCTTAATTCAAATAAAATGGTTACCATTTTCTGACTGCCTACTCTAGACCAGGCACTTTACATATGTTAACACTAACACTTTTTTTTTTTTTTTTACCAATTTTGTGGCAATATTAGTCCTATTTTAGAGATGAAGTAACTAAGCAGACTTACCTACCTAAGATTCCATATCTAGGCAGTAGCAGAGTTTGAACTAAGTCTTTCAGACAGCAATGACTGTTTTTACTCTTTACTATATCATATTGCTGATTCACATAAGAGTTATCAATGCAAGCCAAGGCAGTGCCAAAGAATGCCAAGGTTAATTTCACAACTATGACTTGCTCACAGAATCTTTCACTGACCCTATAGGTTTACAGTCACTCATTCGATCAACAAACATTTACTGAGTGTATTTCGTGTGCCAAGAACTGATATAATGACACATACAATGAGTATTATCAATCAGAATCTCTGCCTTCATGGTATGTAACTTAGGACATATATTCTAAAAGTAGCAGAGCCGGGGCTTCCCTGGTGGCTCAGTGGTTAAGAATCTGCCTGCCAATGCAGGAGACATGGGTTTGAGCCCTGGTCTGGGAAGATCCCACGTGCCGTGGAGCAAATAAGCCTGTGCGCCACGACTACCGAGCCTGTGTTCTAGAGCCCGTGAGCCACGACTACTGAGCCCGTGTGTCACAACTACTGAAGCCCACATGCCCTAGAGCCTGTGCTCCACAACAAGAGAAGCCACCGCAATGAGAAGCCTGCACACTGCAACGAAGAGTAGCCCCTGCTCACCGCAACTAGAGAGAGCCCGTGAGCAGCAATGAAGACCCAACGCAGCCAAAAATAAATAAATAAATAAGCAAATTATTTTTTTTAAAAAAAGTAACAGAGCCTACTAAATAGCAATGAGATGATAAGTATACTGACTTCAAAGGCAAGAGAGGAGAGCTTGGGCTGCAATGATAGAGGTACACTGAAGAGGGTAAAATTTAATCGACTTGAAGGATATAAAAAAGTCCATTTATTGGACGTGGTGTTCAGTGGGGACTGGGGGTAGGGGAAGATGAATAATGTGATCCCTGAAAATACTACAGAGTGGAAACTAAGGAATATGATTAATAAACACTAAGTTTAGTAATAGGGAACAAAATTATTTGAAATATTAAAAAATCATATTTATAAATAGATTTATTAAATAAAAAGGAAAGTAGCAAACATTCTGGGTCATAAAGGATAATAGCAGAAGCATAGATGTGGGAATGCTGTGGCCAGTTCAGGGGACAATGAGGAAGTGAGTCTGCCCTACGAGAGTGTATGGAAGCGGGTAGGAAGGGAAGGTTGAGGCTGGTACCATGTGAACTTTGAGTTCCAGCTTGGTTACCTACTTCATGACCTTGGACAAGTGACTTAACCTCTCTAAGCCTGTTCTGTCGTCTCTAATATAAGGATAATAACTCTTTTCCATAGGGTTTTAGTAGAGATGAAATAAGATAAAGCATGCTTGCCACATGCTACATACTCAATACATGTTTACGATGACAGTGCTAGTCTTAGAGATAATGATAATGGGACTGATTCTCCGTCATCAATGCCCAGCTAAGACCAAAGTGTTGGAATTCTCAGGGATGAGAACTGCTAAAGGGGAGACTGTAAATGATTGAATTGACTCTTTATGAAGATTAATTTGGCTATATCATCAGAATGGATTATTAAGTATAGATCAGAAAGGCAGGGAATAAGGTGAAAAGTTTCTATCTGACAAAAGTTCAGATATGGAAAATAAAGAGCATGGAAAAAAGACCATCACGTACCTTTTTCTCCCCAGTGGGTATGCTGTGTTTTTTCACCTGGGGTTTCGATCTGGTTGAGCCCTTGTGTCTGAGAGTCACCAGCTGTAGTGCTGGGAGAAAAGCATGCGGAGAGAACAGAGATGCAGTATACACCTCTACCTCAAAGAGCCCAGCCTTGCAGGAGACCTGGTAAAACCGGGAACAAACAGAGCTTGTATTCACATCACCCACCCTTGCTTGCTCCGGTTCTGAGGGAGTTGACCTGCATCCCAGGTACTTCTCTTAGAAGACTGAAGCCTGGGACACAGCTTCAGACACAGAGGAACAAAAAAGACAGTGAACAAAACATGGTCCCATGAAAGGGAGCTCTCCATCCTGCACAGCTCTGAGTTACTGCACTCAATGTGACTGCCCAAGAAACCCTGTGGATTCCTGCTGCACAGCCTTAGCTACAGAAACACCATTTTGTAACAGAGAAGGACAAAGCTGACTCCATATTGTATCTCTAGCCTTTGTGCTCTGTTGCCTGTTCTTAGTCATGCTGGCTCTGCACCTTTGTAAAAGAATGTTGCCTATAGCCTGAAATACACATGATAGCCCTTATCAAGACGCTGTCTGCCAGGCTTGACCTTTAAAGGTATAACACTTTTCATCCATATAGAGATAAAAAGTTGTGGAACAGAGAATAACACGTGTCTTGTTGGAGGTTTACAGGAACATATGTGGACAGCTGCAAGAACAAAGAATTCCTACACTAAGAAGTTTGAAGCAACCAGCCACACCCCTCCCCTTTTAGTATAAAAGAAGCCTGAATTCTACCTCAGGTAAGATGGTTCTTTCGGACACCAGTCCACCATCTCCTCAGTTGCTGCCTTTCTGAATAAAATCATTATTCCTTGCCCCAACACCTCATCTATAGACTTACTGGCCTGTCATGTGGTGAGGTGCATGAGCTTGGACCCAGTGACAATTTCACCATACTTTGTACAGTCAGAAAAGGCCAATGTCTCCTCTCATTTCTTTGCTGTCTTCTCCTACAGTGTAAGAAGCTAGACAGTCTTTATCATTTTTCTGGCTAAGATTTGGTCTGCTTTAAGGCTAAGAAAAGGACAGGGATGTGAAAGATGATCCGGTGGAGAAGGCAACAGGGTTTGTGTTTCCTCTGGAGATAGGGAGCTCCCGTTCTTTGGGTCAAGGAGAACATCCATGATGACTCAGCAAACATTCCTAGTGATGGATCCCCTGGTTCCAGAATCCAGAGCCTCTTTTCAAGTCTCCCCTCACCATCTCCTTACCAAATGAAAAAATTTACAATGACACAATCCACTGTTCACTGGGAGTGGCCACCTACCATCCAATCCATCAGTGAAGGCTGTCAGTTCCAATCCTGAAATGCATCAGGAATCTGAACACTTCTCACCCTCATCATCTCTGCCGCTGGGACCTGGACTGAGCCACCACCATATTTTGCCTCGATTATTGCTTTAGTCTCCTTGCTGATCTGTTTTCACACTTATCCCATTCAGTATATTGTCCATTTCAAAGCCAGAATGATGCCATCACAGTGTAATTCTGATCGTGTCATTTCTCTGCTCAGTGTGCTCCAATGACACCCTCCGTTCTCAGAATTCAACTCGCAGTTGATTTCATGGCCTCAGATGTCCTGCGTGACCCAGTCCTCTTTTCCCTCTGATCTCATCTCCTACCAGTTCAGAGCTTTGTGGATCCACTCCAGCCACTCTGGTCCTCTTGCTCCTCCTCAAACATGGTAACACCTTCCCACCTCGGACCCTTCACACCCACTGTGTCCTTGGCCCAGAAGGTTCCTTTCCCAGATATCTAATGCTGACTACCTGCCTAGGCAGAGGGAACAACTCCTCTCTCTTTTGCTCACTTTTTGGCTCCAGCCACTCCTTGTTGGAGCCACTGCAGCCACTGGCCTTCTTGCTGATTCTTTTTAGTTTTCTTAACATCTTTATTGGAGTATAATTGCTTTACAGTGGTGTGTTAGTTTCTATTCTCCCTGGAATGCTCTTCCCCAGACATTTCTCTGCCCAAATGTCACATTCTGCGAGAGCCTGGCCTGACTGTACTTCCCCAAAAATTACTTCTCCTTTTCCCTGTAATTCTTTTTTATTTTAACTTAGCTTTTATTTTTCTCTTTAGCATTTATTACTACCTAATATATTAAATGTTTATTTGCTTCATTGTCTGTATCCCTCCACTAGAATATAACTTCCAGGAAAACAGGAACTCTCTTTTTTTTCTCTATGTCATTTATGAAATATTTTAAATAATTAATAAATATTAATAAATTATTAATTAATAAATTAATAAATATTTGTTGAGTGAGTTGATGGGTGAATGAATAGCCCTATGAATCAGGTAAAAATCCACATGTTACAAAAGAGAAACTAAGACTGATAGCCAACCCAACACAGGTGGTAATCAGTGCGGAAGAGATTCAAACCTGGATGGAGAATGGACAAAATGAAGGAAGGCTATTGAATCTCTTGGATTCTATTGATTGGAACAATAAAGCTATTCAGCTGTAAATGTGCACTATTCTTCAAAGGAAGAATGACCCAAAGGTGATTCAGAGATCATCAGGGTGGCCACCCCACCCCTGATTTCAAAGCATGGGGCCACTTTCTTGGTTTCCAAAAGACAAACAGAATATACCTGAAACCTTAAAGGAATGGCCTATAGAGCCTTGGGGGGCAGGAACGCTGTCAAAGAGGATTATTGAGCCAAAGAGGATTATTCTCAAGGTGTAAGGTATAACAGAGTTCGCCTTGCTAGGTCTGAGACTTGCTTGGGACCTGCTATCCTTTTTTTGTTTCTCCCTTTTGAAATGGAATGTCTCCCTTTCGGAATGTGAATGTCTATCCTATGCCTCTTCCACCATTATACGTTGGAAACACAGAACTCATCGGTTTTACAGGTTCACAACTGGAGAGGAATTTTGCCTCAGAATAAATCATATCTCAAGTCTCACCCAAACCTGATTGATATGATATTTAGAGGAGGCTTTGGACTTTAGAGTTTTTAATGGAATGAATTAGGACATTTGAGTCTGTTGGGATGACATGAATGTACTTTGCATAAGAGAAGGACCAGGGGTGGAATGTTATGGACTGAATGTTTGTGTCCCTTTAAAATTCATACGTTGAAACCCTAATCCCCAATGTGGCTGTATCTGGAGATGGGGTCTTTATGGAAGTAATTAAGGTTAAGCGAGGTGGTACGGGTAGGGCCCTGATCCAATACGATTCGTGTTCTAATAAGAAGAGACATCAGAGAACTTGCTTCACTTTTACTCTCCCTCTCCCTCTCTCTCTCTCTCTCTCTCAGCACACAGGCCAAGCAAAGGCCATGTGAGCCCACAGTGAGGAGGCAGCCATCTGCAACCCAAGGGGAGAGATTTCACCACAAACCAGACTTCTTGGCACCTTGATCATGAAAGTCTAACCTCCAGAACTTTGAGAAAATACATTTCTATTGTTTAATACACCCAGTCTTGTATTTTGTCCTGGCAGCCCAAGCAGACTAAGACAATATGTCAACCACAGCCACTACTAGGATTCTCATGCAGAATTACGTCTCTGAGAAGAGTCGGTTGCTTTCAGCACCATCCATAATATTGCCTTCAATGGTTCCCAAAACATTGTGGCTTTTCATGCACATTCATGTGTATGCACAAGAATGAATAAAGACGTCTACCTTTACAAAGGAAGCCCTGACGAGAGAGCGTTTCTTTTGTCATACAAAATAGAAATGATTCCAGAAAAGTGGCTAGAACTTTCAACAAATACAAGGCTTTGCCCCTGGCTGCAATACCTTCTCAGAAGTCTCTTTCCACTTGGACTCTGCCCTACAAATCCTTCTTCTTAACACACCTTCCAATCCATCCCCCTTCCTTCGTATTCAAGGTACGCACTACCTTAGATGAATCCCTCATTATCTCTCACCTGGAGCATTGCTATGGTTTACTAATTAGCCTCTTCGACTCTCCTTGCCTCCAACCTCAGTCCAACTAATCCATCATCCATCCTGATGAATAATTATTATTTCTGATTATTTCTCTCCTTTGCACAAAATCCTTCAATGGCCCCATGCTACTAAATAGCGGGTTCCAAACTTGGCATACTGGTCACCAAGGATACTTATAAAAATATCCAGCGTGAGGTCCTACTTCTAGAAATTCTGGGTCAGTTGGGCAAGTCTTTTGTGGAAATTCTGAGGTCCACACTTTGAGAAGACAATCCTAGAGAATAAATTTTCAATTCCTTACCATGGATATTTCATGATCTGTCTCCTTATCTCCCAGAGAACATTTCTTGCGCTTTCCTCCTCCTCTACCCATCATCATGTCTTCCAGCTATGCTGAACTACCTTGTTCCCAAAATCTGTCCTGCTATTTTAGAATGTATGTCTTTGCTCCATCAGCCTAGAAAGCTACCGTTCTTCCAATCTGTCTGTTCGGTGAACATCTCTACATCTTTCTCTATGTGAAAATATTTATGATGACCGCCATGTTCCCTAGGGAGAATTGATTGCTCCCTCCTGGTTTCATTTTATCCTTGTGGACTACTTTCGTAGCTCCTCTGACACCTAATGGCACACATGCATTTTCTTAAGAAATTAGAAGTTCCTTGAATTCAGAGATCATGTCTTATTCTTCTTTGAAGCCAGACATCTAGTATTGTCGCTGGCACACAGAAAGTGCTCAATAAATGTGTTGAAGAATGAATGCAGAAGTGATACAATTTAAGAAATTTGTGTATTCTTCCAAATCAGATTAAAACTGGGAGTCAGTTTCCCCCAGCCAATGAGTAATGAACAAAAACAAAGTCTTATAGTTTCGTAACACAGAAGGTCACAAGCACTTAGTTCTCAGTAGCTTGGGGTACCTCAGTGACCCCCAAACTTTAGTTTTGGGGAGTCTGTCAAATGTAAATTCTTAGGTCAGTCCCTCAGAGATTCTAATTTTGAATGTTTTCAGTGGGGGTCCAGAAAGCCACATTTAAAAAAATGCCTCATGGCGTTCTCATAGAGATGATTCCAAGAGCCTAAGACCGTGACGGTCTTAAATGTTCCTCCACTAAGATAAAAGCAGCGAAAGCCTGATGCAAACTTTAAATCCTGCAACCCAACACCCTGGTGCATACTGCCCTAATATAAATATGATTAGCTATAACTTGAACATCTATTTTTCCCTTTTATGACTTAAGGAAGGTCAAAAACACAGTTCAGAGTGGTCAAGCCCTGTTGTTAATATGCTTATTGTTGAAGATAGTGGAGGAAATTGTAAAGCTCCTGAAGAGTTATTTGCCAGAGCCAGTGCTCTGCTGGAGCAGCCTCTAGTTCATACACAGGTGTGCAGGGTCTCCAAGTTTCCCTCTGTCTTCCAGGTGACAGGTACTCCAGGAAGCTTGGGGCCAAGCCTGAGACACCACGGTCTCTTCAAAGGTTGGAACTTTGTCCAAACCTCTTCGACACCCCATAACTATTCCTCACTGACCTTTGGGAATGAGAAATCTCAAGCAAACGGAAGTGCTGGGAAGATTTCTCTGCTCCATCGCTAGTCACAATAGGAAACTACAGGAGGGCCGGCCCCTCCTGACCTTATCCAGGCCCTTCCGCTTCCAGGCTTAGCATAAAAACTCATCTTATCAAAACAGGTCAACCTTCTGGGAGGCACCCTCTGTAGAAGGGAGGTGAGGTAAGGTGACGTGTCCCTGAGTTCCCCAGCCTGGGAACAATATCTGGTCTGCTTCTGACACACACCAGTCCTTACCCAGGTGAACAGTACAGAAATCAGGAGGCAGCGCTAGGGAGGGGACTAAAACAATTGTATTAATGAAGGCACTCATGATAGTCTTTGGGTCCTGCACGTCCAACTGAGTACTATTAATTTAGAGAAACCTGATATTTAGGAAACTAGGTTCTACCAAAGACAAGAGAGAGAACGCAGGGCTTGTTTTATAAACTGAAAAACATTTACCAACATTACTTGGTATTTTTAGAACATGCTCTGCCCAGCATCTTTACTCAGATTTAGCAAACAAATTATATTTAACAACAGTAGCTACCACATCTTATGTGCAAAGTACTTGATGGAACACATTATGTTACATTTACTGCTTACATTACACTTACTGTTGTAACTTTCACAGCAATCCAGCAATGGAGATGCTATTATGCCCATTTTACAGCTGAGGAAATGCTTTCACAGAGGAATAGCTTGCTCAGTCATTCTGCGTGAGCTAAAGCTAACATATGCCTAGCCAAGGGACAGTAAGTTATACTTGTTTGAAAATCAATAAGACAAATAGTATGGGGAATTTGGTCACAAGCATGTTTTAAAATAAAGGGAAAAAATGTAACAGTGTTGTAGATCAAAATGTCAAATCCAAAGGAAGAAAAAGGTAACTGGGTTTCGGGTGGTCAGAGTATGTTTCATTGCGCTGAGACGTGAAGGGTGGGCAGAGTTTGGTCTGACGAAGAAAACGGGTGAGAACCTTGGAGTGCACAGGGATGATGAAGGTAGAGCAGAGGCAAGACTTTGGGGCACATGGAGTTGTTCAGTCTGGTAGCTAGAGTCTGTATTAAGCGCTATGGAGAAGAAGTTTAGAGGTGTTAGTGGGTCTAGAAAAAAGGAGAGAGTTTGAGAGTTAGCTGACAGAATCTGTGTTTTTCCTTATAGACAACTGGAAAGCTTTAAGGTTTTTTGGTCGAGTTCAGACAGTCGGATACAGAATGAATTAAGTGAAGAAATCTATTTACAGTCATTTTAGTGGTTGAGGGATGAAGTTCTTCATGGATGGGAGAAGGAGAGAAAAGAATGAAAGAGGGGGAAGGGGCAACACTAAGGAAGAACTGCCTGGACTTGTTCTCAGGATCAACCAAGACCTGGTTTTGAATCCTGCTTCCACCATTCACCTGGCCAGGTAAACACTTACTATATTGCCATGCACTGTGCTAGTCATTCATTCATTGCACAGGTATGTTCTGAGTGTCTTCTACATGTCAAGGACCATTTTAGGCACTAGAGGTATAGCTACACAAGACAGAAAATAGCCTGTTCTGTCCTTAATTTTTTGAGACAAAACTCATTGTTATCACCATTTTGCAGATGAAAAGATCAAAGTTTTGAGAGGTTAAATAACCACCAAAAGTCACATGAAAGATAAGTGGCTGAGCCATAATCCTCTGGATTCTAAAATCTATGCACCAAACCCCCAGGCTATTAGAGCAGGGTGCAGGTAACCAACCTTTCCTGAGTTGCAGTGGTTTCTTCTATAAAACGGGGATATAGAGCTTTCTCTTAACATATGGCAGGTTCATTTGTGGATTTATTTATTCATTCATTATTGGTGGCTAATTAGACTAGAGAATCTCAAAGAGATTCCCAAACCTCCTTTAAATAAGGTTGACATGACTCCAGGGATATTAGAGAGAAACAGGGTCCGGCTCACATTAAGGATTTCGCTCCCTGTGCTTTGGCAAGGGCCACATTTGGAAGAAGTAAAAACAAAGCAGGTACATTCCTTCTCTTCAACTCAAGTTCTGAAGACTTCTCGATTCTCCCAAGAGTCAAGGGAAAAGAATTATCACTGTATACATTGGCTTTATTCTGCAACTCTGAAAACAGTGCCACGGACACAAGGATATCGTTATTATAATTATGGGTTTGGAGAGTTTAGTAAGAAGTCACTTTTCTTAGGCTAGACTCTGAGAAGAAGACAGGCAAGAAACTTCACGATTTGGGTAAGGATGTTGAAGTAGGCATTCCCTGTGCGTAATACCACCTTCCTCACAGATTATATTTGTGAGAAGGTAGCCTGGGGAGGGGCCAGGAAATGGCACACAATCCCTGCACTTGAGACTTGCCACTGAGCTCACTTTTGTAAGAAGGGAAATGCATTAAGAAAAGAAAGCCAAGTTAATTGTGTTACCTGGTGGAGACTACCAGCCATCAGAACAGGTATAGAGAGAGCTTGTTAACATGGAAGCCATTCTATTTTTAAACACAAAAGAAGGAGGAGGTCTTGGGGAAAGGGACCTCTGAGCAACGTGCATCACTCAACAAGGTGGGTGGAAGACACCTGCCCCAAGTACAGCACAAGGACTTGGAGATTAGAGATCATTCCATGTAATTTTTAAAATCATTTAATTCATATCGATTAAGCATTTTTTTATGATCCTGGCTAGGTGCTGGAGATTCAAGGACAGATTCACATATGGCAAAAGTGAATGTGTTCCTTGTTTACGAATACTAGTAGAGAGGTGGCCTTGGCTTCTTATTTAACAATTCTGAACCTTACTTTCTCATTTATTAACTGTGGACAGTAATGACACTACTTCACAGGGTTATTATGAGGGTTAAATTAGATAATCTATAGACATCAACAAAGCTAGTGGCTAGTAGACAGTGTGTTCAGTAAACTTTACCTGCTCTTAGCAGTCACTGCTAGATGCTATGATAGACTGATGGGTAATACAGACATGCATCCTGTCCTCTAGGGGCTAAAAGTCTAGCACACTTACTAATTTTCCAAAGAAACCATGATAGAAGAGAGTTATAGGGTATGGTTATCATCCAAGGGAACAATGGTCAACTTAAGCTGGGAGAGCCTGAAAAGCTTTCATTAAGTAGGCAGATTGGGCAGTGACGGAGGGATGCAAGAAAGGGGACTTCAGGCAGGCAGGTCATTGTGCTAAACAACAGTGTGCAACAGGCAGGACTATCTAGGCATGTGCTGGGACGTAGGAGTGCCAAGGCTGAAAAGGAAGCTGGAGGCCAAATCACAGAGCCTCTCATAACATTTGGTCTTTTGATAAATACTCTTAAGTGACTACCAAGCACCAGGCACTGTGTGAAGTACTATAAGAGAACAAAGAAGGAAAGAACTTTGCTTCAAAAGCCACTTACAAATCATCCTTGCCCAGGGCAGTGGGTCCTTAGTACCACAGCAGAGGAATAAACAGTGTGGTGGTCATGTTCCTGCCCCAGAGAGCAAAGTTCATTTACCTCTTTGGGGCTCGCCTTCCTCATCTGTGAGCTGGGGATACTCGTTCTTCCCTGCCTACCTCACCTGAGAACAGGAACGAGAGCTGAGAATATGAGGAGGAGGCAATGATGGGAAGGCACCAGGGGAATTGTAAAGCACCGGTGACATAACAGACTGTGAGAAAGTGATGATGACGTTGACATCCATGATGGTGATAAAGATGCTGGAGAAGACGGTGGTAAATAAGATGAAAACGATATGGATCGTCATGACGGTTCATCATGATTCATTGAACCACTGAACAAATATATGCTGAGAGCTGACTCTCTGTGAGACACTGCTTTAGCATTATGTGTACGACAACAGACAGAACAAAGTCCCTGCCTTAATTTCATTGGGAGGAAAACTAGAAATAGATGCTAATAGTCACATAATTATTCGAGTTTAGCACAGCAAGAAAAAAAGTAGAGTGAAGGGATAGAAGATGATGAGAGGTGGCGATGACAATGGTGAGAATGCTGCTGGTAATAGCTGAAATCTCCCAGCAACATTCAAAACCTGTGCAAGATTTCATTCAATTCAGCGGTCCAACCTTTGTCACTCTGGGTGGTACTCGGTGGCACAGATGTGGTGCTGTGGCATTTATGTGGGCTCCGAGTTGGGTACCTGGAGGCCGACATGCAGAAGAAAAGAGCTTACGGGTGAGATTTCTCTAAGCCTATTTTGAGCCTAAATGACCTAACAGTCTGGGCAAATGAAGACCGTGGTTGTTCCTTTCATGTAAAACACGTTCCTGAAGGTCATCTACCTTGCCCCCAAGAGTGATTTCTGTGTAAGTTTCAGGAGTCTGGTACATACTGCAGGTTGGCAACATCAATTTGCCCCATAAGAAAAATAACGTTGTCATAATTGTCTTTGACTTTAAGCTTATGTCATTGTCCTGAGGGAAACGAAGTTGAAGGTGGGTGGAGAAGGCTATTAAAACCCTGGGTTCTTTCTGCACATACAAAGAGCATACAATGACTCCATTTGCCCTGACTTTGGCAGCAGGGATCTGAATCAGCTTAGGCAAACCCTGAAGTAAACACCTGAACATCACGCCAGCAGAAAACATTGAAGCAGAGGGACTACAGGGAAGCCTGGATACAATTAGCACATTCGGTAACAGTGTATAATTTGGTGCATGTCAGAGAAAAGGCCCCATTGGACTCCGGAAGGTCACCAAAAGCAGGGCCCATGTTTTATTCACATTTATATCTCTTGCCTTTTAGTCCTGTATCTGGCAAAATAAATCAGCAAACATTTAGTTGTTTGAATGTGGGACAGAATGCAAGAGAGAATGAGTAAGTGAGTGGGAGAATAAATTAACAGAAACTGGTGTGGAGCAGGAGACACAGGCAAATGTGGAGTCCAGTCCAGGCATCATCTTTACCACCTGGAAGAGGCTGGATGTGGTCTTCACCTTGAGCTTCATTCTCCTCATCTGGGCAATGAGGATAATTATCAGATCTGCCTTAGAGAGCTATTGTGAGGATTATGAAATAACATACAGCATATAAAGTTCCTAAAGCAGTGTCTGGAATGTAGGTGTGCTCCACAAATGGTCAGTGTTAGCAATCACACGAGTTATCACGCTCACGGTCCTTATCAGGAAAGCAGTATTTTTCAGAAGCAGAAGAAGGATGCATAATGTTAGACCTATTTTAGTAAAATAGCTAATCACATCATCAGCACTTAACAAGGGCTTAGGTCTATTTACATTGTGTATCAGTCTCACCATCCCTGAAATATAAAGAAGCACACATATATTTATTGATCAATTAATATGTTTAAGGTGTTAGGTGATGTGGGGTGACACAAAGAACTATAAAATGTGGGCTCTATCCTTAAGTTTTTTTTACTACTGAAAGAGGTAGAGAGATAGACATAAAAAACAAAACAAGGCAAAACAATGACACCAAGCAATCTAAACTAAGTATGGTTAAGGGATCAGAGACAGCAAGGACTACTCAGAGGTAGAGAGAAAGTATAGCTCAATCCCACCTTCCTAAGAAGCAGATGTTCTTAAACTGGATGATGGGTAAACAAAGCAATGAAAATGAAAATTAATAAGAAACATTTCGATCTAAAAAAAAAAAACACCTAGAAATTCTAAAATATTCTAAATAAGCTTTAGATCACAGAGAAATGAGCACTACAGTTATAGACTTTTAGAGAATAGCTACTATAAAAACTCTACGTATCAAATTTATGAAATGTGGTCAAAGCTGCACTCAAAGGAAATTACATTGCCATAAATGCTTTCATTTTTAGATGTCAAAAACTAAATATACAGGAAATAATCATTAAAATCAAGAGGTTAGGAAATTAACAAAATAAGTAGGAGAAAAGAATGAAAAAGATGAAAGCAGAAATGAATGAATCAGAAAGCAAAGAAAAAATTATTAACAAACCAGAGGTTATTCTAGAAAATAATCACACATCTTAGAAATGTGTATATGTTGGAGAAAAAAAGAGAGAATAAGAGTGTGCGTTGCAATGTTCATTGCAGCACTATTTACAATAGCCAGGACATGGAAGCAACCTAAGTGTCCATCGACAGATGAATGGATAAAGAAGATGTGGCACATATATACAATGGAATATTACTCAGCCATAAAAAGAAACGAAACTGAGTTATCTGTAGTGAGGTGGATGGACCTGGAGTCTGTCATACGAGTGAAGTAAGTCAGAAAGAGAAAAACAAATACCGTATGCTAACACAGATATATGGAATCTAAAAAAGAAAAACAAAAGGTTCTGATGAACCTAGGGGCAGGACAGGAATAAAGACGCAGATGTAGAGAATGGATTTGAGGACACGGGGAGGGGGAAGGGTAAACTGGGATGAAGTGAGAGAGTAGCAATGACATACATACACTACCAAATGTAAAATAGATAGCTAGTGGGAAGCAGCCGCATAGCACAGGGAGATCAGCTCGGTGCTTTGTGACCACCCAGAGGGATGGGATAGGGTGGGCGGGAGGGAGACGCAAGAGGGAGGAGATATGGGGATATATGTACACATATAGCTGATTCACTTTGTTATACAGCAAAAACTAACACAGCATTGGAAACAATTATACTCCAATAAAGATGTTTTTTTAAAAAAAAGAGTGTGTGTTGGTGGGGGATATCTTCCTTTAGAAATGAATGAGTTCATAACATGTAGGAAAATTAAAATTTTTGGAATTGAATAAAATTGATAAAGTTTGTAGAGGATATAAATGATCAAAATTTACTTAAGAATTAGGAAAAAAAATTGGACAATATGCAAGGATTTCTTCTTCTCCCCCTCCTCAATTTCAAAATACAACTTCTGTGATATGTAATGGACCCAGATGAATTTTATATGAATCCTTCAAGGAGCAGACAATACCCATGTTGCTTAACTCTTCCATAAAAAGAAAAAAATTCTCTATTTTTCTGAAGCTAGTATAACCCTGAAAACCAAAATCTGAAAAATATAACACACAAAAAAAGGAAACAAAAAATTTCCATTGCTGTTGTACCAATAATAGAAGTGTTCCCATCAACTGTCCTGGATTCTGATCAATCAGATCGATAAAGGTTGGGACCTGGGACTCTTTGCTGCAGTGCTTGCCCCTGGACAAACATCTCCTCGAACAAGAAACTATAAGGGACTAAAAATAACTGCTTGCATGCACTGTTGGGGCATTATGAACAATAAAATACAAAAAGACCAAAAACCCAACTGCCACCTCTGAGGAGTGGGAGCAAAAGCAGCATACTGCACATGTACCCTGCACATAGCACCACCAACGGGGTGGGCAAACTTCCTAAGCCACCCCTCCAGCCCGACCCCTGGGCCTGCCTCTACCCTCACCCCAATTAAGGGAACAGCTTGCCCTCCCCCTCAGGGAGTGAACAAGGGAACCTGTTATTTATTTTTGTTCCCTTGTGCTGCAGAACTAGTCCCAGTAAAGCCTTGCCTGAATTTCTCGTCTGGCCTCATCCATTTCTACTGATCAAAGAGTCCAAGAACCCTGGTCGGTAATAAGATTAGCCCACCACAACTTCTGGGAGAAGTAAGATAATCGGTGGATACAAAAGCAAGAAGAATGAAGTTGTGTGGTGTGGGAAGGAGGATTGGAAGCCTCCTTTCCTTTTACCTATCTTTATCTAATTGTAAAACTCAAGAGAACTCTGAAAAACTACTGGAATTAGCAAAAGACCTTAATAAAATGACTAGTTACAAACAACGTACAGAACTATTGTCTTTCTTTATAACCAATAAAATAGTGCCATTTGCAGCAACATGAATGGACCTAGAGGTTATCATACTAAGTGAAGTAAGTCAGAGAAAGACAAATATCATATAATATCACTTATATGTGGAACTTAAAAAAAAAATGATATAAATGAACTTGTTTACAGAACAGAAATAGACTCACAGACAGAAAACACCCTAAATTAACCCTAAATTAACATATAGATTTTAATGCATATCAATCAGAATCCCAACATGGTTGTTTTTGAATTGTCAAAATGATTATGACATTCATCTGAAAAAGACAAATAGATTAGAATAGCCATGAAAATTCTGACAAAGAAAAATGACAAGGTACTTGATATATTTATTTATTTTAATATACTGGTGTTAAATTTTACTGTGTTAGTATTTAGATATATTTTAACACTAGAATAAGTTTTTCAGTGCTTGAAAAGATAATTATGGATGTCTCTAGGTGGGGGTGGCTGTTTGCTTTTATTTTCTTCTCTGTAATTTCTTCATATTTTCTAAATTTTCAATGGTGGGCATGTATTACTCTTATCATCAGAATAAAACTTAATGTTATTTTTAAAAGGATCTATAGAATTCAGATAGAGAAGGGAGGCAGTCTATGAAGAAATAGATGAGATAGAAATATTAGCTCTATTCAATAATATGGAATTTACATTCTTAATTTGAATGTGTTTTATGTTTTTTATTTTTAATGTTTTTTTGTATGTTTTTAGATTCCTCCTCTCATAGCTCCTTAAGGGATGGGGTTTTTTTCTGTTTCAATTTACTGCTGTATCTTCAGCATCTAGAAGAGCATCTGGCCCATATTATGTACTTAATAATTGTTTGATGACTATTAAATGAATAAATATTAGGTGTGGTTGATGTCTTAGTTCAGACTCCCCCCAAAACAGAGTCTGAGACAAGGATTTAGATACAGGTAGTTTAACTGGGAGCTAAGCCCAAAAAGCAAGAGTAAGGGAGTAGGTAAAGTGAAATAGAAAAGTAAGGCCAATCTAAGGATGCATTACCTACATTATCTAAAGTACACATGTAAGTAACACTGGCCCAATTCCCCTGTACCCACTTTGAAACATACATAGATTTACACTCAAAGGATGGGAGGCTGGGCCATTTGTTTACCAGCTTCCATCCCCAACGATTGAGGTTTGCCCTGAGGGCATTGATTTCTCTTCACTGTAAAGAAAAAAGAAGAAAAAAAAGAAAGAAGAAGAAAGAAAAGAAAATTGAGTGACCTGTGCTGAGGCAAGACACAGTCATGATGAGGTCAGACTTAGCTCTCAGGAACTGTTCATGATAGCAGAGGCTAAAATCAGAGGTGGATCAAGGGGTGGACTTGAGGTACCAGAGGCATCTGTCACATTTGATGAAGAGTATAATGATGCCATATTGCAAAGGTCTTGAGTTTCAGGTGAGGCAAGTTGGCCTCTACTCTGTGGAAAAGGGAAGGAGAACTCATGGAGAAAAACAAACTCATGCTAGTACCACTCAGAGAGCCACAAGGAGAGAAAAGCGAAAATAGATGGAGTAATGATGCTTTCTTTTACAACCAAATGGTTAACTACACTCTGGGTAGAGAGATCACATGCTCTAATCTTGAATTGTGGGATTAAATAGCCACATTACGAAATTCATATCCTGAATTAGAGAGTGGCTGTGTTTGGAGTAGAATAGACTCTGAAGCTCTGAGAATTTCCCCTGTGGTCATTGTTCCCCATAGCAGTTCTCCTCTACTCCTTCTTCTAATTGATTTTAGCCCCTAACAGTGACATCCTACCTCTCTAGATAAATGTGAATCACCCAACAAAAGGGCACATGTAATCCGTATTTCTCTCTCTTCTTTGAACCATTTTTTGGCCCAACTATTTCAAAAACAGGCTAAACTTTACTTATTCTTCTTGTGAAAGCTCTTAAAAAAGAATGTACCTTTCTCTTTTAAATGATAATGTTCTTTGGAACCTTCTTGTGCCATTTTGAATAAAGGTGTACCCTAACCTTGCTCTGGTTGATTTTCCTCCAAAAGGTTTAGTGCAATCGATTGGATCAGGACTGAACTTCTGCTCAGCCTTGGCTACTTAGAATAGAGAGTCTCGAAGACCCTTTGATGTTTCATCTTCCTGGAGCCCCATGGTTGGTCCACTGTGTGAGTCCTGCTCTTGGTGAACAAGCACCCTTATCCCTTTGCATTGAAGTACCACCTACGCTGTTATGTTTAGTTTTTATTGTCTTTGGTATTGTCTTCTTGATTTGATTTGTCTCACTGCTCAGGGCTCTCATGAATTAAGTAGGGGTTGGATTCCCAGAGCCTGGTTATCTGTCTCTTGTCTGTTCTTTTATTTCTTTTCCTTGCCTAATTTCCCTGGCTAGAACCTCTAGTACAATGTTGAACAGAAGTGTCTAGAGTAAACATCCCTGTCTTATTCCTGACCTTAGAGTGAAAGCATTCACTTTTAACCATCAATTATATTGTTCTACCAAACATTATAGGTCTAGTAAAATGCCACATGAAGAACATTGAAGCCATCTGTGTGCCTAGCTAGGGAAAGTGGTATAATTAGTAAAAGTCAATCACTGATATGAGCTTTAGTGCACTCTCCAACCATGCACTGTGAATGACATATAAACTCCTTCACCATCTTTAGCAGAGAAAATGAATTTGGCTAAACAGGTATACAATTTAAGGGTAAAGTGAAGAGCTGAAGTTGAGTGTAGAAAGAGATGGAGAACGTGAGGGGAGATCAGTTTTAGCTTAGGTGGTAGACTCAAATTTCTAAGAGCAGAAGGTTGATGCTTCAATGCCAAGGGTAAGATAGTGCCCCTAAGAGTAATATCAGAGAGGCTTCCTTAGACGACCAAGGATTTTCATAGCCCATGGACCCCAATGTAAACCACTGGCTGCACTGACTCTACTTACTTCATTCACTGAGAGATCAAAAGACGGGACTGCAATTACAATTAAAATCCTCCAATAATTGAAGTCTGTCCCATGTAAGAGGAGTTAGATTTACTCTGGAGCCTTCAGAAGGCAGATCAGAAATAGCTTACTGAAATTAACATGAAATGGAATTTGGTCAATGTAAAAAATAGGGGGTGGGGTAATAATGCTGGTCAAAAAATGAAATTGAACACACCATGATGGCAAGAACCAACATTTCTGGGAAGATTTCTCCAGAAACCAGATGCTTACCTCTAGAGAATATTAGGGAGGGGGATTCCTGCAGGTAGTAGACATAGAACCAAACATTCCACATGGTCCCTTCCAACTCTGAGATTGTAGGATTCTAGAAAGAACTAATGGACTGTGGACTCAACACCACTCTGTAAGTAGGAAATCTGAGTTCTTGGCTCAATTCTACTAACAAACTAGCTGTATGGCCGTGACCAAATTACTTGTTCTTTATGAACTGCAGCTCCTTTATCTGCCAAATGCACCTTCAGGGTTGCAAGAAATAATCATTATTTAAATTGCCTTTTGGTTTAAAAAAACTGCTAAGATTGAAATGGACATTTAGAGCGATCTAGAGCAGCAGTATTCAAATTAGCCTAGATGAAGACTTTCTCAGGGGTATAGTGCTGTGCTGTCCTAGAATCGGCTTCTACCGGCTCATGAGAGCTGATTGTACATCTTTTTCTAACCCCGCAGTTCAGTGATATCAGATGCGTATTATGGGGATATTTACAACATGGAACTCAGCAAACAGTATAAATCTGAGCTTTTCTGTTTCAGAGAGAGTAGGCTTATCAGAACAATCTTGGTTACCAGGCAGGTATAGTCTTATGGAAATCAATCTTCATATTAAAGATTGACTGATAAAGTGGCTAAGATGGTGGTGGTGGTGTTTCTTTCTCTCCCCACTTCACAAAAGGAAAGCACGTCTCACGCTATCCTAATTCTCACTGAGAAGCATTGCCTTAGGGAGTAGAAAACTCCAGGGCACTAAACAAAGACACACTTTGAAATGCTGTTATTAGTTTTGAGAAAGTGAATGACTAATGATTTAGAAATCAATCATTTGTAAGACAAGCAGTTTCTAATTTGTTTTCAATAAAATTGAAGGGCAATTTAATCTGAGCTGTCAATAAACAGATGATTAACAATTTTTAATGATAAAACCCTATGGTTTTAGTGTGTAATTCAGAAGGTACTCAAAGAACTGAGTGGCATTTTTACATTCTTAAATATAACTTGTCATTGTTTACATTTTAAAGACAAAAAGAGAGAAATAAAATTGATGGTGAATCCCACCTCATTCTAACAATAAGTGGTATTTGTTTAAAATACATAATCTAATCCCTTTCATCTCATTAAGAAATATTTATTATAAAATTTTATTTTTTAATTAATATTTTCCAGAATTTAATATATTGGTTGTTTTAAATATAAAATAATAGTTTTAATGATATCTCACATAGAAAAAAGTTAATAATACTTAGCGCCTATGCTCACAAGCAGTAAAAATTACATATCCATTTATATACAATATTTTTGATGCAGAAAAGCATAATAGAGTTTTCTATAAAACAGTTTTAAGCTTAAAATCCATTACATTAGGATAAAGCTCTGTATAGGAAGTGGAGTGGAAATGTGAGTTCAGAGAGAATAGGAACTCACGTAAAATTTGCTGCTGTTAAAGAACGTGTGTGTGTGTGTCTGCTTTATTAAACTAAAGATAGTGAATTGCTCAGGTGTTTAGATTCCTCTAGATACATTTAAAATAAGAAGGTAACAATTATTTTTAAATGTTCATATTTACTGCACATTGGAAATAATATCCTTGGCACTTTAGCGAGTGAGATGGGGGATGGGCATGCCTGCCCCCCTCCCATAATAAATCATACAGCATAAGGGAGCATGATCCAAGCCATCCCTGCCAACTTAGTGACACTTCTTTCTGCCACTATATCACTGGGTACAGGGGAGCCTCTCAATGAATCCTGGATTGATAGACCAGTCTAGCTAAGGACCTCAGAGAGAGGAAGTCCTCATTTCAAAACGCAGTTGGAATACTCAGTGGCTGCAGGCAATAATGCCAGCCAGCCAAGAAGTTCTTGTCTTCACTCTGCTGCAACCTGGCAGGAGGAAGTCTCGAGCAACGCAAGAAGCAACAATTCAGATAATGCGGCACAAGAAAGTCTCAAACTGTTTCTGAATCCCAAGGCTAACACGATGACACTCAGCCCACGTATGAATATATATGGTGAGCTGGGAATACGTACATGGACCTGACCTTTATTCTGGGGAACTTGGGATGAGAAACCTGGATCTCTCAATGCAAACAATAGAAGATATATGGTGGGTTCAAGGCATTGGCATAGGGAAACCTCTCTGGTCTCCTTCCCTGAATTTTCCACCCTCATCCTTACTCCTCTCTCTAAAAGGATAAGCTTTAGTTCTCAGAAAAGAAGCAGGGAATTCTTGGTTTAGCTTCTCTCTTCTTTCTCTTGGAAACTAGAACTCCAGTTTGCTCCTCCTGGTCTTAATGTTTAGAACAAGCCCCCATGAGGAAAGGACTATGGCTGTGCAGTGAGCCTGTGACTAGGCAGGGAGCCTAATTCTGGGGTTCAGTATCAGTAATCCTGTATTACTGCATATCTAAGCCACATCCTCTAATGCCGCTTCATTGGCAATAAAGCTAATAGTTGGCTCTCCAGCTATCTGCCTTTGTTGCCTCTCAATCTGATAGAGAAAGGGGACCCCTAAAACCTCCAAATAAGGGTGGAATCAAATTAAGAAGTAAATGTGGCTGGTCCAAGGATCACTTTTATCAGAATTTGGAGAGGATACAGGTATCATCAAAGTTACAGTATAAGACAGGTAAATAAGGTTGGACTGGGGAGAGAGAGAGGGAGAATTTTGAAATGCCAAGTCCCGAAAGGCTTTCTCCCAACCCCTGTCTCTCTATTTATCTAAATGTTCCCTATCTTTGTAGGGTGAGGGTGTGGCATGTGTTTTAAAACCTGACTTGAGCTGGCATGAGTCTTCAACTATAAAATGTAGAAGATGATGGACATCATAGTCTTGTTATAACATAGTGGGGATTCCTCTCATTTAAATATCTACTTTGTAGAGAAGTAAACAAACGTTTTTAAGGACGTAAATACAAATTATGGCTGATTGCAAAAACCTGGCCCATTGGTAACTGAGTTTTGAATCCACTGTTGCTCATTTCCTAGATTTGTAGGTTTGTGCCTCTGATGATGTGGTCCAAGGCACACTTGTACAGCTTTCTCTTTGAAGTGTCTCCACCACTGTGGATACAGGAGCTCTTATAAGCACACCTCCCACAGGATAAGTGCTGTTGTTAACCTCTAGCAGAACTTTAGGCTGCTTTAGATCAATTCGTTAAAGGCAGAAACCATAACCTGATAAACATGCTACTTAGTATCAGAAACTAGAACTCTTATGAAGGACCTGAGTTTCCACTTGGTAGATCTGGATAATTGACTTTCTGTTTGCTCATTCATTCATCCACTCAATAAGTATTTACTGAGTAACTGCCGTGTACCGTGTGCTTGTTATAAATTGCAGACAGCCATAAATTCCTCCTATCTCTGTATCTGCTTTCCCATCCTGTAGCCTCTTTTGCAATGTGACTTTGAAGTTTCTCCCATGAAAACAGTGTATTCCTCTACTCCTTATCTGGGCTTGACCATGTGACCTGCTTTGGCCAGTGGGGATATTAGCATGTATCATGCAATCAGGGTCTAAAAAAATGTGCTTGATCATTGGGGTTTACCCTCTTTTGTTGCTCCTGGGAACCCTGTTACCCTCACCGTGTGAATGAGTCCAGGCTTCCCTGCCAGATGAGAGCAACACATGGGCACACGGGTACCTCCATTGCCCTTGCTGACAACCAGCCAACCCCCAGATCTGTAAGTAGGCCACCAACCATTAGTTGACTGCAAATACATGAGTGAATTCAGCTGACACCACAATGAACAGAGGAAAACTATCTCAGCAGAGCCCCTCCCAAATTGCTGACCCACAGAACCATAAGCAAATAAAGAAATGGTCTGTTGTTTTAGGCCACTAAGTTTCAGGGATGGTTTGTTACACAGCAAGGGCTAACTGACCCATTGCTAAAGCAGAAAATGTCCTTGTTCTCCGGGAATTATCTTTCCTTTGTGGGGTAATAATAATAAACGCATACATACATACATGTGAAAGAAAGAAAATATCAGGTACGACAAGACAGAATTGAAATGGGGCAATATGATAGCCAAGTATTCCTGGGTGGTCAGGAATGGCCCCTCTGAAGAAGAGATATTTAAGCTGAGATCTGAATGGCACAGAGTAGCAAGCCAAGACTAGGGATAAGGTTTTTCCAGACTGCTTTCTTTGAACAATTTTGTTAGACAGGGACCAGGTTTCTGGCAAACACTGGGATGGCTTCTAGGTGAGCATAAGGCAATGGCTTTCAAGACAACTTCCCGCCAAATTTTAGAATTTTCACTCTGTTAGGACACTCTGTTAGGACAAAGGAGTCAGAGAAAAATAGGGAGGACACAATTCTTATGAATTTCGATGAATATCTTGCAAGGGGAGTCTCCAAGATCTTTGCCCAAAGTTTGTGCATTTGCTGTCGGGACCTGGGGAAATTTCTACCTGACAAGTTTGTCCTTGCAATAAAATAAACCCCAAATACGTATACAACAGGGACCAAAATATACCATGAAAAGCAACAAGATGGATAATGTGGAGACTGCGAGGCTCCACTGGTTGGCATACGTTTTTTGAGAACATATGATAACAAGATTGTTTTATAAGAACTAGATTGACAACACAGTTTATTTCCTAAAGCTACAACATGAAGGATTTCAACCAACTGTCCATTAATTTTTTGTTTGTTCATTCACAGTGGCCCAAGCTGCCAAGATATATCTAGCCTGTGTCTATAGACGTAAGGGAAAAGATTAAAAGGAAGGAAAAATACGCAAGAAAAATGGAAGTGCGGTAGAAGCGGCACAGGGGAGCCTACCATATAACTCCATACCAAGAAAACAGATCAGGAAGCTTGTTCTAAGGAATAAGGATAATGTTTATCGAAAGGAATTATATTAACTTTAGGGTAGAATCCCAAACTGTTAACTTGGTTAGTATATAAAACCTCGTATGTGCTGTTGACACAGACAGAATTGTGGAATAGTGGTGGAAAATACTCAAAAAGCAACATCAAATACACGTATACATGCAAACACACAAATATATATTTTTAGTAGAATTAACTATTAGTCTTTTAAGACTTTTGCTGTGTAGGACTAAATTACAGTAAAATTTGCCATAGTATGAAGGACAGAGGAAAAGAAGAAAGAAAACAGAAGCATAGAGAAGGGGGAAAAAGGGAAGATAAGGGTAACGAATTACCAAGTTAAATTTAAAGTATTACGTATGTAAGTGTGTATTAAGATTAAAGTGAAAAAGAAAGGAAACCATAAAGCTCTATTGGCTATAGACTGCAGCGCCACCTCCTGGCTGGAAGACTTTTTGGACGACACCGCCCAAAGGCTTCAGCAGCAAGGCAACGCTTCTCCAGAAAGGGAAAGCTGGGCTGGTGGAGTAGTTGCTCTTTAATGCTGACATGTCTTCAACTAATTTGACTCCTACTAATTTGTAAATGCCCAGAAAAGTCTTAACTAAAGAAAAAAAAAATTAGCTCTTTACCCCCATCATTTCTTTTTAGGCTATTTTCACCAAAATCTGTTTAAAGTTAAATTTGCATTACCTTTAAAGTCTTGGCATCGATGTGAACTTTAAAATTCTTAGTCATTAATTAGAGAGCCCTGCCAAAGTCAAATTTTTTCAAAGCAAGTCATGGCTGTCAGTACAAGAATACAGATACACACTAGGCACCTATTTTCATCTTACTGAGAAATCTTTAAAATGGCCTTAGGGTATTGGCTGAGATGTACTGTCAGACGGAATTTGTGCAATTAAAAACCTGAGAAAGAAAAAAATCCCAAACATTTCTTCCCGCATTTGGTTTTGAAGGATGTCAGGAAAGACTCCGGAGGCAATGGCAGTTGTTCACAGAATCAGTGCAGAGAAGTGAGGGACGCTGGTCAAGGTCAGCGGTGGTGGAGAGGACACCACCTTCAGCCTTCCTGCCTGGAGTGCAAGCTCCTTCCACTACCACCACCCGCACCCCGCCACCCCCCACCATGAGGAGAAAGCTCTCCATAGCCAGGCCCTCAGGAAGGAAAAACTAACCTAGGACTATCTAAGGACAGATAGAATTTTCTAAGGGTAGGGGTTGCCTGTGGTCATGACAGTGCTGTTCTAGGTCAAGATAATGTCACACAAGAAAGAGCTCCCTGTTTTCTTACCACTTGAAAGTCATGCTTGCTTGAGACAATTTTTAATGACCACATTTGCTCTTAGCCTCTTATAATGATGAGTATCAGACTCATTCTGCTCACGGAGCAGAGGCTCTGGCCGGCTGGATGCCCTGAGTGGGCACCAAGGACCCCAGGCCCACTGTGCAGCGTGTGAGCCCTCCCTGGGCAGAGAGCATCAGCATATGTGCTAATGACCCTTCCCTGATACGCATCCACTGCCGTCTCCTCTTCCCTTCCCTTCTGCGGGGGGCTCAGCGGACATGCAGATAAAGACATGGGCTACACTGAGGTGAAGAGGAATTAGTAAAAGGGACTCAGTTTCCCTAAAAAGATGACAGCTGTTCCAAGAAGCTGACAGCTGCCCATCATGCCAGCTTCGAAAGGTGCCGAGAAAATCCCGTTTCCCCCAACTGAGTAGGTGCTCGGTTATCATCTGTTGACGGAAGAGGTGGAATAGGTAGCTGGTTGAGATGAGTAAGAGCTTGGAAACTAGATAATCTCTCAGAGGGTGCTGGAAAGGGGCTAGTAGGGTGGATTCCGCAGGCAGTAAAGAGGGGCCAGCCCTGCACATAGGTGGAGGTTATGTCCAGAGAAATGTACCATGCGTTTATCTCAGTAAGAGTATTTTCTCAGCTATAAAATGGGAATACTAATAACTACCTTACATGGGATCTGGGGGGAGAGTAAGGATTTAATGAGATAATAGGTATGAAAATGCCTAGCATATCTTCAGCACTCAGTGGCAAACTGAGGCTCATGAAGGTGAACGGAGTTCCCCAGGATCATGTAGTTAACCAGTGGCGGTGTCGAAATGCAATCCAGTTCTTCGGAGTCCAACAGCCTTTCCGCTAAACCTCGTTTTCTCTGTCTAGCTGAGAACAGGAAGTGTCAGAACGCTCATGGGTACTTGTTTTCTTTTGTGACGCAGCACGGAGATGCAGCCATTGCAAGGCCCCTAGTCTTCAAGGAGATAATCTACCCAAATGTTCTGAGAGGAGAGGGCTGGAGAGGAGGCAGAGTCGGGGGATGACGAGCACAAGTTCTTGAGTTTGACTGAGTGGACTCAGGAGCTCCAGCACTACTTAGCTATGTGTGATGTTCGGCAAACTGCTTAATGTCTCTCAGTCTCATTGACGTTGGGTTTTTTTTAATGTAAAATGGGGATGATAAGAATAGTATTTACCTGACACTTGTGAAGATTAAAAGATCTATGTAAAACACTTAGCACAGTGCCTGGAATATAGTAATGACTTAACAAATGCTCTGCCATTACCATCAAATCTATGATTTCCAACATATTCCGGCTGTGGATTGAGGCTGGTGATTGAATTCAACTGATTAGAGAGATACCAAGAGTTTGGGATCAACCCAACTCTTCCCCTCGCAGCCCTCCACTCAAGGCACACACGCAATTACTTCTGTGTTTTGTTTTTAAACTTGTGTATCCAATTCCAGGCCAGATTTCCCTCACTTTTTATTCTTAAGGGGTGTCAGGCTAAGCAGAGCCCTACTGTCTGGGCAGGCCTGGCAGGGGATCCAGCAACCAGGCCAGAGGGAGAGGGGTCATGAGTGAGGGTGGGACCATGATAGGCAGTCACCTGGAGTGATGGCCAGGAACACAGAGAGTCAGAGGTGAGTAGAAAATATCACACACACGCACACAAGTCTGGGCTGAAGAAGGCAAGGAATTGTCCAAAATCAAGAAGTCAGGTGCGAGCTACAGCCAAGGTGGGGAAAAGACTCCCATGGCCCTCTAGCTGTCACCCTGTCTCCCATCTGCCCTTCACAGCCACACTCCCCAAAATTGTTATCTACATTTGCTCTCTTTATTTTCTTATTTCTCAGCCACTCCTCAATCTGGCACGCATCCCCATTAGTTCATAAAATGGTTCTTGATGAGGTCACAATGAATTCCAAGTTGCTAACATTTCAATGGGCATTTTTCCAGTACCCATATGCTACGGTCTGAATGTTTGTGCTCCCCCGAATTTCATATATTGAAATCCTCACCCCCCAAGGTGGGATGAGGGGTGGGACCTTTGGGAGGTGATTAGGTCATGAGGGCAGAGCCCCTATGACTGGGATTAGTCCCTTTATGAAACAGACCTCAGAGAGCAAGCTCATCGCTTCTTTCTGCCACGTGAGGTTACACTTTGGCCATCTAGGAAATAGCTCCTTATCAGACACCGAATCTGCTGGCACCTTGAACTAGGACTTCCTAGCCTCCAAAGCTATTAGAAAAAAAACCTGTGTTGTTTCTGAGCCACCCAGTTTATGGTATTTTGTGACAGAAGCCCAAACACACTAAGCCAGCGTTTTACCTGATGACGCAACAGTATTTGGATAACTCCTCCCCTTTTTTTTTCCCCCACCCAGGAGGAAATTCTTTATTCCAATTCAGGACCAGAGACTTATTATAGGCATAAGTTATTTTACATACTCAGGACATGTTCCCTTCAATTTTTTAAGCCATGTGACACATGCAACAACAAAATCAACCAGCTGAGTAAAGCAGTTTTTTAAGAAAATTAATAAGGTAATGAGGATTTTTGTTTAGCCTTTTTTCCCCTTTAGTGCTAAACTGTGTTTCATGAAATCTGTTACCTTCTGTAAGATGAAAGATATTCAGATAGGAACTTAAGGTAGTGTATATCAGTGAAAAACTTCTGAGTTACCCGGCCAATTAAAGAACCCCCTCCCTCCATTTTCCATAACGTCCTTGTCTCTTCAGTTTCCTCTGACTTCCAGTCCACTTGTTTTTAGCCTCCTTTGCAAATCTTCCCATCTTTACTGCTAGTAAATATTTGAGTTCCTTAAAGCTCAGTTCTAGTTCCTCTTCTCTCACTTGACACTCTCTCCCTAGGTCATCTCCTTGTTTATGGTTTTAATTATCTTCTCCATACCAATGCCTCTCAAATTTACATTTCTGATTCAGACTTCTCTCCTAAACTGGAGACCTGTATATCAGACTGCCTACTTAATACCTTTATTTCAAACTCAGAGGTGCCCCAAGCCAAAAAAAATGGTCCAAAACTGAACATGGTTTTCATCTCCAAGCCTGGCCCTCTTTTGGTGTGCCCTATGTCACTGAATGGCATGCAATTCATACAGCTGTGCAAACCCAGAAAGTGAAATCATTCTTTACTCCTCTGTATCAACCTACCAGCAACTCCTATGGAATTTATATTCCTATATCTTTCTTATCCAGACATTTATCTCTAGCTCCAACAGTCTATGTCCTCGTCTAAGCCTTTTTGCCTGAACATCTTTAACAGCCTCTTAATTGATTTCCCTAATCCCCTCTTGCCCTCCTTCTAATCCATTCTCCACACTGCGGCCAGAGTAATCTTTTCCAGACCATAACTCTGATTATGTGAGATCCCCAGCCCTTGCCCCACTAACGAAACACTTTAATGGCTTCCTATGCTCTTGGGATAAGATCATGCACATGACCTGGAAGACTGCATAATTACCCAGCTCTGCAACCTCATATCATGTCTCCTTCCTTTATGGTCTCTGGCCTCAAAGGTTCTGTGCTGTTCTTTTTATGGGATGCTCTGCCCTTTCTCCACTTTTACCTAACTTATATCTGTTCATTCTTAGTTTTTGCAGAAATCGTTTTTTTTTTTTCACTCTCTCAAGCAATGTCAGGTGCACCTGCTAAATGCTCTCATAGTATCATCATCACACACACCTCCTTTAGTGCACTTACCCTGTGTAAGTTTGCATATATGTCTATTATTTATTAACTGGGTCCCCTTTTCTTCCAGATATTGGGAGCATATATGTTTATTATTTTATCTAGTTTCTAGCCCAGGGTTTACACAAAGTAGAGGCTTAATAAATATTGTTGAATGAAGGAAAAACAAGGTAGGGTGATGAGGAATTCCATGACTCTAGAGAACCAGAGCTGAGACAGCCAAAGCTCCCTTTCTTGGGGTGCTGGTGGCATGATGACAGACATCTCCATGTTCAAGGGTATAGTGTTGGAGAAAATTACACTCATCTCTAGGAAGAAGTGGATCAAGGATATAGTACTATCCTTGTTCCCAATAGCCAGGATATCTTTTGATGACACAAGCCAGGGAAAATGGCTGAACATCTGAAGGGGTTAACAGAAGAATGGTTAGAAGAGAATGCAGGCACATAGACAATGCACAGCACAAAAGCAAGGAAACAACAGAACACAGCTTCTCGGAACCCTCTTCCCAGAAGCCTTTCCCATCATGACTGAGTCTTCTCCTTGCAGGTTTTTAATGTGACACCCCCTGAGCTTCTCTCTGATCTCATCCTTGCTGGTTTAAGTATCTCCAGGGTTTGTTCCCTGCAGTATCTGAGTCACTGCATTTTTGTTTTGGTTTGATTTGGTTTTTGTTTTTGATACAAATGTCTTCGTCTCCTTTTTCTTAAAAAGACAGGGAATATCTGAAAATGGCCAAAGGGCTTTTTGGTTGTCTCCCTGGCTGGAGAAACAGATGGGAAACAACAAATTGCCTTGTGATACATAAGACATGGGACTTGCTTCTAGAACAATCATCCTTGGGGAGGGTAGCCTATCAACTGGAGCAGCAATCATTTGCCAAGGACTGGCAGAAACTCGTAGAGAGGAGACAGAACGTATGGTGGTTTTGAGGTGCACTGCCTGAGTCTCATCACAAACCCTGCCTCCACCCCTTCACTTGCTATGTGACCTTGGGCAGGTGACTTAACTCCTTTGTGGTTTCAGTTCATCTTTGAAAATGGAACTGATGATATTGTTCTTACTTTACGGAGTTATGAGGATGAAGAGAGATTATGAACGAAACACTCAAATGTTAGTTCTTAATATAGCAAGACACTGTACATAAAATACTAATTGGGGAAGGTGTTATCCCTTAAAGGGATAGAATGTAGTTTTAATATCTTTGGGGGTGATTAAATATTGACAGTTATTGAATACAACCTTTAGTGATTTCATGATTTTCAAGGAGAATACGGGAAGATAAACATCCTTCCCTATCTGATGTTTAAAGGCACACTTCTTTAATCTAGGACATTTAGGCTGCTCTCACCCTCTGAGACAGACCGCATTCTGACTATGGAATGTGTATCTCTGCTTTCATTTTACTATGGCTCACTCTTGAAGTCTTTCCTGAGCAAAACCAAGGACCCTCTCTTGGTGACCCATCCCAGGAACTCTCCTGAGACCTGGGACATGACCATCCTCTCACATCCCATTTTCCTGCAACCTCTTTACAAAGGATATTAACACATCTACTTCTTAACTATCAAAAAAAAAAAAAGAATATTCATGACAGTGCCCAATAGGATAGGTGGCAATATAGCTTAGATAGATGATATCCTAGGATAAACAAGGCAGCATTTCCTGCAGAATCCATTTCAGTTCATGGTATATAAGTTGAAACACTTAAAAACCAACCAACAAACAAATTGCATAGGTTGGAGAGTAGGGTGTTTAATTCCATTAAAAAAAAAAAAAAAAGACTAAGGCTTCAAAGAAATTTCAAGGTAAGTAGTGGGGGAGGGTCTTAGAGTTGTGTCTCCAGACTCCAGAAGTACAAGCTCACTCTCCTTCATTATTAAGGATATTTGGTGGGAAATTTTAGTTGTATTAATTTAAGGAATAGAAAGAAGATTATTAGAGATGAGAAAACCATCATCTGAGAAAGGAATTCAAGGTGCTTCTTTCAAAAGTTGCTTTTTTTTCTTTGTGTTTTCATTTACATCCTTCCAAAGGAATTGAAAAAGAGAAAGAAAAAAAACAAAGAAGAAACAAATCAATTACTGTAAATGATCCAAATAATTGCTGTGCAACTTTACAGCAAATCTTAAAAATTGGATTCCTGGCCCAGGAGCAACTGAAATGAATCCAGCAAATGCAGATATGGGGCACAGGATCTTCTCTCCTGCTCTAGAGCACTTAGATTCAGGCAATGTGAAGCTACTCCAGGTGAGAAACACCCAAGACTGCAGGTTCTCATCTACATGAGACACACTTAAGATGGAAAGTACAGGAAAAGAATGCTGACCAGGGACAAAGACCACAATTTATATTTATGTTTAACTTCTCTTGGTTGCCTCATCTGTATATTGAGGGGTTAGATTCAGTGTCTCTGAATCTCAGAGTTAGGAAAGACCTCAGGGACCAATTAATCCAACACTTCCTTAATACAATGGTTGTTAAGTCTTTTGCTTGAACATTTTCAGGGATGAGAAGACATTCCCTATCTCTGAATGTAATCACTGGATGAAGAGCTCAGAGCTGGGGTCAAAAGACTTGAGTCCAGGCTCCACTAAGCAATTGACCATTTATCTAGGTATAGAATCTTTTACCCTACTGAGTTTCAGGCTCCTGCTTTGTAAAGAAAGGAGGGATGGATTAAATCATAATACAGCACTTGTGAAATTCCAGTGACATCAAAGCCCTAATATTCAAAGAATAGTCCTTTCTTTCTTCCCCCTGCATCCTCTTTGCTCAGGACTATGTCAGAGAATATAACTACTGTGTCACTCTGCCACCGACCTTAAATGGGAAAATAGCCAAGAGGTACTTGTCTGGGAATAAAGAGGTGAAGCCTAAGCCTCAAAAGAAAAAAGTAGGAAAAGAGGATCAAGTAAGAGGAACAAAGAAAGAATGGACTCTGCACTAGCTGGAAGAAGAGTAGCGAGTTAGGACAGGAGGATGAAGCCAACTCAATGTCTAGACTGGGAAAGAGGAAATGGAAAGGGGCTAAGGATGCTGCACCTTGAGTGTGCCAAGAGTGAAGGTACCTGTATGGAGTGGGGGATGGAGAGTGAGAGAGATAAGTCGGAATATATAATCAAGTCTCTTCCTCAATATTACGGACCCAGACACTTTGCCCCAACTTTGATGCCATATATCATGAAGGTTTAAAAAAGTAGCAAACTCTAGGAGGCTGAAATCTGTATTTTGAGATTCCCTGAATATATTATGGGGACATGCATCATGGAGATCACTGCCACTGGAGGTGTGACCTCTAAGGGTCCTCCCTTCTCTGGGAATCTGTGCCTCAAACACACAGAGTCTCCAGGGAACTTATAAGGTAGTCTTGTCCTCACTCTCCAATCTCTACTTATTGTTTCTGTGATGGTTAATTTTAAGTGTCAATTTGATTGGGCTACAGGGCGCTCAGATATTTGGTTAAACGCTATTTCTGAATGTGTCTGTGAGACTGTTTCTGGATGAGATCAGCATTTGAATCAGTAGACTGAGCGAAGCAGATTGCTCTTCCCAGGGTGAGTGAGCATCATCTAATCCACTGAGGGCCTGAATCGATTCAAGCAGAAAAGTGGAGGGAGGGAGAACTTGCTGTTGAACTGGATCTCCTCCTGTTCTTGGACTAGGACTTTACAACATAAGCTTCTCTGATTCTCGGGTCTTCTGAGTCAGACTGAAAGTAGCCCACCAGCTTTTCTTAGCCTCCATAATCACATGAGCCAATTCCTTATAATAAAAGATTTTACATATCAAATGATCTACTGTAAGGATGTACATATTTTCTGTCTTTCTCTTTCTCTGTGGCGTATATTTATGTATGTATGTGTATATAGACATATATACACACACGCACATTCTGTTGGTTCTGTTCCTCTGGAGAACCCTGACTAATAAGTAATAGAGTTCCCTTCATCCTCTGGGCTTCTCTGCACATTCATCTTCCCCTTCAAACACCCACAGAAAGGAAGCTAAAGTTGAACAATTAGATAACGGGCTCTTACTTTGGGCTCTGACTGTAGAATAGGGGCTCCAGCAGTCAGGGGCTGCTGTTAGGCCTGAAAGTCAGCTAGAGTCAGATTGGGAGGAAAGAGTGGGTGGGAACTCTCTTGGGAAACCCAGCCTTACAAAGTTCAATGCAGTAGAGTCCCAATTGCCCAAGGGTGCAATTTGTCTGAATGTCACCAATAGCCTAAATCTGGTAAGGATTTGTCAGTACCACTACTGATCAAGCTGGGCTTTCCTATGGTATTGTAGAATGACTGCATTAAGGACCCTGGTTAATAGCCTCACTGTATCATGTCTTTGGAATCGTCCTCATGCACTGACTCTCAGTTTCGCCATGTCACTTGCTTTGACCAAACTTTCTTTTTTTTTTTAAACATCTTTATTGGAGTATAATGGCTTTACAGTGGTGTGTTTCTGCTGTATAACAAAGTGAATCAGCTATACATATACATATATCCCCATATCTCCTCCCTCTTGCGGCTTTGATCAAACTTAATGCGAGCAGAAATTTGTGGAAACACTAGCACATTTGTTGCTTTCACTCTTGCTTCTCCACAATTGCTATGAGAACATAGCTGAGCCAGCCTATTGGGAGGATGTGAGAGAGACTTGGAGAAAGTCCCCAGTCATCTGAGATGTCTCCAGCAAGGCTATCCTAGGTCAACCATAACCAGTCAAGCCCAGACCCATGGGGGAGCCCAGCTAAGATCAGGAGAACTGTCCAACCAAGTGTAGCCTAAATTGCTACCCTATGAACTCACCTTGTCTTCCCATAACTGATTTCCACACATATAAACAACAGATGATTCTTGTTTTAAGCCACTGAGACTTGGAGTGGTTTGCTCTATAGGATTATTGTAGCAATAGATTGTCAATATAGGGATATTCAATTTACCTTATTTGACCTGTGAGAAATAAAACTGTTTCTTCAATTAGGCCAACTCTGAAATAAGATACTTTGGAAAACCCCAGCAGCATTCAGCATTCAAAAAGCTTCTCCCTGTCTCCCTCCCTCCCTCATGCTTTTTGGAGTCAAACTCTGAATCATTTCCTATGTACTAAATGTTTATATGTTGAAACCCTAATCCCCAATGTGATGACATTTGGAGGTGGGGTCTTTGGGAGGTAATTAGCTTCAGATGATGTAATAAGGGTGGAGTCCCCATGATGCAGTCAGTACCCTTACAAGGAGAGAAGAGAACCAGAGCTCTTTCTGTCTCCACCATGTGAGGACACAACAAGAAGGAAGCCTTCCACAAACCAGAAAGACAGTCCCTACCAGGCACTGAATCTGCTTGCAACTTGATCTTGGACTTCTCAGCCTCTAGAACTGTGATACACAAATGTTTGTTATTTAAGTCACCCAGTCGATGATATTTTTATTAAAGCTGCCCAAACTGACTAAGACATCCCTTTTGCATTTGTTCTGTCCTTCATGAAATACAAAAAGCCACACTGAAAAGGTCAGTCATGGTGAAGTGGCTATGTTCCTTGCTTGTGTGGTATTTTGTCTCAACGTCCTCAGGTGCCCACTTCTAAGTTCAGACTGTCAACTGAACTACAGAAACCTCTGGAGCTTGTCAAAGTGAGCCATTTAGCTCTCACCATTAAACAAATCATAATAATATCCTCCCCAAACAGATGGCCTTTCCCCTCAGCATGAAGCCTTCTAGCCTCAGCTAGAGACAAGGAGTGCCAAAAGAAAATACATTTGTACAGAAAGATTAAGCTACAATCAGGTGGTTCAAGGCTGATTTCAGATATTCTTTTCTTGGTCTTTTATCTACCCCTCTTACATAGTAGGTCATAGGCATCTCATAAATCAGCCTAATTGCTAGTCCTAGAAATAGAGGAGATGGCTGGAACACACCCCACAGTCCTCTGGCTAAAGGCAACCTCTGGGTCCTATGTCCTTCAGAGTAGACTTCAAAGATGTATTTCCCCTTGGTAGCTCCCCAGCATGTTCTGGGATTCTCGGCCTCGGACAGCCAAGGACATTTAGCATTACAATCTGTCTTCTGACTCCCTGTGTGAGACTCCCTGGCTGCTCAGCCATCTGTTTTTCAAGCTGTGGGAGGACTTGGCCAGGTGGATAGGCATGCCCAGTTCTCAAGCCACAGAATTCCCTGTGGAGGGAAATCCTGAGTGAGACAGCATCCTGGATCCATACTGAGTGGTGGTTTGAATGCTTTAAAAAAGTAGTTGCAACCATCTCATTGTTCTCCATCCATCAATCAGAGACTTAGTCACCACAAGTGTCATTAAAGCTAGGCAAGGTCAGTATGGGTCTGGCAGCCAGGCTGACTAGGTGCTGAGCTGCTGAGTCCCTCCCAAATGTCTCTCATCAAGAACAGAATTAAGTTCAAGTTAGGGGGAAGACCTGATTCCCAGAGAAGAAAAATCAGAAGCAGGGCATCAGGGAAGCTAAGGGATCATTACACAGAAAAACTCCAAAAGGAGGGGGTTGGTCAAAATCGCAAGTGCCGCAGGAATGGAGGAGGGCTCCCTGATGCGCCGAGGGCAGCACTCGGCAAGGGCAGAGCTTCCAGGGTTTCGTTCATTCTCTTGGCATTAGTCTCAGAAGTTTGGGGGGAATCCAACTTCAACAAAAGTTAGAGAGGTTCCATGTTATCTTTTTGGCTGAGTTGTCTTTGGTAATTTCCCAGATAAAGGAGCTCTTGTTAATTGCTTAAGTGGAAGGATAAGGCATTCGTGTTTGCTCTCTCCCAAGCAGCTTTTTCTTTTTAACAGGTCCACTGTGGAAACTGTCACCCTAACCCAAAAGAACTCATGCAAAGGGTGTCAGAGAGAATCACATCTCTTAGAAGGCCAGTATGTGGACCTTTTCTTTTGCCCCAAGTTAGATTAACTGTGTGACCCTGGACAGGGTAGTTCCCTTTCTCGGACCAACTTTCCTCACCTATAACAAGAGAAGGCTGCACTTTCTTTACAGTCCTTTCTTCCCCTGGTGTTCAGTAGTTCTTATTCTTTCCTAATTCAAATCTAATTATTGCTGTAGAACCACACATAGCTGAATGCTGGTCTCTCTCTGTCAAAGTTCTTTGTACTCAAGGAGTGCCTTCCTACAAGGTCAATCCAATAAGGTCAGCTTGTTCCTGAGTAAAAGGGTTCTGAATTCAGAGCAGCTCCAGCACTAGTCACCAGGAAAGACTCCTGGGGCTGGAGGGTACGCACTAAGCTCATCTAGCTGCTTGCCAAGCAAACGAAGAGGTTTTATTTCATTTTATCTGGCAAGCATCAATAACACAGAATGCTAAGTAGGGGCTCCAAATGAAAACTGTCTCCTTCATTTATGTGAATTTATAACTGTCTATAACAGCAAAGAAAATAACTGAATAGAACTACTGATCTGCTGACTTGTTAATGATAGGAGACACGCAGGTCTTTAACCATTTACCCCCGAAAGGCAAGCTTAGTCAAAAAGGAGCTATTTATCCAGGGGAAACATTGGCAATGATCCTTATTATGGTGACTTAATGTGATAAAACTCTATTGCCTGGGGGTAGCTAGCAGGCAAGAAGCCATTCAGTAGAGTTACAAAACGAATCTTTACTGGATTTGTCGCAAACAGAGGATGAAACACTCATGCAAGATGTTAAGATGCATCCTGGGCTATAAGTCCCTGTTACCGTTCCCAACCTGCTGAGGAAATTCAATACACCCAAACTAGTCAGCAAACAGACCAGAAAGTCTGAAATTGATTAAATCTAAGATGTGATTATTATGCTCCTTGTGATTTAGCAGCCGGGGGCCTCCTAGGGGAAGGGAAGGAGGAAAAAAAGCAAAGTAATACAGAACTATTGATATTTGGTATTCCAAGTGGATATGCTGGCTTCTGCTTCTTGGCCTCTATGGATTTCAATGAACCATCAAGGGCCAACGATTCTGCACCCTGGGATCTGGGCTCAGTTGCAAAGGAGGTTGTGGCCTTTCTCTGGACTCAAGGATAAACCCAGCATAGACATGCCTGAGACTTGGCCAAGAGTGAAGGGTCTAAGAGCCCTACTCCCCAGGGAGAAGCTGAGAAACTCTGTGAACTCTATTTCTCTAATTAAGACCCAAGCAATAGTTCTGCCTCTCTGTTGATTGGTTTAGCCATGGAAAATACACACAAATACACACACACGTGTAGACACACAGCCAAGCCCACTTGGACATTTTCAATTGAAGTTAATTTCAATACATAGACTTAAAGAATTTAATTTAGGAAGTCCTTCCCCAAAACGTTCAAATTGTTCTTGAGCAGACACGGGGCAACCCTGTGGATGATATTGCTGCATCAGCCCTAGGAAACCCCGCCAAAGAGAAAAGCCTTCTGTTCACAAGCTCGTTCTAATTCTATTTGCTGTCTGGATTTCCCTACCTTCATCCATTTCTAGCACACTCCATGCTCCCTCCTTTCTTTACACACACACACACGCATATGTACACACACATGTATGCACACACACCTGCACTATCCTCTCAATTTCCCTCCCTTCTCCTCTGAACATGTGGCTTCCTTGGTACTTCTTAACTGGAGAAAAATCTTAATGGCAGTTCTTGCCTGTTCTGTCTCCCCTCACACCTGCCCACACGCCATAACCCAACCACACCGAATGCAGGATGGCTTTTTAAATGCAATCTATTGTTCATGAAAACACTGAAAATCGTTTTCTCTAGTTGGTGCGATCTTATGAGATTATTTTCACTTTGTTCTTTGTACTTTTTTGCATGATGTATACTTTATGACAGCATATGATGTTTTTACAATGAGAATGGACTTTCATTTAAGAGGAAACGAAGGCAATATGCACACAAACGTGCATAATGATTGTAATTTTTGTAAAAAAAAAATCTGTTCAACAATAAGAAGCAGGAGGGGGACACACCTGAAAGTCATTCCGTTTGCTGTTTCCTTTCTAATTATAACATGGCTTAATAATCAGTAGAAAAGAAAACTTTCAAACAAATTATTTTAGAGGACATCTGAGCCTCAGAGCCTTAAGCGAAATGAATGACGAGGGCATCACTGCCACGGGCATGGACTCAGCATGGCAAGTCAGCAGAGAAAATGTGGTTTACCCTCTTTCAGGGTATTGCTTCTAAAGGCTTCTTCAGGCATGGGATAGAGTTCATGACAAGATTATGGCCACGGCTATTAAACTGAGTAAATAGACTTTCCGTAGTTCCAGAAGCACGAACGTGACGCTCTGCCCAGTCACCAGAGTATGATTCAATCCTGAGGCATCTTTCATCATCTTTGGCATCTTACAAACTGGTGCTAATCCTCAACTTGGGATAACGATGTCCTAGATAGAATCTGCACTGGAGATTTTAGAAGTGCCTAGCTTTAGAAAAGCGGAAGTTTCTTCTCCCTGTATTTTCTAAGCTTTTTCTAAAGCACCAAAGAGAAAGCACATGCCCAAGCATTAGTTGTCCTAAACCACATAACAGTGAAAGGAGGAATCCTGAAACTTGACCAGGTGTTAAAAAGACATTAACAGTTACTTCTCAAAAATGCTTTTAGTTTAGGGTAGAACTCATGTTTAACACATTCATAAAGGTAGGGTGAAAGAAAGTGAGAAGGAAAGGAAGAAAAGGACAAGAAAAGAAGGAGATGGATAGAAAATGTATACAGGGTTTCTTTTAAATTGCAACTGACACCCCTCAATGAGTTTGTTAAAGCTACCTTATCCTTTGTATATCTTCCTTTCTCATTAGGATTATATATGCCTTTAGATACTTGCAATGTACAAATTAATCTGAGAAGGAATGTAACCTAATGGATATTTGAGTACTGAGATTCTGTTCCCAGCTGTAGCAGAGGTCCCTAAATGTGCTGGAAGATCCTAGAAAGCATCAGAGAAAAACCCAAGCCCCGTGGACTGTTCACTTAGAACGAGAACATTTGAGTGCTTGTATCTGTACCTTCAACATGTTGCATATAAAACTGAGAAATAAGAATGTTGTAAGAATGCTATGGATTGAAGAAGGAGTTTAAAAACATATTGGCACACTGGAGATGCTACTGCAATTTGATGATTCTGCTCTATGGGGTAGTATATTTCAGACTGAAACTGGGAAGTTACTTTTTCAGGAAAAAGACATCAGAACCACATATGCATTTACCCCAGCTCTGCAGCAAGCAGTGAAGTGAGAAGGTAAACTACCCCTCAGAGGACTCAGTGCTCTCAAGGCAGAGTCCCCACTGCCTTGTACACAGCAGGAGAGAACATTCCCAGGGTGACAAGTGGAGCGTTTTGTCAAGCATGTCACAGGGAATAAAAACCTCCTTAGCAATAATACTGAAAAAGGTCATACTCAAACTTGGGTAAGTTTATATGTATAAACAAGTTAAAATTTATCAAACAACAACAGCAGCTTTCTTCCCCCAAATTAAGAAGCTCTGCCTCATGTATCACCAAGGTTCAAAAATGACACCATAGTCCAGAAGATGGAATAGTTTTGATGTCCACCATAATTGGGGCACAAAACAGTTCCATTAGGCCAATAAAACACACTCATCTTCTCCCTTTAGAGTCACACCCTTCTCACCCTCAAACCCTGGCAACCAGTAATTGATTCTCCACCACTATGATTATTTCTTTTGGAGAATGTCATATAAAGGGGATCATATAGCATCTAACCTTTGGACACTGGATTCTTTCATTCATCAATGACTGAGATTCATCCAAATTGTTTCATCTCTCAATATTTCGTTCCATTTTACTGAGTATTATTCCATTGTATGGATGTACCACAATGTGGTTATCAAATTACCTATTAAACACTTAAGTTGTGTATAGTTTTTGCCTATTATGACTAGAGCTGGTACAGACATTGGTGTACAGGTTTTTGTGTGAACATAACTTTTCATGTCTCAAAAGTAAATACCTAGGAGTGGGATCACTGAGTCACAGGCTAAGTGTACACTTAACTTTATAAGAAACTGACAAACTGTTTTCCCAAGTAGCCATATACCGTTTTGCATCCTGAGCAACAGTCTATGAGAATTCCAGTTGCTTATCAGCACTTGGTATTATCAGTTTTTTTATTTTAGCTTTTCTAATACGAGTATATTGGCATCACATCATGATTTTACTTTGCATTTCCCTAATGTCTAATGATGTTGATCATATTTTCGTGTGTTTATTTGCCTTCCATATATTCTCTTGGTGACCTATCTATCCAAAGATTTTACTCATTATTAATTGGGTTGTTTGTTTTCTTGCTGTTAATAGTAGATAGTTTCAAAAAGTACATTCTAGTTATGTCTTTTGTTACAGATGTGATTTGCTAATATTTTCTCTCAGTCCTTAGCTTGTTTTTTCATTCTCTTCACAAGGTCTTTCACAGAGCCTAAGTTTAAAATTTTGATGAAGTCCAATTTATCAATTTTTTCTTCTGTATATCTTGCTATTGGTATACTGTTAAAATAACTCTCCCTAACCATTGGTCACAAATATTTTCTCTTATGCTTAAGACTTTATATTTTACATCTAGATCTATGATTTATTTTGAGTTAAATTTTGCAAAAGTGGCAAAGTTTAAGTGGAGTTTCTTTTACTTTTTTTTTTTAATATGCATGACTCATTGTTCAGCACAATTTGTTGAAAAGACTGTCCTTTCTCCCATTAAATTACTCTGCATCTTTGTTAAAAATCAACTGACCATATTTATGTGGGTTTATTTATGGAGGCGTATTTCATTTCACTAGTTTATGTGTCTACCCCTACATTTGATTACTATAGCTTTATAGTAAGTCTTTAGCATAGGCAGTGATAGTCCCACTTTATTCTTCCTTTTCAACATTGTTTTAGCTATTCTACTCCATTTGCTTCTCCATATGGATTTTAAAATCATCTGTCTGCAAGATGGCAGGATAGGAGGTCTCAGTCCTCATCCCCTGATGGAAACATTGATTTAACAACAATCCATGAATGAATGTACTTTTATGAGAGCTCTGGAGTCCAGTTGAGAGGTTCCAGCACCCCAATGGAGCACAAATCCTGAGAACAGTTGCATTGAAAAGGGTTAAAAGTATAGTTTCACTTTACCTGCATCACTGTCACCCAAGCCAGACCACTCAGCACCAAGAGAGGCCTCCTCAGGCTGTGATTTCTCCTGTGGGATAAAGAGAGAGACATCTGAGTGCACAGCTTCCCCAGTCTTTCAGGGCACTGCCTGATAAGCCTGCTTCTGCCCCCCTCACCCAGAACACTGAGGGAACTGGCATAACTACATTGTTTGGGGACAGCAAAGAACAAAGAAAAGGGGCATGGTCCACAGCAAATGGCACAGGGATCTCAACAACTATTCCACAGGCCTGGCCAGCTGGCCTGTGGACCCTGTCAGCCAGCCCACCCATAGGTCTCACCAGTCAGCCAGCCCACACACAAACACTACTACCCAGCAGGCCTGTCTGTGCATGGACCCTACAGATGGGCTGACTGCAAACCCCACCAACTGTCCTGCATTCACCTGCACACCTGGCATGCCACATGTCCCTACATATGCCACAAATGTGCCCCCATAGATGACACGCAGGTCTCAGGAGCCAGCATGGACTTTAGCAATCCCATCAACTTTTTGGGATTGGCAGAAGGCACACACCCTGAGATTGCTCCTTCAGAAGGCAGGGAGAGCAGTGGAGCTTACATTCAGTGTCCCAGAGTTTTTACGCACTGCCTTAGGGAAAAGGGGTGGGCAACTCTCAGTACTTAGCATGGCCATGCAAGATAGGGAGAAAATGTACAATCCTAATACATCCCATTTAGGAGGGAGGGAGAGAAGTGGGGCCTGCACCCAATACTCCAGCATTTCATGGCACTGCCCTAGGGAGATAAAATAAGTGGCTCTCAGCACTCAAGACAGATCTACGGAATTGAGATAAGTCACACAATCCTAAGACTTCCTCAGTTAGAGGGGTAGAGTGTGTACATCCATAGAAACGGTTTAAGATACCCTCAGACTCTCTAGGTGGGCTGACTGGTGAAGGTCTTTCCCTCCAGAAGCCTTTCCATAAAGAACAGAAGATGTGACTGCTTTGTAAAATGTGCAGACACTAACACAAGAATCCAAGGAACAAGAACAACCAGGGAAAGATTACACTACTGGGGGAATTAAATAATTCTCCACTAACTGACTCCAAAGATATGGAGACTTATAAATTGTCTTACAAAAAAATTCAAAGTAATTGTCTTAAGCTAAATGAGCTACAAGAGAACACAGGTAGCCTCTAAACAAAATCAGGAAAATATGTTAACAAAATGAAAAATTTAAAGAGAGACAGAAATCATAAAGCACCAAACAGAAATTCTGGAGCTGAAGAATTCAATGACTGAACCAAAAAGTTTAATAGAAGACTTCAACAACTAACTTGATCAAGCAGAAGAAGGAGTCAGCAAACTTGAAGACAGATCATTTGAAATTATCCAGTCAAAGAAACAAAAAGAAAATATAAAAAAGAATGAAGAAAGCCTACAGGACTTATGGGATACCAAAATAAACAACGTATGTATTATGGGATTATCAGAAGTTGCAGAGAAAGAGAAATGATCAGAAAACATATTTAAAGAAATAATGGCTGAAAACTTTACAAATCTAGGGAAGGAAATGGATATCCAGATTCATGAAGTCCAAAGGATTCCAAATAGGTTGAATTTAAAGAGTTCTACACAGAGACATATTATAATCAAGTTGTCCAAAGTCAAAGACAAAGAGAAAATTTTGAAAGCAGAAGGAGAAAAGCAACTCAACACATAAAAAGAACCCACCCACCACCATAAGACTATCAGCAATATTCTCATTAGAAATCTTGAAGGCCAGGACAGAGTGACATGATATATTCAAAGTGCTAAAAGAAAAAACTCCTGCTAACCAAGAATTATATGCCCACCAAAACTGTCCTTCAGGAATTAAGGAGAGACTAAAATCTTTCCCAGATACACAAAAACTAAGAAAGTTTGTCATTAGTAGTCCTGCTTTACAAGAAGTGCTAAAGGAAGTTCCTCAAACTGAAATTTAAAAATCCTAAACAGCAACACAAAAACATGAGATTATAAATGTCACTGGTAAAGGTAAGTATATAGACAAATACAGAAAAATGCAATATGATAATAGTGGTGTATAAATTTCTTTTAACACTAGTATAACAGTTAAAAGAAAAGAGTATTAAGAATAGCTGTAAGTATTGCCTAAGTTTTCCTCTAGGAGTTTTGTAGTACGTGGCTTTACATTTAGATCCTTAATTCATTTTTAGTTTATTTTTGCATATGGTGTTAGAGAATGCTCTAATTTCATTCTCTTACATGTAGCTGTCCAGTTTTCCAAGCACCACTTACTGAAGAGACTGTCTTTTCTCCATTGTATATCTTGCCTCCTTAGTCAGAGATTAATTGACTGTAAGTATGTGGGTTTATTTCTGGGCTCTCTGTCCTGTTCCACTGATCTATGTGTATGTTTTGTGCCAGTTCCATACAGCTTTGATTACTGTAGCTTTGTAGTATAGTTTGAAAATAAATCGCAGCAATGTTTTTTTGGAGCTGTCTCCTAAAGTAAAGGAAATAAAAGCAAAAATAAACAAATGAGACCTAATTAAACGTAAAAGCTTTTGCACAGCAAAGGAAACCATTGACAAAACAAAAGACAACCTGCTGAATGGCAGAAAATATTTGCAAATGACATGACTGATAAGGGATTAATATCCAATATATATAAACAGCTCATACAACTCAAGATCATAAAAAAGTAACCTGATTAAAAAATGGTCAGAAGAACTGAATAGATATTTTCCAAAGAGGAAATGCAGATGGCCAACAGGCATATGAAAAGATGCTCAACGTTGCTAATCATAAGGGAAATGCTAATGAAAACCATAATGAGATATCATCTCACACGGGTCCAAATGAACACAAATAACGTCAAAAAGAACACAAATAACAAATGCTGGTGAGGATGTGGAGAAAAGGGAACTCTTGTACACCACTGGTGGGAATGTAAACTGGTGCAGCCTCTGTGGAAAACAGTATGGAGGTTTATCAAAAATATAAAAATAGAACTACCATATGACCCAGCAATTCCACTCCTGGGTATATATACAAAAACAAAACAAAACAAAAAAACACTAATTCAAAAAGATGCATGTACCCCAACGTTCACAGCAGCATTATTTACAATTGTCAAGATATGGAAGCAATCTAAGGGTCCGTCAACAGATGAATGGATAAGGAAGATGTGATGTGTGTGTATATATATATATATATATATATATATATATATATATATACACACACACACACACACACATATATATACACACAATACTACTTATCCATAAAAAAGAATAAAATTTTGTCATTTACAGCAACATGGATGGACTTAGAGGGTATTATGTTAAGTGAAATAAGTCAGAGAGAAAGACAAATATCATATGATAACGCTTATATGTGGAATCTAAAAAAATATCACAAACTAGTGAATATAACAACAACAGAAAAAGCAGATTCACAGATATAGAGAAGAAACTAGTGGTTACCAGAAAACAAAACAAAACAAAAAAACACTAATTCAAAAAGATGCATGTACCCCAACGTTCACAGCAGCATTATTTACAATTGTCAAGATATGGAAGCAATCTAAGTGTCCGTCAACAGATGAATGGATAAATATCATATGATAACGCTTATATGTGGAATCTAAAAAAATATCACAAACTAGTGAATATAACAACAACAGAAAAAGCAGATTCACAGATATAGAGAAGAAACTAGTGGTTACCAGTGAGGAGAAGGAAAGGGGGAGGGGTAATATGGGATAGGGGAGTAAGAGGTATGAACTATTAAGTATAAAATAAGCTACAAGGATATATTGTACAAAATGGGGAATATAGTCAATATTTTATAATAACTATAAATGGAGTATAACCTGTAAAAATTGTGAATACTATATTGTATACCTGTAATTTATATAATATTGTATAGCAACTATACTTCAATTAAAAAAAATACCAACAGGGACTTCCCTGGTGGCGCAGTGGTTAAGAATCCGCCTGCCAATGCAGGGGACATGGGTTTGATCTCTGGCCCGGGAAGATCCCACATACCATGGAGCAACTAAGCCTGTGCACCACAACTAACGAGCCTGTGCTCTAGAGCCCGCGAGCCACAACTACTGAGCCCATGTGCCACAACTACTGAAGCCGGCACGCCTAGAGCCCGTGCTCCTCAACAAGAGAAGCCACTGCAATGAGAAGCCCGCACACCACAGCCCCCGCTCCCCACAACTAGAGAAAGCCCATGCGCAGCAACAAAGACCCAATACAGCCAAAAATAAATAAATTTTTTAAAATACCAAGAAAACCATAAAAAAAAAGAATAACTATAAGGGCAAAAAACTGTTAATGGATACAAATTATAAAAGGTATAAATTATGACAGCAGTAAGATAAAATGTGAGAGGAAAGAAGAAGTAAAAGTTTAAATTTTATATGCAATTGAAGTTAAGCTGTTATCAGTTTAAAATAGACTCTTATAAGATTCTTTACAAAATACTCAGGGTAATCACAAAGAAAATACCTAAAGAGGATACACAAAAGAACAGAATAAAGAGATCAAAGCGTATCAGTAACAAAGTAATCACCAAATCAAAAAGGAGAAGAGCAAGAGATAAAAAGATAAAAGAATACAAAACAGAAAGAAAATTATTAACAAAATGGTGATATTCTTAGTAATAACTACTTTAAATGTAAGCAGATTAGAATCCTCAAGAGGCTTAGAGCAGCTGAATGGATAAAACAAGATCCAACTACACACTGCTTACAAGAGACTCACTTTATATTTAAGGACACACACAGGGTGAAATTAAAGGGTTGAAAAAAGATAGTCCATGCAAATGGTAATCGAAAGAGAACAGGGGTGGCTATACTTATGTCAGACAAAATTGACTTTGTGTCAAAGACTGTCACAAGAGACAAAGAAGGTCATTATATAATGATAAAAGGGTCAGTGCAATCAGATTATCCATCTTGGGCGAGTTCATAAACAATTTTTATGCCATTGTATTTTCCTATTTCATCTAACTCTAAAACCTCCTGGTAGTTTTCAGCTCCTTGGGATTCTGCTTGTCAGTCCTCTAGTTCAGAATGCTGGAGTTTTATTTATCCCAAGCTGCTATGTACTTCTGTGATCGTACCTGCATCTAACACCAAGGGGCAAAAAGTCAGAAAGAGCAAATAAAAGCAAAGATGGTTTCTCCTACCTCTTTGGGACCACAGCTCATTTGATTAGAGAAGATTACTCTCCTTGAGGGTTTAATGTATCTTGGGGAGTCTGTTGACACTACTGGTACTGCCCTGTCATAGGACTGTCTATAGGCTGGGACACAGGAGAGAAGGGAAGGGAAGAGAAAGGGAGGAAAAGGGAGGGGAGGGAAGGGGGGAGGGTGAGAGGGAGGGAAGGGAAGAGATGGTACATCTCCCCTGCTCCCTGAGTGTTGGGAGACCCCTTTCCTGTTCCTTAAGCCAGGGATGCAGATATCTCTCTGTTCTTACCAATGCCCACTTCCAGGCCTCAGGCTATTTTGAGTCCAGGCTGGGGGATACTGGAGGGGAAAATAAATAGTAAACTCATTTTCATTTCAGTGGTACCTCAGATTCTCATTTCTTCCCCAATCTACCTGCTACTCTTTACTTTTCAGAGTCCTCAAATAGATCTACCACGCATTTGGTCCAGGTCTTAGAGTTGTATTCAGTGGGAAGCCAGGGTAGAATGTACTTTATCTTATCTGGAACTGGAAGCTAACTTTTACATTTTAAAAACTTATTTCAGAATGTATTAAAAGGACCACATACAGGGAATAGGGGTCTCTAGTACCAGCAACTTTGTATCTTGTTCATTTTTCTGCACACAGAGCTCCTAGCACATGTCCAGCATATAGTAGTTACTTAATAATAGTTTGATAAGTAACATGAGTGGATGGAAATAAAAATGAGTGAATAAACATATAATAAACTAAGTGAAATGAAAGTATTATAGGTCACATAAAAGAGGGACTGCTGAATGCAGACAATGAAACATCATTGATATGCCAAAGAGCAATGCCTATTTTATTTGTCATGACCACAAAGGGAAAACAAACCAGAAGTTTATATTAAAACTCTTTTTCATGATAGTTGTAGTTGCTGCAAACATAACTCTTGAAAATGGAGTGAAGATTTGTTACAAATATGTTTCTCTGACTTCCTCTCCATCCACAATTATGTGAACTTCCAGACACTATAAAAGTCCTTTTAACTCATTCTGGGTGTTTCCACGGTGGTGAATTGCTACCATGTAGTGGCCACTATTTTTCTCTTCTCTCCTAAGAGCATGCATCTTAATGCTTCCAATACTCTGATGCTAGAATAAACAAGTTTGACTAGTTCACTCTTTAAAGACTCTGTCCATTCCTGACTCCTATATGTCCAAAGGTCCTCTTGAGAGCTCTGAGTTTCCAAATGAAAGGGAGCAGTTGACACATTTTTTGAGCTAGGCGGTAGGATCCATTCACCAACTCCTCTGCCTAAGCCTGTCTAAGAAGAAACAGCACTTGTGACTAAGGAAGCACCAGCAAACTCTTGGAAACTTCTTTTATTGTAGTCAACTGTGTTTGTTCCCTTGTCATGCTCTGACAGAAAAATAAACAAAAATGTTATTATGCCCAAAGAACCTGCTCAAATGCTCCCAACTAATGAGGTAATGAACCTTCTGCACTATGATTTAAAGACAAAGGGAAGAAAGTTCCTTGCAGGAAGATGCAGAGGGAAATGGTAGAGACATGACTACATTCTTTTCTTTTTTTTAAGTATTTTTTAATTTTTAAAATAAATTTATTTATTTTATTTATTTTTATTTTTGGCTGCATTGGGTCTTCTTTGCTGCAGGCAAGGTTTCTCTAGTTGCGGACAGCTGGGGCTACTCTTAGTTGCAGTGTGCGGGCTTCTCATTGTGGTGGCTTCTCTTGTTGCAGAGCATGGGCTGTAGGCACGTGGGCTTCAGTAGTTGTGGCATGTGGGCTCAGTAGTTGTGGCATGCGGGCTCAGTTGTTGTGTCATGCGGGCTCTAGAGTGCAGGCTCAGTAGTTGTGGTGCATGGGCTTAGTTGCTCCGCGGCATGTGGGATATTCCCAGACCAGGGGTCGAACCCATGACCCCTGCATTGGCAAGCAGATTCTTTTTTTTTTTTTGCAGTATGTGGGCCTCTCACTGTTGTGGCCTCTCGACGCACAGGCTCAGTGGCCATGGCTCACGGGCCCAGCTGCACCGCGGCATGTGGGATATTCCCGGACCGGGGCACAGACCCGTGTCCCCTGCATTGGCAGGCGGACTCTCAACCACTGTGCCACCAGGGAAGCCCAGCAAGCAGATTCTTAACCACTGTGCCACCAGGGAGACATGACTACATTCTGAAACGGTCAAAGCTAAACACAAGTGCTAGAGGACATGGAATTAAATAAAATGAAAAACATCTGAAATTACTGCACTCCTTCTGTTGTACTTTTATGTGCCCATTGGTAAGAGAATGACATGCATGATTGGGAAGGTATCCCTGCCATGCTTTCTGTGAATGCTTTCAGTGGTACACATCTGAACTGGCTAGAATTTTGCAATTTATCCTGGACTGTGGTCTTTATAGCTGGGGAAGACCTGGTCTTAAGAAGAAGGAAGAATTTAAACATGAGCTGAAATACATAGTAAACAAGCCTGGAAGTGTCTGCCTAGCTCATAACAATCCCTCCTTTTCTGAAAACTGCTTGAATACACAGGGAAAGGCATCATGGTCATGTCTCTATTGGAGCGGCCCCCAGATAGCAGAGTGGTTAAGAGCACAGTGTCTGTAATCAGACTCCTTGAGTTCAAATCCTGGCTCTTGTTTCTAGCTGTGACCAAGTGTCAACCTATGTCTTACTTTCTCCTGTGTAAAATGAAGATTATGGTAGTACTATAACTTTGGAGTTACTCTCAGGATTAAATGAGATACATGCCCAAAGCACTCAGAGCACTACCTGGCCCATGGGGGACAACCCCTGTGTGTGTTATTACCCCCGACACAGATATGGATCCAGGGGCAGATAGCTCACCAAAGGCAGCCCACTCAAAGTCTTTCTACTTAGAATTGTAAGCCAGAAACGGAAATCAGAGTCATGAACTCTGAGTCACATTCATGGTAGCTTGAGAGAAGGTCCCTAAACTTTTGCTCCCGAGTTCCTCATCATTCCAATCTTGCCTTTCATCCCCTGTTTTCTGTGAAATGACTCAGTATGTGTCCAAGAAAGAGAAGTAGAACTGAAAGAGTGTAGGGTGTCTCAAAAATGGTGGGCACTGCTGCCATAGCTGGTGACCTGAGAAAAGATGACAGAACGAGGGCAGAAAATGAGATGAATCCAGATACAGAAAGATCAGGACACATTTGTGAGGCTTTTACTCCTGTTTATGAAGGTACCTTTCAGTTCTTTTAAAGACCTACTCTGCCATTCCTCAGTGCCTTTGCACATGCTGTTCTTTGCACTCCTACCCACCTTTCAGATCTCAGCCTGGGTGTTATTTCTCAAGGGAAGCCTCAGAACCAGTGTGCTGGTCAGTTTCCATCCTTGGACCACCATGCTAAGTCAGTTGGACTCTGCAAGAGTACTCTGTACTACTTTTGTGCCCTTATTTCAGCTTATAATTACGTATTTGCATGATGTTGGTTAACGTTTGACTGCCCCACTATCCTGTAAGCTGCTGAGAACAGTAAACATCAGACCTGCACATTGCTGTATTCCCAGCACTGGACAGAGTGCCCAAAAGAAAGCCAAGACTTAAAAGAGATTTGTTGAATGACAAAATGAGTGAAAAAATGAACGTCCGATGCAAAACCTTCCCACACCTACTCTGGTTCCAAGGCAGAATGTGTTATTTCCTCATCCATGCTCCCAGAACGCTTTGCAGATGCATTAATTGTTCTTGCCATATTATGTTTCAGTTAGTAGCTCTCAAACTAAGTTGTGAGCTCTTGGATAGCAAGGTTTACAGTTTATGAAATAACTTTTCATTTTATTCCTACTAACACTGCCTGGCACATTGCAGGTACTTGATTCCGTTTTGTTAAAATGAAAGAAAATTGAATTCCCTCCCAGAAGGCCAAAACAACCAACAGAGTCAAAGCCATGACTTTTCTGTAGAAAAAGAAATTAGCTGTCTGTTTTCCTGAATTGTACACTAAAGTTGGTCAACGTGATCCATTTGCTGTAATCTTACTGTGTATTAAGTAAGTAAGTAATCTTACTTACTTAATACCAGCTTTATAACACTTCAAAGAACCTTCAGGTCTATCACTTCCTTGAGTGCCAAAGTCTTGTGAGTTAGCTGGGCAGATATTATGTCCATTTAACATGAGAACTGAGCAGCACGGAGGTAAAATTTGCCTGAAATCAACACTTACGAGACAGCTAGGGTGCCATCCAGGTCTCCAGACTCCTTCTGAGTCAAGGACTCTTCCTCTAAAATCAGGGATCTCCAATAGTGTGGTTGTTAATTTTCAGGGAGGATACTCTCCTAACTTCTTTGAAGACTTAAAATTCCTGAGTGGGAGAATGTGAAGGGGGAGGAGCCCAGGAAAAGATGACAGAGATGTCCCTGGAAGGGAACAAAGGAGTGAGGGGAGCTGTGGGCGGAGTTTGGAGAGAAAGCCAAAGCGTGGGGCATGGAGGCACTGAGAAGGGCAGAAAAGGAGGTGTTCTCCATTCCCTGATACATCCTGCCAGCTTCAGGAGGAGGAAGTGGGGGCCCATAATGGGAATGAGGGGTCCTGGCCATGGCTTGTGACTCAGCGATCACCCGGGAGCTAAGTGTTGAGATTGTACTCGATCAGCTTTTTCCCAATTTCGTTCATCAAAGACATGCTTTATGTTACAATGCATTGTTGACGGGATACCACTGGGCCTCACGAGGTATAACGCATGCTTAGATTAAGACAGACATCAAAAAATGATCTCTCAAATGAGTTGCTGCAAGGAATTACGGAAATTATGTGCAAATTTTAAATTTTATGATTAAACAAAGAATGACAAATTGAAGAAACCAAATGCTTTTCATTTTATTAAAAACAGGAAGAATAACATCTCACAAATATGTTCTGAAATTATAAATCAAGAGACAAGATAAAGAATATTGATCACCCAATGGATGACATACGTCGCCTCGGTGGTTCTTGAAACTGGCCTGCACATCAGGAGCTGATGAAACCATGGCCCCTCCTCCTGCGGAGATCACACTCAACTCCCTTGGTTTGTTTTACTTTTCCTTTCTAGCAGATAAGGCAGATTATTAAACAAAAGGAATAAGTTGATGGGTTTTTTTCTTTTAAGATTCTTTTTCTTAGAAATTCACTTTAAGAAACTTTTTCTTAAAAATGAACTTCAAAAATAAAATTAGAATACCTATTGTATATGTGTATATGCGTATATATGTATGTGTATGTATACGTGCACGTGTGGATGTATGTAAAACACTGACATTCCTTATTTTTCTGGAATCCAATCTGATATCTAGCCTAGAAAACACCTTCTGTAGATTATTTCTGCTTGTGCCATATTCTAATTCCAATCCTCGCGGTAGATACCCATGTGCTGGTGACTGACCACTGGACCCACTCACTTGATCTGCTGTCCCGGAGAATAACACAGCGTGAAGCTCCAAGCTAGGGGCACCCTGTTCCGACATACCGGAGGCCTGATGATGGCCTGTACAGGGGTGGCCTGTGTGTCAGACGGGAAGCAGATGGCCTATTCCAAAGGATTTTATTGAACTGAATTTTGTGAAGGGACTATTTCCAACAAGGGAGGGTGAGGCTCTCAGAGACTAGAAATAGTGGGAGGTGTGAAGCAATGGGAACCAAGTTTCCAGAGTGCAGTGAGAACTCAAGCCGTAGAAGGGGGTCCCCAACACAAGCTGTTGTCAAAGGAACACAGTCCTTATCAAAATCCCAGCCAAGAAGCAGAAGGAACAGGAATAAACACCCCAGCTTCTCTAGGATTGCCAGGTGAAACAGAGGATGCACATAGTTTGAGCTTCGGATAAACAACAAATAATTTTATAGTATAAGTACGTCCCCAATACTTCATGGGACATACTTACATTACAAACTGTTTTTGGTTACCTACAGTTTAAAGTTCACTGGGAACCTGTATGTTTCCCCCACTTTATTGAGATAGAGTTGTCAAATAAAACTATACATATTTAAAGCGTACAGTGTGATGACTTGATATATGTATACACTGTGAAATGACTACCACAATCAGGTTAATTAACACATCCTTTGCCTCAGTTACCTTTTCTTTGTGTGTGTGACGAGAATGCATAAGAGCTACCCTCACAGTAAATTTGAAGTACATAATGCATTATTATTATTATATATTATGCTATATATATTATATAGTATCATGGAATATTATTCAACCATGATAAAGAAGGAAATGTTGCCATTTGCTACAACATGAATGAACTGGAAGGAAATTAAATAGAATAAGCCAGACAGAGAAAGACAAATACCGTATGTCACAGCTCACTGTTAGGTGAGCTCTAACCAAAAATAGTTGAACTTACAGAAAGCAGAACGGTGATTACCAGGGGCTGGCAGGCGGGGAATGGGAGATGCCGGGATCCCGTATTTTTATTTGCAAAATTTAGCAACCCTAAACCTCTCTCCCCACCACCCCAATCTCTGGCCAGACTCAGACAGAAGCCAAACAGCAAGGCAATCCTTGTGGTGCAGTCTCCAGAGGCCAGCCTCACCTGGGCCTCAGGGCGAGGCCGAGAAGGAAGACAAGATCTGGGGGCGGTATGGTAAACAGGGAATAGCCAGAAATAACCAGTGGCCAGGTCCTGCCAGTCTAAACTCATTCTTTCCGGCGGAATTGGGTTTTCTCCTAACAAAGCAAGTTTGTGCTCCTTATTTGCTAGCTTTGTGTACTTGCAAATGATTCTTCTTTCTTCCATCTGTATCAGTGGTTTTCAATCTTTTATTCTAAGCTAAGTGTTCCATAGAAATCTCATCACACAAAACACATGGCAAGTGTGCAGCTAGGGTAGCAGCAGAGATGAGAAGCCTGAAACACTGCCTGTTTCCCCTCTTCAAACACCCAGCCACCCATGCACAAATCCAGCCATCCACAGGTACCCGAGGCACACCCATGGTACCCTAGGCCTAATCGAAGCTGGTCCGGGAACCCCTGCTATAAAGCTGCAAAAAGCAAATACAGTGTGCTATCTTTTGTGTAAGAAAAAAAATAAGAAAAGCATGTATCTTATTTTTGCAAAAGGAATCATAGGGAAAATATATCAGAAACAATTAAAAGCTGTTACCTCTAGGAACTAGGTGGGGATGGGATGAGGAAGATAGGGGTGGGAACAGGAATTCCCCAAGTATACCTTTGGGTAGTTCTGATTTTGAAATGAGATCAAAAGGGACGAAAAAAAGCAAACCCTAAAATTAAAGACAAACAGAAACAGATGAAACTGTATTAAATCAATGGCATAGAACACAGAAAAAGAGTTAATTCAAGTAACTTCTAAACACAGTTCTCTGGTTATAAAAATTTAGAGGGATATATTCTAAGACAAAAAGAACTGCAAATGAAGGGGCCTTGCGGCGATGGGAAAGTTCTGTATCTTGACTGTGGTAGTGGTTATAGGAATCCACACATGTGATAAAATTACACAGTTATGCACGCACGCACACACACTCAAACGAATGCATGAAAAGCCGGTAAAATCTGAATAAGCTCTGTGGACCGTATTGATGTCAATTTCCTGGTCTTGATCCTGTACTATAGTCAAGCAAGATGTAACCAGTGGGGTAAATATGGCGCCGAGTACACAGGACCTCTCTGTACTTCCCGTGAATCTACAATTATTTTTTAAAAAATGTAAAAGGACCACAAAGAATCCTGGAACGTTAGATAATAGATGTATTGTGAGGGTTAAAACGAGCTTAATAATCCCCAAACTCTTTTATATAGAGAATAGGATAAAGTAAACATATCAATGTTCTTAGGACTAAGATATTTGCCATAAAAGAAATGTACATACAAAATAAAAGAAGGTTAGAACAAACCTTGTAATGTCAATTGTGTTAAGATTGAATAGAAAATTCTACTATAAACTCAGGGCCCGGAAGCAATGATACCTAGTAGTACTCACACTTTGGATTCTAAATACCATTCCAACTGCAAAACACCAGAGTACCCTGGAGAAATGCCTGGATCTGAGTCTGGAGCAGAGACAGGAGAAGGAGAACCTGGCACTTTACTTGGTGCCAGAGGGTGGGCAAGCAAAGCAGAAGCACATTAGAATGACGTAAGAGCCGACTCGAGTAGTTCCCACTGGCCAGATTTTGAACAATTTAAACATCAGAAAGAAATACTAATAGTAAAGGACTATAGTATATTGAATGCTACTTACAAAAATATTTGGTCATCCTTTTTACAGCAATACTAGATGAGAAATGTAAGAAATGATGGAAATAGAAAAATGACCATTTTTCAATGCCTTATGTAATAGTTGGTTCCAGCAAAGATTAGCAGTATCTGGCAAACTACTGGGTAAACTATTGGTGGAGAATAGGACATTCACACAGTTGCAGAATGCTACCCCATAGCTGTCTCACTAATTACAAAGGGGAAGTAGACAACGGTGAGATCTGGAAGTCCTCATCCTAACTAAAGGATCAAACATAGCATCTCCAAGAGAAGGGACCTCGGCTGTGGCAATAGTATGCTATGACTGGAGTCTGGACACAGTATAAGAGAGATTTAACGGAGAGAGGTGGGGCAGGAAAGTCCTTACGGAGGAGCTGTGGGGAGGCATTCCAGGCACGGGGCACAGCAGAAGCAAAGGCACAGTGGCTTGAAACAGCCTCCTGCATTTAGAGAACTGCGTCAGTTGGGATGACTCAGAAGGAAACAGTGCAGAGAGGGGGTTAATAAAAGTTGGAGAATTAGGACTTGGAACTTATTCAGAAGGTGAGGGGAAGACCCTGAAGGGCCTTTGAGGAGGGTGTTAAAAATGCAGATAGGAAGAAAGTGCAAATGAAAAAGCTATGTAGAAGGTACATTCCATTGCACTCAGTGACCAGTCAGAGATGTGGATGAGACAAGCTATTAGGATGAACTGGAAAATGTTTTCACACTGAGGGCCAATTCTGTACATGGGCAGTGTTGGGCTAGAGTTCTAGATGAAAAGCATCTCAGGTCAGCAGGAAATGGCGCCTGGATGATTAGTGGTGTCTGCTTCAGTTAAGAAGCGGGAGAAGGGAGGAATACGGGGGTGGATGGTGGTGCCATTAACTGATATTAAAAGCACAAGAGGAGAAGCAAGTGTAAGACAGGAAGGACAAGTGTGTTATTTCAGTTATGCGGAATTAGAAAGGGTTACCATTATAGGTTGTTACAAGATATTGAGTATAATGGAAGAGAATGTCAAAAGAAGAATATATATTTTACGTATAACTGAACCACTTTGCTGTACACCTGAAACTAACACAACTTTGTAAATCAACTATATTTCAATAAAAATTAAAAATAGGGCTTCCCTGGTGGCGCAGTGGTTGAGAGTCCGCCTGCCGATGCAGGGGACATGGCTTCGTGCCCCGGTCCGGGAAGATCCCACATGCCGTAGGAGCGGCTGGGCCCGTGAGCCATGGCCGCTGATCCTGCGCGTCTGGAGCCAAAAAATAAGAAAGGGTTACCAGTTACATTGGAATTCCTAGTACCTAGTGTGGATTCCATTCAGTACATGTGCTGGAGGAGACTTTTTGAGTTCTAATGATAACTTTAGGACTTTTTAATATATAGATTATTTACCCAATAGACCTCAGGAGGCTCCCTCAGAATAGGCACCGATGAGCATCTTCTGGATTTAGAGCACGGAGCCTTAATCAGAGAAGTCCCATTAGGTTTAATAGGATTTACATAGCAAGAAGGCCTATGGATGCTAGAATGAAAAAGGCTGTCAACCTGCTTTTGAATTTAATAATTAATAATGAATATGCTCCTTCCCATGGGAGTTGAGCATTGGCATAAATATTTGCTGCAAAGCCAAGTCCCGTGCTTTGGATCTCAGTCCCATTTTTTTTTTTTTTTTTGGTGGTACGCAGGTCTCTCACCACCGTGGCCTCTCCCATTGCGGAGCACAGGCTCCGGACGCGCAGGCTCAGCGGCCATGGCTCACGGGCCCTGCCGCTCTGCGGTATGTGGGATCTTCCCGGACCGGGTCACGAACCCGTGTCCCCTGCATCGGCAGGCGGACTCTCAACCACTGCGCCACCAGGGAAGCTCCCCATGTCAATTTTGACACCCCAGTTTATCAGTGCCTGAGAGCCTGTCTAGCTCAGGACCCACACTGGGTAACTTATAATTAAAACAACTGCAGTTTCTTTTAAAAATTTAATTCCAAATATAATTTCTCATTTGCTTCACAGGGGTACGGCAGGCACAGCAGCTTATCTGTGGGGAAATTAAAGGAAAGCAGGGGGATACGTACCACACGACACTTGTATTGAAATAATCATTCATATTTTCCTGGCAACACTTTTTAATAAGTGTCAAATCTTTATTACTTTTTTGGCATCGGCGTCCACATTAATCATGTCGAATTCACATGGTATTTATTTCTGGAGGTTGTAAAAATCAACACAGGGGCTTCCCCAGGCTAATTAACTAGTCCAATTCACTCCTGGGTTTCTGACCTTTGGAAGTTATGCTGGCTCAGGAAGGATGTGAGAAAGCAGATTCGAACTAGTGATTGGCCTCAGGGGCAAGGAGGAGATACACTCCCATTCTGAGCCACTCTCCATAGGTTTTCCTACTGCCTCAGCCACCAGGATCAGGCCCCTCCTGGGAAACCCACACGGTCACCGCTTTACCACAGTTACAGAGTGGTGCTAGGTGGGTGGGCTGAAGCTCTCTGAACCTTCTTTTCACAGAAAAGGGAAGGTCTAACAATGGGAGTAATGGAGACACCTGCTGGTTCTTCTAGGGTCACCCCTATAAATGATGGAAAGAGTATTCTTTTTTTTTTGTTGTTCTGTACGCGGGCCTCTCACTGTTGTGGCCTCTCCCGTTGGCGGAGCACAGGCTCTGGACGCACAGGCTCAGCGGCCATGGCTCACGGGCCCAGCCGCTCCGCGGGCATGTGGGATCTTCCCGGACCGGGGCACGAACCCGTGTCCCCCGCATCGGCAGGCGGACTCCCAACCACTGCGCCACCAGGGAAGCCCTGGAAAGAGTATTCTTAATAAAGTACAGTCTAGAAGGACAAAAGCTGCTGGTATGGCAGAAAGCACAGGCGTGGGAGTGAAGAGATGGGAATTCCAGCCTCAGCTCTACCAGAAATGATTATGAAATCTCCCCCTCTCCGTCTGAGTTTTCAGGCCTTTAAGATGGGCTCACCCACGTGGTGTCTGAGGCTCTACCAATTCTCAAGCCAATGAGTGACATCATCAAATCTCTCGACCCAGGAAGAGACTGAGCACAAAATCGGGAGGACATCATGGCCTCAACATTAAGCTTGACCAAAAGAAGAACTTTAACAATGTCATCCCCACCTTTAGGGTTGAAACCTAAAATGTTAACATTGTTGCTGTGGAAGGAATGAGGCATCTGAGGTTTCTTTGAGTTTCACTCATTAAGGGAAAAAGACAGGAAAACTATTGAAAGAATGGTGGGACTGGGCCAGTCTGTGTTTTAATTCACCAGTCTGGGGTGTCCAGCATCTGGTATGGAAATTTTATTTACTCCTAGTGGAAAAGATAGCGACTGATTTAACTGACCTATTACTGTTACACCCACATTTACCCTCAAAATCACAGAACAGAAAGAATTTGCAGAATAAAACTGATCTTCACAAAACTGTGCAATTGGCAGGTTTTGACTTTTTTCCCCTAGCTTCCTATTTTGTATCATTTTCCCCATGGGAGTTCCCCCCAACTATCTCTTTAGGGTGCTCTGCTCCTTCTTTTTGTGCTCCTGTGTCCTCTGCTTGTGGGATCTCCTCTCAAACAGCGTCCCTTGCCAGTCATTTTTATCTTAGTGTGAATTTGCACAACCACTTCTGAATGGGGAGAGGAGCCAATCTGGATTTTGAGGACCTAGGGATGTAGGCAGAGACTTCCAGTTGTCACCGAAATCCATTATTTCCTGAGTCTCCTCCATGACAACAGCACTAGTAGCACCTCCCAATTATCAGCGGAGGGCATGGCTACTGCTGATAAAGATTACATTTTCCAGCCTCCCTTACTGTTACATACGTTCAAGTAACTACATCATGGACAGTGCAATGTGATGGGAAGCCGTGTGCATGACTTACGGCACATACCCTTAAAGAGGAAATAGGCCCTTTCTGTGCATCCCCGTTTTTCCTTCTGCTTCTTAGAACATGGTCATGGAAGGAAGCCATATTGGAACAGGAGGCAAGGCCAACACCCTGGGGATGATAGAGCATCAGGACAGAGGAGCCTGGGGCTCTGGATAATCACAGGGAACAAAACCAGCAAACCAGCACTGGACTACCCACTCAGAAACTGTTTCGTCATGGAGAAACACTGTTTAAGCCCCTTATTCTTTTTAACCTATATTACACAAAACCAAACCTATATTGTAACTACAACCGGTTAGCTATGGTAGAAATGGCAACCTCGTCTCAGAGCACCTAGGTTTGAAATCCAAATCTGCCATTTACCATCTGTGTGACCTTGGACAATTGATTTCCTCTCCTTGAAATATATTTCCCCAGGTCCCTTTCTGCAAAATAAAAATAAGAATTTCTATCTCATAAACTTATTGGGAGAAATAAATTGTATTCTTACGAAAGTTCTTTTGTATACTGTAAGGTACTTCTAGCCCTGTGATGTTGACCAATGGTAGTCAAGGCTCTTTGGATTATAAGGGCAGGAACCTACTCACACTAAATCAATGAGGGGTTTACTTTAAGGATATAATAGGTGAGAACACAGACATCCAAGAAAGGTGGCAGAGCTTTCAGGATTGGAACTACAAAAGTGAAAAATAGACACTAAACTCAATGTCCCCGGGAACCTCACAACCTCCCCCATTCAGCCTTCTCAACACCTCAACGTATCATAACCCTTCAACATTAGTACCCACCACCATCTGACTATAGTCAGATGGGTCCTTGCATCTTAAATCAGATTCCCCATAGAGGATCTGATAGGTTGATGCCACTGGCTGGCCTTAGGTCAGGTGTACACTTGGTCCAATCACTGTGGCCAGGGTGCAAGGTCATGTGATATGGATGGTTAACCTTTCCAGAAGCTGTGGTGGATTAACTTCTCTAGAGGGATGATGGAGCAGTCAGTATCCCTTCTGGGACACAGTGGAGATAATGATAAAAGTTATGTTAACTATTCTCGGTGGGAGGAATGAATGCCTAGAAGTTTAAGTTTTATTAGAAAAATATTATGAGTTCTCCAGAAATTTTACCTTGTTTATCTATGCAGTGGATCTTTTAACACCCATTTCTCATGGACGAGATGAGTTGAAAACTCATCTTCTCTTTGGCAGTCAGCACCCCCTCGATTACCCACATCATGGACTGTCTAGACACTACCACTGCCCTGTCCTTTATATTTAATGACCAAAATGAAAGTTCTTTTCAAATGGCACATTGGTAGGCGGAAAAGGGCATTGTGTCTTTTCACCACAATCTGGGATCCAGAGCCACCGACGAATTTTTGTCCTCATGGAGCCTTAAGTGTCCTTATAATTTCCAGCTCTTCAGTGTGACCTGCCTTCTAAGTAACTGACCTACACTTTTCCCTCTGCAAAAGGAAGAGAAAAGAAAAAGCTTAGCCAAAGACCTTAATAAAAGGGAGAAAACACATTCTTCCTTGTTTCACAGTCCTGCCCACTTGCTGGAGGAAACAGCGCCTTATGCCCAGCCAAGACGCTATGCTCTTGTTCTGTCTCTGAGCTTTCAGAAGAAAACATTTTTTAGAAGGGAAATGGGAAAGTGAGTTAAGTTCATTTATTGCTGAACATGCCAGATGGGGAAGAAGAGTTGAATAGAAAATTCTCTAAGCTTTAGCTTCCATAATTTCACTTTTATTCCTTCTAATGAGGCAAACTTCTTCTAGAGGACTCAGGTTCAACTAAGCCAGTCTGTGTTCAACTTTCTATCACTTATAACAGAAAAATATTCATCAAATAAAAATTTAAAAGAAATTTTAAATCACAGAACTAATTATTTGTTGTTGTTCAGTTTTTCTTCTCTTTTTAAACAGTTTTGTGTAAGGAAAACTGCAAACGATAAACTGCACATATTTAAAGTATAAAAGTTGATAAAGTTTGATGTATGTACATACCCAGGAAGCCAATTAAAACAATAAACATATCACCCTCAAAAGTTCTCTCTTCTCTCTTCATAATCCCTTCCTCCCATTTCTTCTCACCCTTTTCCCTGGCAACCACTGCGATCTGCTTTCTGTCGTAGATTGCATTTTCCAGAATTTTATATAAATGGAACCAATACAGTATATACTGTGTTGTGTTTTCTTTTTGCGTAATTATTTTTAAATTCACCTATATTGCTGCATGTATCCACAGTTTATTTTTATTACTGAGTAGTACTCCACTGGTATATACCACAATTTGTGTGTGTGTTAACCCACTGATGAACATCTGGATTGTTTCTAGTTTGAGGATATCACAAACAAAGCTGCTATGAACATTTAGGTACAAGTCTTTATATACTCTTTGCCAAAGTGCTTGTACCATTCTAATTCCCAGCAGCCGTGTAGGAGAGCTCCGGTTCCTCTGCATCTTCACCAACATTTGATGTGGTCTTTTTAATTTTGGACAATCTAATACATATGTAGTGACATCACAATGTAGTTTTAATCTGCATTTCCCTAATGAGTAAAGATAGTGAGATTCTTCCTTTTACATGCCTATTTTTCATCTCGTTATAAGGTGAAGTGTCTAGTCAAATCTTTTGCCTATTTTTAAAATTGGCTTGTTTTCATCTTCTTAATATTTGAGAATTCTAGAATTCTTTATGCGTGCTGGAAGTAGTTCTTTATCAAATACGGGATTTGCAAATAGTTGCTCCATGTCAACAGTAACTTTCAAAGAGAAGTTCCTAACTGTGATAAAGTTCAAATTATCATTTTTTTTCTTTTATAGATTACCCTTTTGGTGGTTTATCTAGGATATCTTTACCTAACCCAGTGTCACAAGAATTTCTCCTATGTGTTCCCATTTCTCTTTCTTTCTTACCTCGAAAGGAACTATCAAATAGAAAACACTTATCAGGACTTTCAGCCACATCAAGAATGGCGAAGTAGAGCAAACTGAATCAGAGTCAGGGAAAACGTGAGTGCCCTTTCCTCTGATGAGCTTCCATTTGCACCATTTTATCATAGAAGAGACAGCATTTCTGAAAGTTCAAATGGTGCCAAAAAGGCCTAGAAGGGGAGAATTAGCTCTGGCCAAGAAGTGTTCCTTGCACTTAAATTTCAAACATCGACAGCTCATCCCTCAGAGACCAGCTATTCACTGAAGTCAGGTGAAAAGAACAGGGTGGGATTCTTTTAAAATCACAGAAAAAAACCTTGTTAGAAGGAAGGGAAGGAGAGCTCTGGGCAAGTATCCCACTCGGAGTGTGGGCTCTGGACTACCTGCATCAAAATCACCTGTGAAAAATACAAACCCTGGCCCCCATACCACCCACTTAAACAGAATCTCTGGGGGTAGCATCTTAAAGTCAAATTCGCCAGGTGATTCTTAAACACAGTAGTTACAGATGAGCCCTCAGGCACTCAAGAACCTGCTGGGATCCTCCCTTAAGGCAGCTTCTGGAAAGGTTCTCAGGGTACACCTGTGGTTCTCAATCCTCTCCTGGCATATAGAATCACCCGGAGAGCTTAAGAATACAGATTCCTAGGCCCAACAAATGAGGTTCTGCAGTAGTAATCTGTCATAAGCCCAGTCTTTTCCTTCTGCTTTGCTTCTTGCTTTCTTCTTCCTCTCCATCTTCTTTCTCTTCTTCCCTCCTTCTCCTCCTCTGGTTTCTCCTCCTCCTTTTTTTAAATTAAAGCTCCCAAGTTAATTCTGATATGCAGTCAAGGTTGAGAACTCCCAGGTCACAGAGCAGAAGCAGCAACATCCCAGCCATGGGGCTTGGCAGGAGATGGAAATGAAGCAAGCGGGCTGGCTGGGGACCAGAGTGAAGTAAAAATCTCAGCTCCATGCCAAGAGCGTGGTCACTATTGAGCTAGTCAACTCCTGCCACGTGGGAACAAAATCCACATTTGCCAATCCCTCTGGTATTTCCAGAGAAATTAGAAATAATTTTTGGACATAAAATCTCCTTTTTTTTTTTTTTGCGGTACGCAGGCCTCTCACTGTTGCAGCCTCTCCCGTTGCAGAGCACAGTCTCCGGATGCGCAGGCTCAGCGGCCATGGCTCACGGGCCCAGCCACTCCACAGCATGTGGGATCTTCCTGGACCGGGGCACGAACCCGCGTCCCCCGCATCAGCAGGCAGACTCTCAACCACTGCGCCACCAGGGAAGCCCAAAATCTCCCATTTTTAAATGTCTGAAAATGACACAAAATGTGTAAATCACTGTGCGCAGAACAGAACACAGCTGTGGGTGGCTAGCGGCCAGGGACTGCCAGTCTGTGACTTCTGCCCACAAAGTTTCTCAGCCCTGTGGACAATGCTAGAATGCTGTTTCATGGTGGCCACTCTTTGAGGGCCAGTTCTGAAGAAGCTCATGGGTTTGTGTTCAGGCCACACCTGAACCTGCCTTCATAGAATTTCTAGGCAGGGACGAACTCTACTGTGTTCCTTGACGTGGGTTTGCCAGATTTCCTGACTTGTTTGAGGCCAATCAGAGAAACAGTCTCATAATTAATATGCAAGATAGCATATTTTGCATGGCTTTCTCCCTACAGAATCCTTCTTCTATCCTAGACAAGTGATATTCGTAAGAATATGATTTTTAATAAATGACATCTGAGAGTGTTTTTTCCATCATACTCACTACTACTGACAGTTTTACCCTGTCCAAGCCCTCTACCACACTTAGGATGGTGGTTCTCAAACTTTAATAGGCATAAGAATCACCTGGGGCACATGTGACAATGCAGAGTTTCAGGCCTGGAGTGCCCATGGAGTTTATTATCCAAATCAGAACACTTCTGAAAATGAAAGCAACTCTGAGCTAAGGGGTATAGACTGGTTCACGCAGTCAGCCCACCCAGGCCTCATTTGTAAAGAGTTTCTGATTCAGTGGCCTGTGCTGGAGCTAGGGATGCCCCACTTTTAATTAAGCCACCCCCACCCCCCAACAAACCAGATGCAGGTGGTCTGGGCCACACTTACAATGCTGACTTAGTAGTAGGAAGGGAAGACGGAAGAAAAATATTCATTTGGGAGATGGAGACATAGAGTCCGGAGAGAAGACTCACTGAAAACCCAGCTGTGTGATGCTCGAATCATTACAAGGTGAGCAAGCAGCTATCAAGGAAAATCGGAGACAAATACTAATTGCTAATCTCACACTTTTCTTTTTCCAGATTCCTCACAAAAGTAATTTGTTACTGGTAATTTTTTTTAAATAAATTTATTTATTTATTTTTGGCTGTGTTGGGTCTCCGTTGCTGTGCGCAGGCTTTTTCTAGCTGTGGCGAGCGGGGGCTACTCTTTGTTGCAGTGCATGGGCTTCTCGTTGCAGTGGCTTCTTTTGTTGTGGAGCACGGGCTCTAGGTGCACGGGCTTCAGTAGTTGTGGCACGTGGGCTCAGTAGCTGTGGCGCACGGGCTTAGTTGCTCCGCGGCATGTAGGATCTTCCCGGACCAGGGCTCAAACCCATGTCCCCTGCATTGGAAGAAGGATTCTTAACCACTGCGTCACCAGGGAAGTCCCGGCAACTGGTAATTAATGAGGTGCGTAAAAGCATTGTGATGAGCAACGAACATGTACCGCAGACACGCACTTTAATGAACATATGTTAATGAATGTTAGCGTCCCGACTGCAAGCATAACTCCAGAGGATTTTCTTTTTATTTATTTATTTCAGCCAACAACCAAGTGATAGGTAATGAGCTCACTCGGGTCTGGCTTTCCACGCTCTGGGCCCTGAGGGGTCTCCGGTGTATGCGTTTGACTCGCTTCGGAACCTCAAAGAGTGAGGCTGTTTGCAGTAGCAAGGAACTGACAAAGAGGATTTGCAATTTATTTCTGTTAGCTCCGTGCACGTATCTGCACAACATGGACTGGTCAAGACGTGGATTTCGTGTTTGATTTTTTTCTTTCATTGACTCTTATCTGATGAATTTAAGTCAGAAAAATTCCAGGATATGGAAGGCCATTGGAGCTCTGAGATCAACAAGCATATTCCACTCGTCTTCTGGAGGAGGCAGCAGAGTTTAGTGTTTAGAACATGGGCTGCAGAGCCTGCTGCCTGGGTCTGAATCCTGGTTGTGCCACTTTTTATTTCTGTGACCTAGAACTCAACTTCTCTGGGCCTTGGTACCTATTTCCTAGGGCCTTTTTATGACTAATAAATGAGCTAACATTTGTGAAGCACTTAGTAGGGTGCCTGGCATGTGGAAAGAGTTACGAAGGTGAACACTGAGACTCAAGGATGCAGCTACCCTTGCAATGAAGCCCTTACGTGGAAAAGTTGGGTTGAAGGGCCTGTTGGTTGACTTTGGCCTCAAAGTTCCATCTCTGAATCACACACTGTGTCTCCACATGACATCAAAACTGCATCTCAGTTTCCTCATTCCCCCAGCGTCTCCTTAGGACAACATTCACTTTTGGCACAATACTCCCCAACAAGACTGTTCCGTTGGTTGGATCTAGATAGGAAGCAAAGGGGTTGGCTAAAAAGATGCTTCGCCCAGGGAGTTTCAGAGGCCAGCTATGGAGTGGACTGGAATCCCGGGGACTTCCGTTCCTGCAAACATATGCTGTAGGCAACTGAGTATGTAGCCGTGACCCCGGCCTTCCTGGGGTCCATGAGCTGTCCCCCCAAGTGAAGTCTGACCTCTCTCCCTCTCCTACACCAGACCGCAGTCACATACCCTCCTCTCCTCCTCTACCCTTGTCTTCAGGAGAGATTAAATCTTTGTTCAAGGTTCTTTTTTCTCCCCTCCAGACATTCTGTGTTTAGAATTACAGCCACCTTTATTTTCGGCTTCAAGCAGATGTTCCAGGCAGAAAAAGCCTGCCAAATGTTTCAGCTTACATCCAGGAGGTTTGGGCTCACGCTTTGCTGAACAAGAATCTGTGCTGACATTCTAGAAATCAGTAACGCTTTAGGGTAGTGAGGTATCCCTCTTCTATGTTAAAAGGGTAATCCTGAGATGGGTTTGAAGCTCCAGAGAAATCATTCCAGGGCCTCTTATTTTTTTTTTTGCGGTACGCGGGCCTCTCACTGTTGTGGCCTCTCCCGTTGCGGAGCACAGGCTCTGGACGCGCAGGCTCAGCGGCCACGGCTCACGGGCCCAGCCGCTCCGCGGCATGTGGGATCTTCCCGGACCGGGGCACGAACCCGCGTCCCCTGCATCGGCAGGCGGACTCTCAACCACTGCGCCATCAGGGAAGCCCCCAGTGCCTCTTATCTGACAGGACTTTACAGTTTACCAAGTTCTTACACATCCATGATTTTATTTGCATCTTGAAACGACCCGGAGAAGTAGTCATGACAAGGATTAGGACTGTTACTTTGCAGATGACAGGGCTAAATATAAGAGAGATGTGAGGGCTTGACATGCTTATAAAAGTTTGTTTTTGGTCTCTTACCTTCCAAACCTGGGCACTTTCCACAAATAGCAACATGACACATTCACATATTGCTTTCCTATATACTTTATAAAGTACTAACAGGAGTGCGGTATCATTTTATCTCCAGAAAAGTCCCATGAATTAGATAGGGAACTGTTTTAGTCAGCATAGAATAGGCTATGCTTTGGTAACAGATAAGCCCTGATAGCTCAGAAGCTTAAGCCAACAAAGATTGATTGCATGTGCATATCATTTTCTGATGCAGGTCCAGGTAGTTCTCTGAGGTGGCTTTCCTCTGAGTGACAACCAGTATCCTTCCATATCATCATTCTCCATTTAAAAAATACAGCCTTAGAAGTCACCAGGGGATCAGAACGTAATGTTATCAACTTCCCGAAAAGTTTTTTGGCCAGACTATCACTTCTACCCACATTCTATTTGCCTGAACCCAGTCATGACCTCAGCCTAACTGCAAACAAAAGGTAGTTTTCTTGTGAGCCAAGAAGAGTAAATGTAATGGGTTTTGCTGAATACAAAGCATTATTTCTGCCCTTTCAAACTGCACCAGCTCTTGTTCTAGGCTGTCTACAAGGGGCTGGCAAATAAAACATCATGGTGACAAACTTCGATACTGTGCCAACTGTAGAACAACAACAAAATATCTGTAGGGCAAACTGAATTATTTCAGAGGTAAAGCTCTCCACCAGCTGAAGAATGTTACTATACATCACAACAGGTTACCAGACCGGAGAAAAGGAGAGCAAAGTGACCTGTACGTCACTGGGGCTGAAATGAAATGCAGGCAGACCTCGTTTTATTCCCCTTTGCTTTACTGCGCTTCGCAGATATTGAGTTTTTTACACATTGAAGCTTTGTGGCAACCCTGCATCAAGCAAGTCTATCAGTGCCATTTTTCTAACAGCATTTGCTCCCTTCATGTCTCCATGACACATTTGGTAATTTTCACAATATTTCAAACTTCATTATTATATATTTGTATGGCAATCTCTGGTTAGTGATCTTTGATACCACTACTGTAATTGTTTTGGCGTGCCACAAACTGTGCTCATAGAAGAACTTAATCAACAAATGTGTGTGTTCTGACTGCTCCATAGGCCAGCCATTCCCCCATCTCTCTCCCTCCTCTTGGGCCTCCCTATTCCCTGAGACACAGCAATATTGAAATAAAGCCAATTAACAACCCTACATGGCCTCTAAGTGTTCAAGTGAAAGGAAGAGTCTCTCACTGTAAACCAAAAGCTAGAAGTGATTAAGCTTAGTGAGGAAGGCCTCTTAAAAGCCAAGACAGGCTGAAAGCTAGGCCTCTTGCACCAAACAGTTAGCCAAGTTGTTAACGCAAAAGAAAATTCTTGAAGGAAATTAGAAGTGCTGCTCCAGTGAATACACAGATGGTAAGAAAGTAAAACAGCCTTATTGCTGATATGGAGAAAGTTTTAGTGGTCTGGATAGAAGATCAAACCAGCCACGACATTCCCTTGGGCCAAAGCCTAATCCAGAGCAAGGCCCTAACTCTCTTCAATTCTATGAAGGCTGAGAGAGGTGAGGAAGCTTCAGAAGAAAAGTTTGAAGCTAGAAGAGGTTGGTTCATGAGGCTTAAGGAAAGAAGCCGTCTCCATAACATAAAAGTGTAAGAGGAAGCAACAAATACTGATGTAGAAGCTACAGCACGCTACCCGAAAGAACTAGCCGAGATCATTAATGAAGGTGGTAACACTAAACAACAGATCTTCAGGGTAGACAAAACAGCCTTATGTTCGAAGAAGATGTCATCTAGGACTTCTGCAGCTAGAGAGAAGTCAATGCCTGGCTTCAAAGAACAGGCTGACCCTCTTGTTAGGGGCTAATGAAGCTGGTGACTTTTAAGTCGAAGCCAATGCTCATAACCCATTCTGAAAATCCTAGGGCCCTTAAGAATTATGCTAAATCTACTCTACCTTTGCTCTGTAAATGAAACAACAAAGCCTAGCGGACGGCACATCTGTTTACAACATAGTTTACTGAATATTTTAAGCCCACTGTTGAGACCTACTGCTCAGAAGAAAAGATTCCTTTCAAAATACTACTGCTCATTGACAATGCAACTGGGTTAACCAAAAGCTCTGATGGAGATGAAATATACAAGGTTAATGTTGTTTTCACGCCTGCTAACACAACATCCATTCTGCAGCCCATGGATCGAGGAGTAAGTTTGACTTTCAAGTCTTATTATTTAAGAAATACATTTTGGAAGGCTATAGCTGCCAGAAATAGTGATTCCTCTGATGGATCTGGGCAAAGTCGATTGAAAACCTTTGGAAGAGATTCACCATTCTGAATGCCATTTAGAGCATTCATGATTCATTGGAAGAGGTCAAAAATGTCAACCTTAACAAGAGTTTGAAGAAACTGATTCTAATCCTCATGGATGACTTGGAGGGGGTCAAGACTTCAGCAGAGGGAGAAACTGCAGATGTGGTGGAAATAGCAAGAGAACTAGAATTAAAAGTGGAGCCTGAAGATGTGACCGAATTGCTGCAATCCTATAAAACTTTACAGAAGAGGAGTTGTTTCTTATGGGTGAGCAAAGAAAGTGGTTTCTTGAGACAGAATTTACACCTGTGAAGACTGCTGAAATGATACCAAAGGATTTAGAATATGACATAAACTTATTTGATAAAGCAATGGCAGGGTTTGAGAGGATTGATTCCAATTTTGAAAGAAGTTCTACTATGGGTAAAACGCTATCAAATAGTGTTGCGTGCTACGGAAAAGGAAAGTCACTTTATGTGACAAACTTCATTGTCATCTGTTGTAAGAAACTGTCGCAGCCACCCCAACCTTCAGCAACCAACCCCCTGATCGGTCAGCTGCCATCAACATCAAGGCGAGACCCTCCACCGGCAAGAAGATTACGGCCTGCTGAAGGCTCAGACCATGGTTAGCATTTGTTTAGCAATAAAATATATTTTAATTAAGGTACGTACTTTGGGTTTTTTTAGACATAATGCTATTTCACACTTAGTAGACTACAAGTATAGTGTAAACATAACTTTTACATGCTCTGAGAAACCAGAAACTTCATGTGACTCACTTTGTTACAGTATTTGCTTCATTGCGGTGGGCTGGAACTGAACCCGCAATATCTCTGAGGTATGCCTATACCAACAATTTATTCATTCTTTCTGTACATCCATCTACATCCACAAATGATTGAGGAGGTTTCTAATATTAAAGCACATCCAAAAGAAAACCGTTAAGAACAAAACTAAAGAAAAAAAGAAAGAAAGAAAGAAAAGAAAGAAAGAAAAAATAGTCATATAAAGAAGAAATCTAGCTATACCAAATATTTAGGATTGGTTAATCATTACGACTGAACAGCTGAGGTTTGTCTGTGAATTTGCCAGAAGCTAAAGTAGCAAGGAGAATACAGAGTTTATGAAATAGCATTTTTGAGCACATTTAATGTCCTAGTTACCATGTGAAATGTTTTACATACATCAGCTTATTTGACCCATACGCCAGCTTATGACCATCAGTTAATGATAGGAGCCACCACAAACTGAAATCATTCTCAGTGAGATGACATAAAGTGTCTCAAGTACACTCAGTACAAGTCTAGGTTCCAGCTCGGCCACGTCTGATTCCAAAATCTGTGCTCTTTCCATAACCTAATAGCTCTCTTTGTCACATAAAAGGAAGCATATAATTAAGTAGATAGAAGAAAAAATAGGAGATGCATATACTCTTTATTTATATTAAAAGAAAAGAGTGTTATCTTAATGAGCTCCAAGTCAGCAAGCCCCAAATTTTCCTCACTACTTCAAACCACTAGAGGTTAAGGTAGAGCTCACCTTGAAGGCTATCGAAGGGGCCTGCGGCGTACCTGTGGCAAGGAGAGGATTTGAAAGCGGGGGAAGGAGTATAGTGCAGGTAAACGAAGGTTAAGATTTCTGTGTAAGGTCACACAGCAAGGCGGTGCTAGTCTTCCAGGCCTTCCCCTAGCACTTGCTTTATTAGATAGGATTAGATTAGATTCTGAAGGCTAAACCACTGAGAGAGAGTGAATTTTCACTCTTACCAACGGACCAGAAACAAAGAAGAAAGAGGAAACCCCGTAGACTACATGTGTGTTCCCTTTAGCATCTTTGATTGACGTGGGGGTAGTCATTTGGCTTATTCAACTGGTTAATGGCATTCTTGCTTCTCAGCAGCACTACACTGTACATCACCCCCCTAATTAACAGCCGTTTTCAGTCCATGCCAACCGCACAGGCTCAAGGCTAAAATACATCCTTGCTCAAGCTGGAGACCAGGTATATCATCCAAGGATGGGCATTTGATGGAACACTGTGCCTTGCCTACGTCACAGCCACCTGGAAGTAAAGGGCTGGCCTGGGGTGTCTCGGAAGTATAAAGCTGAAATAAACACTGACAGCGAGTGGCCCGTGAACGGATATGTCCTGAATTACCACACAGGCAGCCTTCACTCTGCACAGTTCGGAAACGTAGCACACAGATTTCAGGTACCATGTGGCACACTGCAGCAACGCCAGTCCCCCAGCAACACAGTTCCATTTTCAGTTACCGCGGCATACGAGCCGTGAGAAACTGAAAGAAGTAGAAGCTCTGCCACCAGCTCATCAGTCAATAACAGATACGGCCCATGGTCAGTGGCCAATCGACTCACATCTTTCAAAGGCTGGCAGTGATTGGTCACTGCACATGTAATTCAGTTCACTCACAGCCAGCAAACCCTGGAGTGATGGTGCCTCCTTGTCTCCTGGTGATAAACCCATGGGACGTTTGACCAAAATGGATACTCAAAAGAGGAAGTTGGCCAACCCAAAGGAAGGCGCAGCAAAGAAATAACAAGTGGAAACACCAGGAGCAAAATTCAAATGCAACGTAAATAGCGCAGTAATAGCTGACAGTGGGATGCTGACTGCCACTACTGCAGTGCCTCTAGATAGGCAGCCAGAGGAACTTAGTGAAGGTGACTTAGCCACACGAATGAGGAAAGGGAGGATAATATCCCAAAGAAATGGGCCCCTCCAAAACCTTCACTTGAGAGTGTGTGGTGGCGCTGGCTTGAGGGAGTCTGCGGCGGTCGAGCTGCAGACCCGTCCCCCTGTCCGGAGCTGTGACGAGCACCCCAGCCGTGCCCCAGGACCTGCAGCTGCCCCAGAGTCAGACGGCCCAGTCCATGTTCAGAGAACAAAGAAGACAAAAACTCAAGGAGCATCTGTTACAAAGAAAAACTTTTTTTGCATACAAACAGGAAAATCAGATATTATCCAGTGGTAGAGACAAAAGAGTGAAGACATCTGAAGGTCAGATCCAAGAAGAGACAAAAATTCTGAAACTTTATCAGCCATTTTTGCCTTAAGAGCACGTCGGTAGACCTACTGGGATCAAGAATAATATAACAATGGAAGAGAACTGTATTCCTTTAAAACCTTCTAGTGAATTGACCGATTCAACTACAGCAATTGATACACCTAATTTTGAGGATAATAATCAAATTCTGCTGTTGTTACCAATTAAAGATGACCCCCAAAGTCAACATATGACGTTAAGCCAAGCATTTCACCTTAAAAACAGTAAGCGGAAATAAATGACTACAGAAAAACCAAAGCAAGGTGCTAACATGCCCAAGAAACCTGTGCTTGGATCTTATCGTGGCCAAATTGTTCAAAGATGAATTCCTTTAGGAAACCTCTACAAGTCAAAGATGAGCTCTGCAACAATGAAGAAACTTTCAGCTATTGTCTCTAAAGCCATGAAGTCTCAGCCTGTAGACACCAGCAGCGTAACAGTGAAAAGTGATAGAGCCTCACATACGACGACTGCCACTAAATTTGTGAGCTCTACATCTCAGAGCAGTCAACTTGTGCGACCTTCTATTAGAAGTCCCCACAGTAATAACCAGGACGCCATGAAACAGGGCATCAGTAGGACGTCTGCCAGTGTTACAGTTTGGAAAGGACCTCGAGAGAAAGAATTATTACAGTTAAATACGGTTTCATCTATTATCAAAACTGGTTCTTCTCAGGACATAGAAAGAAATAAGACACTATCAAGAAGCATGACATCTGAAATGGTAGCCCGGCCTGCTTCGTCTTCTAATACTAAACTGAGAGAAAAGTCAAAAAGCATTGACCAGTGCAGATATACCACGGTGAAAGCAGCTACTGACAGTAGATGGACTCAGCGCAGAGAAACTGCGGAGGAGAGAAAGGCTCGTCTGAGTGAGTGGAAAGCTAGCAAAGGAAGAGTGACGAAAAGGCCTCCCAGCTCAGTGGTTACCCAGCCTGAGCCCGAAGCACAAAATGAAAAACCAGTTGGGTCCTTCTGGACTACCATGGCAGAAGAAGACGAACAACGATTGTTTACTGAAAAAGTAAACAAGACATTTTCTGAATGCCTAAACCTGATTAATGAGGGATATCCAAAAGAAGAAGTATTGGTTACACTGAATGACCTGATTAAAAATATTCCAGATGCCAAAAAACTTGTTAAACATTGGATATGCCTGCTCGTATTGAACCACTTACGAGTCCTATTGAAAATATTATTGCAATCTATGAGACCATTCCGGCAGGAGCTCAGCCTATTGAAGAGATGCGACATGCAACTGTTGACATTCTGACAATGAAGAGTCAAGAAAAAGTTAAATTTGGAGAAAATATTGGGGAGTCTTGTGCAGCCAAGGAACAAATCCAAGAAGCCACCATTGACGATATAAGTGTTAATCTGGGGTCAGAAAAACTGGAAATAGAAAATAAGCATCTTACAAATGTAGTATTTCAAAGTTGTGAAAAAAGAGCAAGATAGCAAAACAAAAGGCCCAACCAGTGATGTTAAAACCTGCAATACAGGGCTTCCCTGGTGGCGCAGTGGTTGAGAGTCCGCCTGCCGATGCAGGGGACACAGGTTCGTGCCCCGGTCCGGGAGGATCCCACGTGCCGCCGGAACGGCTGGGCCCGTGAGCCATGGCCGCTGAGCCTGCGCGTCCGGAGCCTGTGCTCCGCAACGGGAGAGGCCGCGACAGTGAGAGGCCCGCGTACCGCAAAAAAAAAAAAAAAACCCGCAATACAGAAATTAGGGCGGGTTGCTTAATTAAATATAATGTGTCTACTACTCCATACTTGCAAAGTGTGAAAAAGAAGATGCAGTTTGACTAAACAAATTCTGCATTTAGACAGCTAAAGTTTCTCACACCAGTTAGACGTTTTCGATGTCTTCAAGACAAGACTTCTAAATTGCCAGATATGTTAAAAGACCATTATCCTTGTGTGTCTTCACTGGAATAGTTAACAGAGTTGGAAAGTGAAACTGACGCTTTTGTGTGCTGCCCCAGCGCAGCCCTGTGCCGCACGTACTCGGAGACTGACAAGACAGAAGAGAAGTGAAGCTCTGAAAGGAGTGGGGTTGTATTATTCTGAGTTGGTTGGTTGGTTTGTTGTCGCTTTGCACGTCCCTTAGGTCAGGAGTTGCCAAGTACCTAAGTATTGACGGCAGTCAGCACTTACTCATGTCCACTCTATAGCAGGTGTTGCCTTCTGTGCTTCGGAAAGCTAATCCTACCTTGTCAATCTCAACAGACCGACTTTTTCTCTAAGGCAGGTAAATTTTGTCAAGACAGAGCTAGCTTGCTTTGTCACCCCATTCTAGTAGCCCAGACTGCTGTGGTCTCCTGTGTTCCTGGGACTCTGCCCCTGGTTCTTCATTGTCACTCTCCAGCAATGCCAGTGAGTCTACATCTGTGGTCTCTTGGCCTCTTTCTTTTTTATTGTAGCCGAGGTCCCCAACAGGGATAGTTAATACTCCATATTTCTACAAGAAAATACTTTGTTAGAAGCAAGAACGTGTGCCTAGTGAGCATTCAGAACTTTAAATCTGAGTTCCTTTCTTTAGTTCCTTTTCTAACTTGACTATCTAAAATGTTAAACGTGTTAACTTCCATCGCTTCGTCTGATATAGTTTATAGACTAATAGGAGGGAGTTAGAGAAGGAATATATAATATTTCATAAATGTCATCCTAGTTTAGGTAGTATTTCTAAAATAACTAATACTTAAAATTGATTTCTTCCTTGTAATATAAAAACTTCATGTCTCCTAAAACATGAGTCATACACAGTAAGTAGGTCTCTGCTTCCCACACATAAATACCACCAGTAAAATTGTTTTGTAAGTCTCTGAACTAATACTTAAATGGCATACATCCTTCACCAACTCTACAGTTTCAATTAAGGATTTAGTCATTCTAAAAGATTAGGTAGTTTTAAAACTGCATAACATGAACGTGGTTGAAAATCACATACTTACTCTTATTTATGTTCATTAATTCCGTTTGTATAATAGTGCCAATCTTTGTTCTATTTATTGTCTTATGTTCTACTGAGTAGGGTTTTTATTCCTTTTAAACTGTGTACCTAATATGTATACGATAAATGAAAACATCTATATATTAAAAAAAAAAACTTCACTTGAAAAGAACTCTTAGCGCTGTTTCACAACCTTTAAAGTGCAATGGATAAAATGTTGGAAGCTGCTCCAAACTTAGAAAGAAGCAAGACAGTTTGACAAGGCACAGAAAAGATGTTGACACAGGCAGTATTATGAGTTATATGATGAGGAGAAGGCAGGCACTGTTCAAACTACTATTTATAACTTTTTTTTTTTTACAAGAAGCAACACATTTTTATTCTCGATGTTTCTGATGTTTTAAGTAACACTTTAAGTGAATATTAGTCCTATTTTTCCCATATCCCTATACTTTCATAAGTAACAGTGAGAGAGCTTTTAATGTTTTGATGGAAATTCTTAAAGGTCATAGAACAATAGTAAATTATCACGTAGATTATCAAGACCATTTTGTGTGGATTTTGCATGATCATTTTTACAGTCCCACATTACCATGCAAAGTAAGGACTTCCTGTATTTCCCTGATCTCTCACTGAGGTGTTCTGCTCATATAAGGCATAATACAAAAACAGTGCCCCCATAAAAGGTGCCCATAGCATGCATGGAATAAGGTTCACAGGCATGACCTATGTTCATTTAACTAACCTCTGCTTAGGGTTTCAGCCTGGATAAAGTCCTAAAAATGAAAGAGGCAAATTGAAAAGTCATGTGATCTTTTCGAGGCAAGAGCTTGTGGGATCTAAGTTGTACATGACTGCAAGCTTGCAGCTTATCCAAAAGGAAGATCTATATATTTAAATGCAAGTGCTAAGCAGATATTTGGAGTTTCCACTCTGATTCTCAGAAGAAACCCAGGCTAAAGATAAATAACTAGGAGTCATCGTCCTGCTAGTTACAGCCAAGATCGTTAACCACACCTAAAGTCTGCCCAAGAGAGTGAGACAGACTCTACCTTCTGTATCTCAGTTCTTTTAGTGATAGAACCCAGATTTTTTTGTTCTTCTCACCCCACGTGGTTAGATGTTCAGGGCCTCTTCCCTGCCACAGAACATAAATCCTTATCAGTCTAAAACTGCAAGGTTAGGGCATGGGCCTGATGTAGCTCCTCCCATTGAAGTGAGAGCTGAGGGCTTCTGGGTAAGCATCCCTCAATGATGACAGGAGAGTGAGACACAAACATGTCTATTTCTGTTAGCCAGATTGTATCATGTAACACCTGGGACTCGAAGTCAATTGCAACAGCAAGAGGACAAGCCTAAGAACCAAGATACCTGCTAAGGGGAACAGAACAAAAGAGGGAAGTGACCTGAGCTGCTAAATTAACCCACCTGGAACTGACCGATGTGGGGATTTCTTCACATGTGAGACACGTGTCCTTACAATGTAAGCTGTCACTTGCAGCTGAAACATCCTAATACATCAGACAAAAACCTGAGAAATGACAGAGACTAGAGGAGCCAGGGAAAAAGACAAGGACTCAGGGAAGAGGGAAGAGAACCATGAAGTTCCAAAGAAGGGACCCAGAACGGGGAATCCTGGCTCCAATGGATCTCTCTGATCCAAAGATTTTTTTTCAACTTTATTGAAATATCACTGACAAATAAAATTGTAATATATTTAATGTGTGCATCTGATCCAAGATTTTTCAGTAGACAATCTGCTTTCTCTTACAAGTGGTAATGCCATGTCCAAATATAGATGCAGGTCAGTGAGGACCTAAGAGTCAAGTAAGCAGGGGAAGAAAAATCACTGTCACTGCCTTAACCAGAGAGAATTTGGTATTTAGTTTTTCTTTAAAAATCTTGATTACATCTTTCAAGGCTCTCAGGCTGCTGACACATACAAAATGAAGACGAACATCTTGGCAGGTGGTAGAAAATGAACAAGCACAGGGAACCAGAAACAACAGAAATGAGATAACCTGGAGCTTCAGTAATGCTGAAATTATCCACAACACAGGAGGAGATGACTATTAACAAAAGATACCGATAAAGGACCAAATGGAACTGCTAAAAACTAGCCCTATTGTGTTTCTGCAGTTCCAATGAAATCAGATGTGGCATCTGTATTTAAGCAAGAAATGTCTGTGGGGAGATTTTGTTGTATGTTACTGAATTGGAATATCAAGACAGAATCTTCTACTCAATAGTCTTAAAAATTAAATAAGGGGTGCTTGTATAATGAATGCTTTGTAGTTATGATGACACAGTGCCTAAAGGCTGGGGTGGTACAAATTACTGTTCTGGACCTGAAACTAGAGTTAGGTCAAGAAAGACAATTTTCTCCTCTTACGTGCCAACTACCGAAGATCAAATTCATTGTGTAGAGATTAAGAGCTCTGGCTTTGGAGTCTGACAAACCTGGATAGTACCAGCCCTGCCATCATTTGTGATATGATCTTATGATCACAAAGTCTCTGAGCTTCCGTTTCCTCGTGTGAGACTAGGAGCAATTATAACATACGATTATTTTATATATATATAGTTATTATAAATATTTAATGAGACTGTCCTTGTAATAACCTAAGTCAAAATGACAGAAATAACCAATACACATTAAACATGTAACATGTGGCAGGCATTTTATTAAGAGAAAGGACAGAGAGAGACGAGAGTTGGGTTCATCAGCGAGGCCTAGTTAGTGATGAGAAAATGCAGGCTTGTGTTGAAAATGTGGGGAATTTGGTTTCTCTCTAGATCAAGGTGACTTAAACAGTGGTTTTCATCAGCAAGACCAGTCAGTTCCTTAGACACACAAGGTATTTAGCTTATATTGAGTAATTTGAGTGACCTTAATAAGACCTAAACTTGCTCCCTCATTTTTGTTTGAACTTCTATTATATCTTTGTCTTAAGCTTTGCCCTCCCCCTGCAGAATTCTGTAACACACATGTGTTCTGTAAATCAGACTGACATCTCTTCCCTCCTTCATTTCTAACAGTCTCTTCCTTCCTTTGAAGACCTGGACATTCCCTGACCCCAAGTATTTCTGGTGGGGCCTTCAGTTCACCATTCCCCCAAATCCTGGCTGTAAAGGGGATGGGGAAGATGGGCAGGGGTGTCACATGACCCAGCCCCAGTGTGATTATTCTCTCAATTCTCTGATCCTGAATGGGCAGGTGACTCTGGGATTTTATAATTGGGTGTTTAGACACAGAAGCCTTCTGTTCCCTGGATTACAGGCTGTGACCCCCAGAACTGCTGCCATCCAAGTTATATCTACTGGGAGGAAATAAATCTGCAGCAGGAGAAAATGAAATCAACAAAGAGAAGCAGAAGGAAAAACACAGTTGAGAGACGAGAAGCCCTGAGGATGCTTATTATTTAGGTCCCCAGATTCAATCACACCTCAAGCTAGCCTCTCCTTCATCCTTCCCAGCTACGGAAACCAACAAATTCTCTTTTTGCTCAAGCTACTTTAATTTGAGTTCTGTCACCTTTAATCAAGAGTCCAGATTAATATATACCTAATCTAAAGCAAGTACATGATTATTTAACTAAAAGAAAAGAAAAAAACCCCTAACATTTTGAGGTGGAAAAACATGATGGACACTGTAGAATGAAAATGCTTAAAAGTTGCTGGTTTTGAACACAGTTCTACCTCCACGGATCCCTCTGAGATTCCACGGGGAAACTTTACCCTGTATGTGCGTACTTCTTTCTGCCACCAAGGACTTGTGAGTTCCCAGAAAGGACTTTTGTCTGCTCCAGGTCAGCTGGCCCCAAAGAATCATTTGCTGGGGTCACAGGGTCAAAAGCTCTCTTGGATGTTCAAGAGTGCCTGCAGCTAATGTAAAGATTTCTTGCTGCCAGACTGTTAAAAGGGATTCAAGCAGAAAGGTATGGGAGAAGAAAGTTAAGAGGGGAGGTGTGGAGCTGAAGCCAGGTGGAGGTAACCCAGAAGAGGCAATAACTCATGCTCAAGACAGGCCAGGGGATGGAAATAGGATGGTCTACAAGGATCGGTAGAGAAGACAGGAAACCCGAAGTCCTTCACTGTGTCCCTGTGGACCCACCGGTGAGGGAGGGAGCGAGGAGAAATAAGATACCAGGGTCAGTCTTGAGTCTACTGATGACAGGACGGGAAAAATCTGTTTTCAGCCTTTCTACGCGTTTATTAAACACAGTGTTTGATGGCTTTGAAGAACCAAAAATAAAATAGCTCTGGTCCCAAAGAGTCAGCAATAGAGCATACATCTAGGATGAATTCCTTCTGTCCCCCAGAGCTCAATCAGCTTTCTAAACTTATTTAACCATTGATCCCTTTGTTTCCTGAACACAAGTTTCTGTTTTCATTGTTGTTTCAGATAACAGCGTTAACATCATCCGGTAGTATTAGGACTACCTTATCTTGCTTAATAATAGCTTTCATTTATTGAGTACCTGATATGCACCAGGCATCCCATGAAGCACTGGACATGCTGTATCTCATTCCATTCCCACAGCAGGCCTATTACTTAGGAGGAATCATTATCCCTATTTTACAGATGAGGTAACAGCCTCAGAATGGTTAAGTAACTTGCCCGAGGTTACTGCTGTTCAAAATGCTGCTCTGTGAGCTCTTTGCTATCAGTCAGCAAGGGAAAAAGCAACCTACTCTAGGATATAAATCAATGCCCTGCTGCTTCCTTCATTCAGAAAGTTTTGCTTTGGGGAAAAAAAAAAAAAAAGTCAGCAGACTAATGGTGTTTTTAGTGATGTAGCTGATTTACATTCTGGCACAAGCTCCTGGTCTCTTCCCTGACTGGTAACAGTTTATGGACTGAGGGTGGTCTTTGTGTAGCACTGCTGCCGATCACAGAACTACGTGAGGAGAGGAGCCAGGATTCAAACCCAAGCATGCCTGGCTTCAAAGCCTTGTCTCTGAAAAACACCCTACAACACTGTGAATCAACTATACTTCAATTAAAAAAAAAAACCCACCCTGATCTACTGTCTCCTGTAATGCAGTTCTACTGTCACCCACAATTTACCCAGGTTTCAGGCCATACCAGTTGGATTTCCCAAGCTATTAGATAAATGTCCCCTCCCCAAAAAGTTTATATTCTCTTTCAAAGATAGACAAACCCATAGTCCAAGCAGAACCTGTAGAGTCTGTAAGACAAATACGTTATGATGTGGCCACAGACCTGGTAGCTGAGCTGACGCATTCCAGAAGCAGGGAGCATCTGAGCCACACACTGACTTGTGCCCCTCTTCGCAGGTAGGGGGGAGCTTGCCACAGAGTCCCTTTCTAGACTTGTTTCACTGTAGCTTATAATTAGGCAGTGTCACTTTGATGACTAAATGAATTAATGAGGATGACATGGGGACTCAGCAAAGGCTGAGATGGAGAGACTTTACAAAAATAAACAGCCAGAAAAAATTGTTCTGAAACAGTAAGGCAGACTTGTGGGAAGGCAGCATCAGGAATTACATGTGGCATCCTATGATGATTTAAATGACAACATGCCAGGGGCATCTGTTCCTCTCTCCATCCTTGAGTCTTGTCTGTATTTGTATTTCCCTTTGAAATAGACACATTCCCTTCTCTGACTCTTATAGGGATATTCTTTCATTTGAACATTTATTGAGTCCTAATGTGTGTCAGGCGTGATATTGAGTACTTAAGAAAACAAAAACAAAAAAAAAACAGCCAAACAAACAAAAAAACCGAAAAAATACCCTGATGCATCACAGAATTTCAAATAAAGCAATCCTACAGTCTTAGACCCCATCCAAGGAAACCGAGAAATAAGGATCCAATAAAGATCTTACGATCACACCAGCTTATTACATAGGCCTATAGCTGAACTCTGAGGCAGGTTAGAACAAGTCTTCAGGATAATAATAATAGTAACAGGCAACACTTACTGCTGAACCAAATATTATGTTAAATACTTCACACGTGTTATTGTATTTGATTCTTACAACAATTCTAAGAAGTAGGTCTTATTATTTGCTTACTTTCATGGATGGGGAAATTGAAGCATAAAGAGGTTACTTAACTTACCCAATGTCACACAATTAGCGAGTGTTATATTTCAGGCCAATGCAGCCTGACTGCAGAGCCCTTGTTCTTCCCTTTCAACTTCTTTGAAATGGACTGTCAGGTTTCCTTTCTACCAGCTGAAGCCTATTTTTTATTTCAATTAATTCATCAAGAACAAGAACGTGCTGAATTCAAGCCACCTATCTTTCCAGGCTTGGGGATGGCGAGAACAAGGAGGCCTGTGCCCTGGTCAGCTCTCTTGGCCCTTCCACTCTGGCTGGGCTGACAGGACACGTGGGCAAAACACCACTCACGGGCAAGAGCCCTTTAGATATAATAGCATTGGATCACACTGCTGGGCCAAACTCCATGGTTCACACCATTTGCAAAGAGATTGGAAAGCAATCTAGAGTACTGGTCCCAAACTGGTGTACTTAAAAAATACTGATCTCCACCCCCCAGAGATTCTAATTTAATTAGGCTGGCATACTACACGAGCCTCAGAGCCTTAACATCTACCTCGGTGATTTTAACATCCCATAAAGTATGAGGATGACTGATCTGTTGTTCGTTGTGTAGTGAATCAGAGTAAAGAACTAGAGGGATCACTGCAGGCTATTAATTTTATACACAGTTGCCATATTACTACCTACTTTCACATAACTTATTTAGACATCTCAATCAATGAGGTACCTTTTGTTATACCCACTTTACAGGTGAGGGAATTGAAGAGCAGAGGGGAAAGCAACTTGCTTGGGGTAGAAATCAGAGTCAAGACTTCCACCTGAGGCTGTCTGCCTATAAAGACTGTTCTTTTAACCACTAGCCTATTATGCTTCCCCACAGAAAGAGAGAACTCTCAAAGGAGGTGGATCAGGGCTGTACCCAGAAGGACAGACGCAAGGTCAAGGAACGGGAAGCGTACATATAAGAAGGATGGGTGCTCAGCAAAGCCTGGATGTCTCTGGGCGTAAATGCATATATATGGACAAATGCATATACTTCTGAGATGTTGAGAATTTCAGTCAAGAGCATAACAGGCCATCCTCAGCGTGGACCAAGCCATTTTGGCTCTAACATTTTTGTCCTTCCTCTGACCAGGTCTGAAGAGAGAGGTAGGTGACCTAGGATGTGTGAAAGGCTGGGTAGGGTCACAGTGAGGAATTCCTAGAATGTGGTAAGTAAAAGACAAGTAGAGAAATGGGGGCCCCTGAGAGCAGAGGACTTTAGGAGCTGCAGTATCTGATATCTGGTCCTGGGTTTCCCCGGACATCACTGCTGCTACATTTATGACACTGACTATGTGTCAGGAAATGCTCTCTCTTCTTCACAAGATATTGATTCATTTAAGCCTCATCGAAGCCCTATGAGGCAAATTCTATCATGATCCCTATTTTACAGTTGAGAAACTGAGGCAGAAGGAAGTTAAGCAACTTGCCCAAGATCACGTGGTTATTAAAAAGCAGAGCTGGAACTTGAACCCAGTAGTCTGGTTCCAGCACCTCTCAGCGATAATGACAATGGCTAACTCTTACTAGACTTACTCCGTGGGAGCCTGATGTTTCACACACATTATCTCATGACCTCCTTATAATCACTGTGAAATAGGCTCTACCGTCACTGCAGTCATTCTACAGAAGAGAAATCTTGGTACCAAATACCTCAGTCTGGCATTACCTGTGCTTTGGAAGCATTAAGGCAGGGGCTGGGCCCATCGTTTAGGATAAGTGGTGAGGGGAGAGCACAGCGGACAGGAGGCGCAATTTTGAGGCACCATTTTGAGATCTACCAAGAAACCAAAAGAAGCATTTTGAACAAGCAGGTGCGATTAGGCCAGGTTTGTGGGAATCAGCGGCATTCACTGGGGCTCTTTGGGAGGCCTTACAGAGGACACTACTCCTGGGAATCAAAGCAGACTGAGAATGGACTATGTTTATTGCCTATCATAAGTAAGGTGCCTACTTGAGGTCTAGAGAACTTGGATTCATTCAGCAAATACTTTTTGACTCTCTTCTATGGTCCAGGCACTGTTCTAGGAATTTGTAGTTTGCTGGTGAATGAAAGAGACAAAGGGCATGCATCTTAGAGAATCACATGTTCTAATGAGCAGCTTTTTAGCAGAAAAGGACAGATGAACAATCCCTACCCCTAGGGATGCTGAATGAAGGGTTAAGAGACCTGAATTCTAACGTGTCGTACACTGAAGCTCTCCATCATTCACTCTCTGGGTCTCAGTTTTCCCTTCTGTAAACTGGAGTGTATTCCTACTTTACCTGTATAGTGGCAACAGAGGAAGATAACAAATGGATGATCAAAAAGAAAGCATAGTGTAGCCACAAACAACAAACTCTCCTTCTGCTTTAAACCCACTTTCCCGAAAACTTTTATATAATTGCTGATAACAGATTGCTCAAGAGCGGCTGAGGACATGTTGCCTATTATTCTTCATTTGAGCTCCAGGACTTCTGCTCTCTAGAGGGCCTTAGCAGATGATTAACAAGTCGTCTGATGAATATGCAACGTGATTCTGTCTTAATAAGTTTCTCAGCTGTTGGGAACTTGACAAGGAAAACAAAGCCATAGAAAACAAAGCCGTGGAAATACGTAATGTGGAAAAACTGCCTGCCCACCTCTCAGAGCTCCCACAGATGGGTCTCTCAGCCACAAATGGGCCTGGGCTTTTCCAGAGATGCAAAATGCGCTGCTGGTGGGACACACCCACCCAGTCAGGGGTACCCACTCTGAAAGCATCTTCTTTCCCCTTACGATTTGCCTCCTCGGCCCTCCGTCTCTGAATTCTCAATACAGACACACACAGACAGACAGACAGACAGACACACACACACACACACACACACACACACACACACACACACACCAGTTTTCCGTATCAAATCAGAAGCAGGAAATGCTTACTTAGGGACAAGCACAACAGACTGAGCTAGGGTCCTAAGATAGATAGACCCGTGTTAAAATCCCGACTTCCCCACTTACTAGCTACTCAGTCTTGGCAATTCATTTAATCTTTTTGAGTTTCAGTGTCATTGTTAGTAAAACGGGCATAAAAGCCCCTATCTCATGGTGTTGTGATCAAGATTGTTTGTAGAGAGAGCTCGGAATACGTAGGTGTTTAATAAGCAGTAGTGATTGTGTTAACTAATGTCATCATCACATCACCATTTCACATAAGATCAAAGCCTCCTTCTGAGTTTTTGTCGACATTTATTGACTTTCTTGTCCAGCAGCCATTCCTCCCTTTTCTGATACTAGCACTCCGATTATCCTGTTCCCCAGCGCACAGGGGAAGGACAGAACCGACTCTACTAACCCCTGGCCACAGTGATTGGTCTCTGGAAAGAAGTTTATGACCCAATCCAAGCCAAATTGCTGCAGTCCTCTGACTTTAGTTGGAACTGCTAGAAAAAGTTCTCACCTTGTCTGGACTTCAACTCAGGAAAAGAGAAACCTGGAATTTCTAGAGGCACAAGGAGAGAGGATGGCTGAGACCAGCAAAGAAAGAAAGCAGAGCTAAGAAACAGACTGTCCTCATGACACTGTCTGAGCCCCTGCATCCAGCTGTATCTGAAGCCCTAGTACTTTCAGTTACACGAGGCAACACACTTGTAGCGATTAAGTCAATGTAACTGAAGGTTTTGGTGGGTTTGGTCACATGCAAACTAAACATCTCTGACTTGGTGCATTTCACTGTATATAAATTGTAACACTAGAAATGTATTTTTAAGTCAGTGTTTTTTTCTGAGCTCTATGCAGCTTACCATATCTTCCCAGGAACAATGCTCATTGCCATTTTTACCAAGACATCTCTATGTAACTCATTTTGGGCCCATAAATGTGGCCCAAGTGCTAAAACAGCAGGTTCACACCACCTCCTACACAGTATCTGTGATTTGAGACAGTCTTGCATATTCAATAAAGATGTTAACTGATGCATCTTCTTCTAAACTCTGTGGGTTTTTAATGTCTTAAGATACATAGATTAAAATTCACAGCATTTGTAGGCACTGATGTTTGGTTTCAGTTTTCAAGATCGTTATTTTAAAATGTGGGGATCCTCCAGGAAACATTAAGGTCTTGTTTACATGCAAACTATAGTTTAATTCTGCAAATTGTAAGAGTTTCATGGAACTCTTTGAGGGGAATATACATGATAATAACCACAGTCAGCCTCCTGTCTTTATGTTTGTTGACATACGGTCAAATGTGCTTCATCATTATTCTTCAGTAAGTGCTATTTGTGTGTTTTGCGTTTCTCATTAACAACTGGTTTTCTTTCAGCTCATTAACACTTGGGCCAAGTAGGTGGAAAGTGTACATGTCCAAGCAGTACATGGAGATGTTGCAGGTGAGTGAAGACAGAGAGGAACCACAAAGGTTGTGACCGTCACAGGGGTCAGGGTGCTGCCCACTTCCACGGTTCTGAACGGGCTGGGAACAATGGAGTGGCATCGTGCTTGCTATTTACTCAGTGTTGGGTTCTGAGGGCAACCCACACTGTTCATGCCACGTAGCGACTGTTCTCCCTTGTAGCTAATGAATGCCCTTATGTCCTAGTTTACATTACAGCTACTTAGATTTAAGCATGCTTTTGAGTTGGACAGGCCTAAATCCCAATTCTGGTCATGACACCTTGATTTGGATAATTTACTTCAATCTAAGTCTGAATCTCCTCATCTTTAAAATGGGGGCAATCACGTCTACCTTCCAGGGCTGTGGTGCAGATTCAGTGGCCTAATACCTGTGAAGTACGCAGCACAGGCCCTGGTCCATGGATGGTCCTCTACAGATGTTTGCCCCCTGGCTCTTCTGCTCCTCGTGAGCTGTTCATGAGTGTTTCCTCTTTGTGGGCCACCAGCTCTTAGAAAGACAGCACATGCTAAATGTTTCTGGAATGAATGCGTGAATAACAGCGACTTTAGTCATTAGTGCAATTATTTGATCGTGTCTCCTGCTAGCCTGGACCGAACTCCAGTAATAAACTCCAGGAGCTGGAGGAACGGGTTTACCTGTGCTCATTATCTTCTCCTCAGAACCGTGGCACATGTTAGGCATTAAATAAACATTTACTGAGCGGATAAATGAGTGACCAAAAGACACGACCATCATTATTGGAGGCAAGACGAAGAAATAGAGCTACCGGCCATAAGCGGTGCGTGCACATGTGTGTAGTGTGTCCACACCATTCCACTGTATCCGTACCCTGAGAGAGGCAGAGAAGAGGCTGTACTGAGCAAAGGGATATGGAGATAGAGACAAAATATGTTTAAAAACTTTAGAGAAAGGATGAAAGGGGAGAATCAAAGTCTGGCTTAGAGTTGACCCCATAAAAGCCATCTTTGGGGTTCTGGGGGAAGACCATCACCATTTACAAATAAGGGTAATTTTGAATCCCCCTTTAAAATCTGTTTTCAATTCTTCTTATCGCATGAGTAGAACTACCAGGATCACTTTTGTTTTCTTGCTATTAAATTAATAGACTATTTTTTAAAAGCAGTTTTAGCTTCACAGCAAAATTTAATGGAAAGGCCACAGTTCATACGTACTCCTGATCTCCCTGCTTCCCTGACCCACCCCAACCCCCAAAACAGAGCCTCCTCCACTATCGACATCCTGAAACAGCAGTACATTTGTTTCAGTGAGTGAACCAACACATCACTATCAAGTCCACAGTTTACACTAGGATTCACTCCTTGAGCTTACGTTGTATGGTTTTTGACAAACATATAATGCCATGTCACCACCATTAGTGTATCATACAGAATAGTTTCCCTGCCCTAATATTCCCCTGTGCTTCTCCTAGTCATCACTCCTTCCTCTGAGGCCCTGGCATCCACTGATCTTTTTACTGTCTCTATAGTTTTGCCTTTTCCAAAATGTCATATAGTTGGAATCATGTACCATGTTACATTATTAGATGGGCTTCCAGCACTTAGTTATATGCCTTTAAGTTTCCTTTATGTCTTTTTGTGACTTGCTAGATCAATTCTTTGTAGCACTGAATAATAATATTCCACTGTCTGGTTGTACCACAGATCATTTATCTACCCAGCTACTGAAGGGTATCTTGGCTGATTCCAAGTTTGGGCACTTATGAATAAAACTGCCATAAGTATTTGTGTGCAAGTTTTGTATGGACATAAGTTTTGAGCTCCTTTGGGTAAATACCAAGAATTACTATGCTGGATTGTATGGTAATAGCATGTTTAGTTTTGTAAGAAAATGCCAAACTGTCTTCTGATACCGTTTTGCATTCCCATCAGCAACAAATGGGGGTTTCTGTTCTACATCCTCACAGGCATTTGGTGTTGTCAGTGTTTTGGGTTTTAGACATTCTAGTAGGTATGTAGTAATATCTCACTGTTGTTTTAATTTGCAGTTTCCTAATTATGTATGATGGTGAACACCTTTTTCATGTTTATTTACCCTCTGTATATCATCTTCGGTGAGGTGTCTGTTCAGATCTTTTGCCCACTTTTAAATTGGATAGTTCATTTTTTATTGTTGAGTTTTAAGAGTTCTTCGTGTATTTTGGATAAGTCCTTTACCAGAGGTGTCTTTTGCCAACATTTTCTCCCTAGATCACTTTCTAAACAGATGTGATAGAGCATATCCCATCTTACTTGTGACTTCAATGGGGATATCTCTATCATTTCAACATTAATATAATGTGAGTTATAGGTTTCAGATGAATAATTCTGCCACTGTAGAGGAAATCTGGATTTAAATTCCCAAATTACTGAATATGTAACTTGTAACTTAATACTTGTAACTTAATGCATATGGATATTGAATTACATGTCTTATCAAATCATGTTTCTCCTTTGACCCATTAATATAGATGACTTTTATTAATAGATTCTTACTACTAAACTATTTTTACACTTCTGGAATAAATCACGATAGTATAATTTTAATACACGTAAATATACATTATAAATTATTTTAATATACATAACATACACAAATATATTATTTAGATTGATCTGTCCCACTCTCAGGTTTTAGTATTAGATTAAATCCATAAAAAGAACTGGTAAAATTACTTTATATTCTATAATAGTCTATACAGTATGAAATATATCAGTTTCCTTGAATTAGAAAAATCTTACTTTTAAAAACAAAATAATTTTTCTTTTATCTACATTAATTTCTATCTCCTGCTTCCTATTGTTTATTGCTTTTCTTATCCAATCTCTTGTACTTAGTATTTAGCTTATTTTTTTCTTGTATTGTTTAAGAATAGAAGCAGTTAAGGATAAGAATTTGCCTCTGAGTTTAGCTTTGACTATACTTTCCCATACTTAATATTATTGTTAATTTCTAAATTTTAATTGTTTTTGTTTTGCTTTTCTCTTTGACCAAGACTTATTTATAATATGTGCATTTTTCAAATGAGTAGATTTGCAAAATATGTTTTTCATTTTTAATATTATTTCCTTTAGGATAGTAAATTATTGCCTGAAAAAAGAACATATGATCTATCTGATTTCTGATACTTTTGGAATCATTTGGAACTTTTATATGGTCCAATATATATATATTTTTTGGTAAGTGCTTTGTTGGAATTTAAATTTTAAAAAGGTATATTCTTTGTAGGGTATAAAGTTTGGTATATGTTTATTAAATTAACTTTAAACTTTTATTTTTCAAAAATCTCTAATTACCTATTTATTTTTATCTCTTGGCCTTTCAAATGCAAATAACCGTGTGCGAGCTGCCTACTTCATTTTCATCTTTCTGTCATTTTTCTTCTTGCACTTTTATTAGCCTTTGCTTTATGTATTTTGATGTCATGATATTTAATAGTTGTCACCCTTTTGCCTTTTTCATATGCATTTTAAAATAAATTGTCTTCTATACAAAGGATTAGATGTTTCCCAGGTATCAAATCAACGCTTTGGCGTTTCTAATATGGATTCAAATTCTGCCATTGCAATTTTAATTTCAATTTTATTTAAATTCATTCAGCTTCCTTTTATTTCTTCCTATATCCTGTCTGAATGAAAAAAATACATTTAATATATTTTGAATAGTGCCTGGCACAGAATAAGTGTTTGGCAAATGCTAACTATTGTTATTATTGACATCTAATTTTTTTTGCAGAGCCTATTTTACAGAGAACATATTTTAAAGCTATCAAGGATCTGCTTGTTAAAGTTGACAGATTTCCTGTGTGTTTCATGAATGCCCTCTTTCTAGGCCACTTGATAGCAATACTCTCCTTTTTGTCATAGGCTCTATGAAGCTCTGCAGCATTCTGTTTTCCCATCTCAACCTGCTTCTCCAAGCTTGATATTTGCCCTTAAACAAGTTGGGTGTGTTCTCTTTGATCCTATTCACTGGACCACTATTTGCTTTTAGAATCCCCCACCCAAATCTTAACTTGGAGGGCTGGATGCTATAAATTGCATTTTTGGTTCAGCGACCTAACGACCAGTATGGCAAGGGATGGGAAGAGGCTGAAGTCCTAGGTTGGCTACTATTGAGAAAACTCTAAGCCATTTGTTCTGTATTGTTTAGTGAATCATTTATGATGAGGCGACATTTTTCAACCAGCTTTATATTTGGTCTGGTCTTTTGGCCAGGGGCAACCGGCAGCCCTACCCAGATTCTTACCCAACTCCATTACCCACTGCCACCTTTTCTTCTCATCTGACTGCTATGGAAACCCTGGGATCTCCAGTAGCACTGACTTTGAAAGCCACTAATCTGTATGGTCAGTTCAAGTCCCACATTTTATGCCACACAGCCTCCCTGTACTCTTAAAAACTAGGGGTTCCTAGCAGAGGTGTTCTCCTTGATTCTTACTGGGCGGAGATATCAATGTGTGCATTGTTCCAGTTTGCCCAGGAGAGTCCCAGTTTATACTTGTTATAGATCAATTAATGCCTATTGATTATTTTAATGCCTCCTTTCATTCTCAAAAAGTGTCCCTGTTTGGGATATAAATAATTTTCATATGAGTGATCTGTCTAGATGTGCTTGCATAGGAGGTGGCTCTATAACGAAAGAGCCGAATCTCTCTGAAAGGGACATAGGTCTGGCACCAGAAAGTAACAGATCTTTCAATAAGAGGGTGAAAGTCCGATGAGGTTGTGTTTGTGACAGTAAATGCCAAGCTCTGTATTCATATGAGGTCATTCTCTCTGTTCCGTTTGTTTGGAACCTTTTCTCAGAATCAACACACTCCCTCGGGAAACCGTATCAGAGTTCGTACTTGGAAAGCAACATTTCTAACACATCGAACTTCAGAATCAGAGGCCATCTCTCTCTGCTCAGCCTCACTCATCTCCGGCTCATTACTAATCCCTTAAGCTCTTGGATGCTACAACTGACACACATCTTTAGGTGACAGAAGAGGCTGATGCAACCATAGTAAGTTGTCAGCCAGTTCAACCCTGAGCAGTAGGAGGCAACAACAATAATTAGGTTCAGAATAAGTGTAAAACCCGAAGGGTAATGAAGTATTCCATGTTCCATTAGGTTACCAGGCAGTCAGGGGCCCTGTAGCAGCTCCAGTCTGCTGGCCAGACTGACAAATTTGTGTGGGAGTCATCTGGCTCAGCAAATAACAAGCAGGCCTATCTGGCAACAGGACGGTTCTGCTACTTCCCAGGTAGCAGAAGTTCCTGCTTCCATTAATCCCTAAACTCCAGCACTCCAGCAGAGGCAGGCTAGAGTCTTAAAGTTTTCCTCCCAACATCTGAAGGCCTACCTAAGTAGGAAGCCAAGGCGGAGGTAGAAACAAGGTTTAGACTTTGTAAGATGCTAGGTGCTGGGAGAAGGGAGTTGGGGCACAGGGCTCTCTTGCCCCACCAGCTCTCCTGCCTTTCAAGCCATCCCTGGGGACAGTAGCTATAATCCACGTTTGGCTTTCTATCAACAAGATGAGGAAAGGAGGTGACCACTGGCTTCAGTCTTGCCCTTCACTACTCCCCGTAAGAGCAGTGCTCAAGAACATGAGATTTGAACCCAGACAGACCTGGCTTCAAATCCTTGCTCTGCCACTTAATAACTGCTTTCTCGCTGCCTCAGTTCTCCGTTCTGTAAAAGGAGGATAATAAATACTTTCCTTGTAGTGTTGTTAGCATGAGACATCAAGGAGATGGCATTTACAAAGTGCTTAGCTCAGGCACTGGGACATAATGGAATTTAACTAGCCTTTATCATGGTTAATATGTGTTGAATGAGGGAATCACTGAAGTTATGAATGAATGAATGAGTGCAATGGGACTAGAGTTGGGAGTGGAATGAATGAGTGAATAATAATTGAGTCACAACTCTGAGCCAGGCACTGTGCTAGGCACTGGGGTAAAAATGGTGAGCAAAATTCAGATGCCATCCCTGCTGTCATGGACTACATGCAGTACTGGAGCCAGACCTTAGTTACAAAAGGAAATACAGCACTGACAAATGGACTTTTAAAAATGGAGTGAAATGCTCCATGAGAACATAAAACAAGGGAACCTGATCTTAGAGAAAGCTTTTCCGAGAAAGAGCCATTTCTAGAGACGTGGTCTCAGACATGAGGGATGAGGGGTTCATGAACGATAGTGGTGGGCATTCTAGGAGAGGGCACAGCTTGCATGGAAGCCCTGTGGTAGAAGGAAGTACTGTGTTGTCAAGGAACCAAAGAAGGCAATAATGCATCTTTGAGATATTCAACTAGGCAACTGGATCCATGGAACTGGAAGTCAGAGCGAAGTACCAGGATCCTAAGGCCATCTCCATGCTGTCAGCATGTGGGCCTGGATGAGCTGCCATACGAGGCCAAAAGTTAAGAGAGGTTTAGCAGGCAACAAGGAGAATCTGATATCATGTAAGCCAGGGTATTTCAGTCACTATTGTTGCGAAACAAATAGCCCCGAGATGCAGCAGCTTGAAACAACCATCATTTTGCTGATGATTTTGTGCGCTGGGAATCTGCAAAGGGCCTGGCTCAGCAGTTCTCACTTGGGGTCTCTCACGCAGATACAATCAGATGTCAGCTACGACTGCAGTCCTCTGAAGGCTCAACTGGGCTGCGCCTCCAGGTTGCTCACTGGCATGGCTGTCAGTGGACACTGGTTTCAGCTGGGGACTCAGCTGAGGCTGTTGACTAGAGTGCCTATACAGGACCTCTCCAACACGAGTTTCATGAATTACAGATGGTTTTGCCCAGAGCGAGCGTCCCCAGAGAAGCAGGAAAAGCCTATTACTAGGGCTTCTCCAACAAGAACATCATAAGTTTTAGATGGTTTCACTAGAGCAAGTGTCCCCGGAGACGCAGGAAAAGCCTATTACCACCTAGCCTCAGAAGTCACAGAGTCTACTTATCCTGCACTCCATTGACTGAAGCAATCACAAAGCCAATCAGATTCAAGGGGAGGGGACACAGACCCTACCTCTTCATGGGAGGAGTGTGTAAATGTTGAAGTCAGGTTTTTAAAACCACCACACAAAAGAAAAAAGAATGATGACACCTGTCAATCGTTGATAAAAGCTCAAGCACAATGGGACATGGAAAAAAAAAGATAGGATTTAGGAATGTGGACATCACCGTTGACCTTCACCCACGTGCTACACAAGACACATCAGAGTTAAATTGGCCCTCATTATTCACATGTATGTTTTGTAACCTCAGTAAACTATAAGGACTTGTTTTCTGCTGTAGTTCTCACAGTGCCTCCCATAGAAAACCTGAGCTCTGGTGAAGTCTCAATAAATATGCTACTTACTAGTATGTCTGGGTCACAGGCTCGGAAATCCACAAGGGCAGAGGCTAGGTTATCGGGCTCTGTCTTCCAGTGCCTGAAACAGCGCCTGGGCTATATGAGCGCTCAACACCTATTTTTTTTTTTTTTTTTTTTTTTGCGGTACACGGGCCTCTCACTGTTTTGGCCCCTCCCGTTGTGGAGCACAGGCTCCGGACGCGCAGGCTCAGCAGCCACGGCTCACGGGCCCAGCCACCCCGCGGCACGTGGGATCTTCCCGGACCGGGGCACGAACCCGTGTCCCCTGCATCGGCAGGCAGACTCTCAACCACTGCGCCACCAGGGAAGCCCTCAACACCTATTTAATAAATGAAACAAATCAAGCCAAGAGTCAAAAGTGCTCCAGTAGAAGGAATGCTTCTTTGAGAAAATGAACAATGGCCATGCCAACCTCAAAAGTTCTCATTCTGAAGACTTTTCAGATGTATTTGCTAAATGTTGAAGCAACTCTAGGCCTGGCCAATAGTGAGACCGTTCTCCAGAGATGATGATCAGATCCAGATTTCATTCAATATTTATTGAGGACCTACAACATGCCAGATACCTTGGCCTGGGGAACATCCATTCCTCAGACTTGACAGAACCCCTGAGGCAGTGGCTGTTGGCTTCTATATCGTATGTCCTAAATGCCAAATTTCTAGGTGCATCAGAGCAGACCGCTTATTCAGACAGCAAACAATCCTTTTGGTTAGAGATGTTGAAAATAATGCACTCTATTTTCCTTCCTCCTAGCTATTTTCCATTCTTATGTAATGTGCGTTCTACAAAGCTCTGGCCAAGCCAGGAAGCAGGAAGCAGCAGTCAGCACACATCTGATGTACTCAGGACCAGGGGCCCAGGGCTCTGGACTTGCTGGATACCTATAGGCTCAACAAGTTTGCAGCAAAATAGGATGCTCAGGTGAGTTTAAAACCCATCAAACAGAGCAATGAACAGACAGTGTAGATGGAGGCCTAAGCCACGGATGACGCTGGTTATTTGGAGAATGGACTTCTTTGCCTAATGTTTCCTGGGAGACGGAAAAATTGAGTCCAGGAAGTCAGCTCTCAGTTAAGAAGCCTTCATTCTGGCCTCTTTTTCTGGCTCTCTTCTTTGGCATGTGGTTGCCTGCTTGCAGTAAGTGTCTGCAGGTGACTTTCTAACTGAGTAGATGACTGACCTCTTCTGAAAGTTCACTGACTAGTTTAACATATGAGAAGTCCAGAGGGCTTCTTACCCAACTGGAATTGTTTTTACCTATTAGGGAGTAGAGAGACAGAACAGCTTAGAACTTTTCTACCGCCTTTTGTTAGTGTAAGGGGGGAAAAGTTTTCTTCTACCCTCTTAGGGTCCCTGACTGGGTCTGAAAATTAAACTAACAGAGACAGATCACCAGGAGAAGAGCATACAAGTTTATTTAATATAAGTTTTGTGTGACACAGGGGCCTTCATAAGGAAATGAAGATCCCTCCAAAACAGACAATCTGAATTTTTGTGCTCGGTTTGATGAAGAATGGACAGTTGTGGAGGAATATGTAAGTTAAGGAATTTAAGGTCAGTGTAGTCAACCAGGGGAAACTTAACAAGGTCTGATGGGATTCTTTTTGGAGTCCCTTTGTCTTTGGAGATAAGGATGTTCCTTTCCTTTTGAAGATAGGGTGGGCACCTCTCACATGAGGATTTATAACCTATTTCAGGGGAGAAAGTGGAGGGAGGGAGGAGGTCAGAGTGACCTTCTCGCTTCTGTACTTTTCTTAAACCCTTTCAGCTTAAAATATCCAGGATGCCAGGTGCCACATTTGGGGGTAGCGCATTCTAAACCCCATTATTAGTCTTTCTCTACTTCCTATTCTCTTACCCAACTTCATGCAAAATACAATATGCTACAACTGTCAGATTTAATGGACCCATTCTAACTGATAGCACTTTTACTTACGCCCAACTTTTGGAGATAGATATAGATTTCCATGTTTAATTGAATAATACATTTTAATAATTGTTCTTTTCTGAGCAGGAGCCTTGAAACACCCAGTCCAATAGTTTTTAATTCAGTATAAAGTATCTCCTGATACTTTTATGAATCTTTCAATACAACTGAGAGGCTCCAATTAGCATAAATGGCTGGAGAATACACAGTAAGCTTAATCGTCTACATAGCACCAGCTTGGATATTAATCACTTCAGCTGGAAGGAGAAGGGATAAACGGTAGCCTTTGATACAGAAGTGCATTTTGAAACAAAATTACTCTTTCTTTGGTTTATTTGGGAAGAGTTCGAAAATTTGGCCTCAACTTGTCCTCTAAAAAGAAAAAGAGGAGAAGCAGATATCCTCCAATTCTAGTCCTCCAGAAGCACTGAAACTTTAAGAGGCACCTCCTGTAAGCTAACCGTAAAAACTACTTTCACTTAATATCCATATGTACAACAGCCGTCAGGGCAATGGGGATGGAGTGAGTACAGCATTTGCTTAACCAGTAGTTAAACAAAGACATTACAATGTCAAAACATCGCTGTCCTGTGCAGCCTCTCCCTTAGAGACAGATGTCTTGATACCCACTGGCTTTAGGACCAACCACCTTTTGAACCACTTGTTGCCTAAAAGGATCTATCACATCTCTGGAGGCCCCAGTAGAAAATACAATTTATGGTGAAATGAATCACAATGTCTTCTCATAGTTATTGATCCCTGTTCTCTGTCTCCATTGCTAATCAGTCCCCAGGAAGCATGACTGTTTCTTTGTAAGTCTTGCATTTCTTTCCCTTCCAGTCCATCTCGACAGCCACCACTTCAGTGCAGGCTCTTAGCACCCCTGCCTGTCCCACTTCAATAGCTACTCTTCTGGCCCTCCAGCCTCACTCCAATCACTTGTCATCGTCTAATTCACCACTTTGTATGGGAGAGATTGAGTGAAGAGAGAGATGAGCTTAGGAATCAGAGAGACCTAGATTTGAATCTGACACTCTCCCGTAGCTCTGCGAATGTAAATAAGTCACTCCACTTCTCTGAGCCCCTGCTCACCTCTGACATACGAATAGCAGTGCCCACCTCATAAAGTTGCTGTGAAGATTATATGGGAAAACACATGTGAAACCCAAGTCAAACACCCTTACTGGTTCCAACCACATCATCGCTACCTGGCATACTCATGGTATCCAAATGTCATTCAAGGCAGTGAAATTCTGTGAGAACCCTTCTTCTGCGCCAGGCATGGTGCTACAGGCAGATAGAGTGTATTTAGCCCAACCTCATCCAGGGTCTGATATTTCAGTGGAGCAATTCCGCCATCTTTTTTTTTACCTGGCACCCAAAATTTCACTATTGACCTCCTGTATCTTCTCCAGTTATTTCCTTCTCCCAGTGCACTAATCAGGCTAACTCTTTTGTGAAGCCTGCCTGTCAAGAGTACACCCCCTTCCAACCAAAGGGAATCCTCCCCTCGGAGAGGTCAGAGTATATATAAAGCCATACTTCTCATTTGATGCAGTTTTTGAATGTATGTCTCCTGAGTCACTGGGATGTCTCCTGAGTCACTGCATAATTATCTCACTTTTCCCAACCAAAGTGTAAGTTCCTCTAGGGCAAGAACTATATTTTCATTCTTTTGTATTGCCCACAAACCAAGGAGTGGGTGCTGGGTTGGGAGGTGGGGAAAGACTATGTTTTTAAGAAGGAGAAACTGCAGAATAGCATTAGGGAAAAAAGTAATGAGATAGTTTGCTGGTCATTAGTGCTGGTCACCAAAATGCTTCTCCTCCTTTTGGGCATGTGAGAAATTGCACTTCCCAACTTCCTTGAAACTAGATGCGGTCATACAACTTGTTTTGCCCAATGAAATTTGAGCAGAAATGACATAGTCACTTCCAGAATTCTCTGAAGGGTTGGTGCACAGTGTTCCCTTATGGTACTATCTTCCATGCTGACTGACTATAGCCTTGATATTGAGGCTCAAGAGCAAGTACCCTTAAGTGAGGCAGTATGGACTAACCTCTGGCTGGACTCAGACGAACATAACATAATTAAACAAGTAGTAAACCTTTGTTGTTTCAAGACATTAAGATTTGGGTTTTCTTTTAATAGCCTTATATTTTTAGAACAGTTTCAGACTGAGAAGATAGTATGGAAAAATTGATAGTACAGAGTTTTCACATAACTCTTGGATCCAGTTCCCCCTATTATTAACATTTTACATTGGTGTAGTATTTTTTTTTTTACCGTGAATGAACCAATAATGATATATTACTATTAACTAAAATCCATACTGTATTCATATTTCTTGTTTTTACCTAACATCCTTTTTCTGTTCCAGAATCCTATTCAGGATTACCGCATTACATTTAGTTATCATGTCTCCTTTAGGCTCCTGGCCGGGACACCTTCTCAGACTTCCTTTGTCTTTGATGACTGATAGTTTTGAGAAGAGTACTGGTCAGGTATATTGTCAGATTCCTCTCTATTAGAATTTGATTTTTTTCCTCACGATAACAGATTCAGGGAGGAAGATGAGAGAGATAAAATGCCATTTTCATCACATCATATCAAGAGGATACATAAACCACCAACATAACATCACAACAGATGTTGACCTTGATCACGTGGGTCAGGTAGTCTTTGCCAGTTTTCTCCACTGAAAAGTTTATTTAGCCCCTTTTGTCCATAGTGTACTCTTTGGAAGGAGATCACTATGCCTAGCCCACACGTGAGGACTGGGGAGTCACGCTTCCCCTTTTTAGGGTGGAGTATCTATACAAGTTATTTGGAATCTTCCTACACAGGAGATTTTTCTCTTCTTCATTTATTAATTTATCCACTCATTTATTAATTTATCCACTCATTTATTAATTTATCCACTCATTTATTTAAGTCAGGTAAACTCATGAGTATTTGTTGTATACTTTGGGTTATAATTAAAATCTACTTTATTTGTTGCCCCAATTTTTCCTACTTTGTACATTGAGTGCTCTTTGGTTGGCTCCTGTTCTCCTTTGACATGCTCCCATTGTTTTGTTTTTGAACACTTCCTTACTTTCTAAGGCACTACAGGATGTTTCAGGATCATCTTGCGTATTTCCTGCTCCAGTCCTAGTAACAGATATTTCTCCAGGAAGCCCTGGTTTCCCCCAACATTTTTTTTGTTTGTTTGTTTGTTTTTGGAGAGTGGTTTTAGACATCAAGATCTGAGTGCTAGGTATGCTCATTGCTACTGGAGTATCATTTCTTTCAAGCCCTCTCAGATGATGGAGCAAACAAATATATGAGCATATACTAGCCCATGTATATACACATATTTAAGAATATTTCTATCTGCAACCATCTGTATCTATATCAAGCTAAACATGAGTTACTACTGATGTCTCCAACTCTAATCCATTATCACTGCATCATTCCGTCCTCGTCTCTTGTTTATCTGTAAATTATCACCCTAACAGTGAGAAATATGGTTCCCACGATAGACCACCCACTAACTTAATTGTTCACATATACATATAGAGCAGTATCAGAATTTATAACCCATACTTTGATGGGAAATAACTCTACCCAACAAAGTTCTTGTGTGCAATTCCTTTTGCCATTAGTCTCACAGATGCCACTCATTGCCAAAGTTACTTAGGTCAGCACCTTTTCCCCCTACCTCCTTCAGTAAAATTGTTTCATACATTTGTAACACATTTACAGTCTGTATTCCTTCCTTGGATCCGGGAAAGCTTCTTTTTAAGCTGTATTTATACAATATTCTAGTCCTGCTTTATATATACATTAACTCATGAAAGTGCTTGAACCAATCTGAATGATGTGCACACAGGGAAACTTCTGGCCTGCCTGTTAAATGCAGGGATGGCATTATGTTTCTAAGTAAATCCCTTGTCAAAGAAAGATTGTTTTAAAACCTGAAGGAGTTGTTAGCACTGAGTAATTAATGAAAATGCTTGCTGATTAACAGGAATATGCTAACACTAAGATCGCCTAGCACTTACAAAGCAGGTAGGTGTGCAGTGCCCGCACGTACATAGATCCATACACTATAAAGAAAGGAAGGACCCCATCATGGCAACCTTTCTGACTCGGGCTGCACATTTAGAAATATTTTTAAATTATTAGAAGTTTTATACTACACTATAGTCAGTGCTCATAAAGATTCACATTTAGGGAGCTCCAGTAAAAATAAACATAAGCCAGTTCTAAAATGGTGTGCTTGGATAATCTTTTTTTTGTGCTTATTTTTCAAACTATGATTACTCAAAAGTCACCACGTGCCTGCATCCTCTAGTTAAGAAAACTATTATCCAGAGTCCCAACCTACGAGATAAGCACATGCTCCCACCAGCAAAGTGTTTGAGAACCTTCCAGTTTCATACCCAGAGCACCAGCATATGCATCTGTCAACCCACTGAGTTACACTGCAAGCAGGAGACAATAAGTCAAACACAGTTTTGAAAACTTAATGTCTCAGTTTAAGACTGCCACTTGCAGAGTGGTTAGAAACCAATTTTCAGAGGAGCGGGTCAGAAGTGGTAAACAAATTCCCAGTCCTCAGCAGTTGTTGACGTAAATTGTCTGAAATGAAAGAAATTTATTCATGACCATGGTGGGCTCAAGAAATTAATTTAGAGACTTTTTTTCCACCTTCCCTGGAGTATGCAGTTCTTAAATAAATGATCAATAGCTGATCGAGCCAAACAGAAGGACTTGTCCAGGATCAGGCCGGCAATTACAGTGATGAGCCGAGGAAGGGAGGCATCTGGGAACACAGTGGCATTAATCACGCCTTCACACTAGCCCTCCTTTTCTAGCCACATTATTTGAAAAATCACCGAACACCTTTGTCCACTAGAAAGTTCACAGATCAGGGTGCGTGTTTCAGAGACCTTCATTTTCAGGCCAACCCCCAGAGTGGATAGAGAGAATTATTAATGGGAAATAATGTAATTTTCTGCTTTTTAGGAGACATTGGAGTTACCGGTCAGACAAGAGAACCTGAGTGAATGGGAGCTGGGGGAGGCGAATGAGACATGGGCCATTTGGGCCTGAAAATATCTGTTTAGTCCTCTGGTGGGAATTAGGGTAGAACATTTGCTCTATTTAGTCCTCAGAACAAAATGCCCACTACTGGTGCTGAAACCATCAGCCTCTATAAGCTGGACCATGACGAAAGGGCTAATGTTGGTGGAATGAGCCGGTACTTTGGCCCTGGAAGTTCCTTTATTTTTTTCCAAGGGTGATTAACTCACACACCCATGGAAGAATACTGCAGTGCGGTGTGGCAAAGCTGGAGGAACACTGGACGAGCAGATGTCCTCACCCTACAAATTCTACTTCTAGGAATCTAGAGATAGTCATCCAAGTATGTAAGTATTGCCACAGCTAAAACGATTAGCAATCTCAAGTCCATCACCAAGGGGACAGGCTTAATGAAAAAAAATGAATATTTTGTAGCCATGAAAAACAATAAGGTAGATCTATACGTATTGTGTGGAATGATTTGGGAGATAAATTATTAAGGGCAAGAAAGCTAGAAACAGGATAGTACGTATAGTTTGCTCCCATTTGGATAAAAGGACATATTTGTAAATATTTTATATGTTATCATTATATAAACACAGAAAATAGAAAATTTCTGAAAAACACCTAAGAAACTATGTATCATGGTTGCCTTTTATAAGTGGGGCTGGGAGTCATAAAAGTGGAGAAAAGGGTTTACGTTTTCCTTTTGTGTTTAATTATTTTTCTTACTGTAAGCATGTATTGATATAAATTAACATTCAGTTAATTTAAAAAAGTCCCTCTTTGTTAAAAAGAACATAGTTCTGGGCTTCCCTGGTGGTGCACTGGTTGAGAGTCCGCCTGCCGATGCAGGGGACGCGGGTTCGTGCCCTGGTCCGGGAGAATCCCACATGCCGTGGAGCGGCTGGGCCCGTGAGCCATGGCCGCTGGGCCTGCGCTCCGCAACGGGAGAGGCCACAACAATGAGAGGCCTGCGTACTGCAAGAAAAAAAAAAAAAAAAGAACATAGTTCTAGTAGTAGCTCTTAGGTTCCAATTCCTCTGTTATTTGATGACCGATGAGAACTTACTAAAACCAGACCCAGGGGTCTGGGCTCTACCAATAACTAGCTGCATTTCCTTGGGTAAGTCACTTATGGATTTTTCTGTAGATAAATAGGTTGGTCTAGACTTCGTATATTCAAAAGGATGTCATAAATGCTGCCTTAGCTAAGGGTATAGAAGTCTAAGGGAGAAGCCCAGGGATTTCAGGTGCTGTACACACACCTCTCCTTCGAAAATGGACCCAACTTTATCCAGTCTAGGTATTTGGAGCGTCTATGTAAGTTAAAGGAAGGGTCCTGAGGCTAAAATTTATTGAAGCATCCGATATCCCAAGGATGTAATGGATGCATAACCATATTGATTACTGTTTACTGAATGCCTGGGATGTGCCCAGCACTGTGCTAACATCCTCATATTCACCATTTTTATTAATCCTTACAATAACTCCATGAAGTAGGTACTATTATGATCTCCATCTTACAGCTGAGGAGACATAAATAACTTCTCTTGCCCTGGCCTATATCCCATAGCAAGAAAACATTGAAGCAGAGATGGAGAACAAAGTCAAGAACTTGTGAACCTCACGTCCTTGATGACTATGAAATATCTGTCAGGTATCTGAAGAGGAGAAAGTGTGTTCCCATCTGCCAACTCTACCTAACCCACCAGGAAGCTCACTGGCTGCTATGCATTATAAGGTAGATGCTAAGCCAGAGCTGCGTACAGAATGGTCCAGGGACGAGCAGCGTCACCTGCAAGATTGTTAGAACTACAGAATCATAGGCCCTACCCAAGACCAGCTGAATCAGCATCTATGGGGGTGAGGTACTGCCGCCTATATTAAATACGATCCTCAGGGGATTCACAGGTACCTTCAGGTAAGAGAAATAGTCTGGGAACCACTACTTAAAGCTCAAAGCTCATTCCAGACCGGTGGTTCTCATCCCTGCTGAATATCAGAATTACCTAGAAACTTCCTTAAAACTATTGATGCCTAAACCCCACTCTAGACCAATTAAATCCCTGGTGGAGGGGCATGGAATGTGTATTTTAATAGCTGCCTAGATTATTCTGATGTGCAGCCGAAGTTGAAAACCATTTTTCTAGAGCTCAAACTTCAGAGACACCGTGACTCAACCATTGGTTGCACATTGGAATCACCTGGGGAGCAGTTAAAATAAACCCTAATGCAGGGGTTCCCCCCTCCCTCCAAATTTTGTTTTAATTGCTCTGGGGAGTGGCCTGGACTCTGGATTTTGTTTTTTAACACTCCCTAAACCAGTTGAACATACAGCCCGTCAAGAAGTAATACTATGAGAGGTGGGGGGTGGGGTGGGGTAGGACCCGACACACAGCTGGTTTCTGAGTCTACATGGCTCATCTTCTGATAGAGAAGCAACAGAAGCCTATGGCCAATGGCAAAATTGTTCTAATGGATAAGCCATCAGTACCTGGGTACTCAGCAAACTCCCAGTCCTGGTCATGGCACTCTAAGACACTTATTTGCCAACTTGACTATAGTGTAAAAGTTCTACTGTACATCTTCACTTCCTCTTGCCTCCTCTAGACTCTCAGGTAAAAATGAGTACAGATACTGCAGTATATAACCCTGACGCTTATTTAGCTGAAATCTTGGAAATCTGAATCGTCATTCCCAGGGAACAGCTAAAATTGTAGCCCATTGAGGAGGAGAAGCTAGAAGGAAATAAACTCAGACCTGAAATACTCCGGAGAAAACTATGCCTTTTGAGGAAGAACAATGCATCATATCTTTTAATGAACAGGATATATTCACTTGGGTCTCTTGTTAATTTAGAGCTCCTGCAAATCCCAACTGGGGAGTTTTAATTTGCATTTATACAGAGGCTGAATAATCTACCAAAAGGCATCTGTCCTCAAAATTTATTTTTCTATAGGAAACAGTAAAGTAAAAATGACACCATCAAATCATGAGGTGAAAGTACTGAACAGACCCTGGACTTCTAAGTCAGAGAGATCCCAGTTCAAGTATGGCCTCTACTTTTTACTCAGTAGGTTATTCTATCTCTCTAAGTTACAACTTCCTCATATGAAAAATGGGGATAATATCACTTTCACCAGGTGATTGGTAATAATCAAACAGGATAATGTGCGTAAAGCTCCTAACACGGTGTTTTGAACACTATAAGCACCAAATGTTTGTTTTCATCCCTTTCCTTGCTTTTTTTTTTTTCTCAAACAGTAGAGGAAATGGATTTAGTACCATTATAGGAAATCCATTCTAGTACCTCAATAGGCAGCTACTGTAAATCACCTAGACCGATCAAAGCCAGCATCTCACTTCTTGGGATCCTTGTCAATTCTCTAGGCTCTTCATTAAGCAAAGGGACCACCATGACTTACGCCAGGGAGAAAACACTCAGTATCAGAAATCAAAGAGCCATGAGAAATTGAAAGCCATCCAAGAAGAAGGAAATAAGACTAAGAAATCAGAAATTTTAAAATGGAACAGAACTTGAACTATGAGCTTGACCAACCCAGGCCTTATGAAGTCTTAAGGATTTCCTCCCTTGGCTACTCTGACACCACTCATTCCTGGGCCTCCTCCTGAATATCTAGTATCTCCTTCTCAGTCTTTATCTCCTGTTCGCCCTCTGGTCAACCCTTGCATACAGTGTTCTCTTAGGCAGAGAAGATGGCCAAAGGCAGAGACTTAGAATCTTGCCCTTGCCCATGATTTCAAGGACAGCATTTGAAGGATGGTTCTCAAAGCCATTCTCCACTCCAAGCTCCTCTTCTGAGCTCCAAACCTGAACATCCAACTGCCTGCTGGATATAGATACTTTGACTTCCAACTGAAACCTGAATCCAACATAACTAAAACGTACCCAGCATTTCCCCCCAATTTTCTTGTATCTCCTATAATCTGTATCTCAATGAAAAATGCCTCCAGTAATACGATCACAAGTCAGAAACCATTCTTGACACTTCATTATTCCATATCTAATTACCAATACATCCTGATGGTTTAATGTTTTGTCATTAATTCACTGGATAACTCCAAAAGCCATCCACTTACTATTGCAGAGGCCAGTTATACACATATGAAAAATAACAGTAAAATGTAGTTTTCATTCATTCGTTTAATAAATATGTATTGATGTTTTATTCTTCGATAGACATTGCTCTAGGTTCTCTGATAAAGGAAAAACAAAACAGAGACTCTGCCCTAGAGGGGCTCAGAGTCTAAAATAGGAGTGAAAGAAGAGGATGTTCATGTATCAATGATAAAAATCCAAAGTTATGATAACTGTAATGTAGTAGTATAATGCTAGCCAAAACAAAGTCTCTCAACCTCGAACATTTTGAGAAGAGCTCATAGGGAGATAAAAGTCGAGCAGGAAATATAAGGATAAAAATGTTTATCAAGAAGATTCTACTTCCATCACTCCTATCATTACTGGCTAATATTTATTAAATACCTTACTACGTACCAGGCCCTGTGTTCAATACTAAACATACATTATCTGATTTATTCCTCACAACCCAGTATGATAGATGCTGCAGGAAAAATATTTCCATTTTGCTGATGAAGAAACTGAAGTTTACAGAGGTTGAATATTGCCCAAGATCATATAATTAGTAAATGGCAGAGGTTCTAACTCAGGTTCATTCTTTACATCACTGTGCCACATTGAGAATGGCATGCCTAGCTGAATATAAAATCAATGCCACGGGAATGCCACAGAAGGCAGGGCCCAAGCTGTGCTCTCCAGTATGGTAGCCAAAAGGTGCACGTACCTCCCAAGAACTTTGTGGCTAGGCCAGATTGAGATGTGCGCTATAAGCATGAAATACAAGCCACATTTTGAAAGCTTCATATAAACGGAAGAATGCAAAATATCTTAATAATGGCCTTTATCTTGATTACATATTAAACTGATAATACTTTGGATATACTGGGTAAAATGGAATAAATTATTAAAATTAACATTACATGTTTCTTTTTACATTTTTCTGTGGCTATTAGAAAATTTTTAATTATGTATGTGACTTGTATCTGTGGCTTGTGTTATATTCCTATTGGATATCACTGAGCTCGAGGCGTTGAGGGGGTGGTGAGGTGACTGGGAGCAGAGCTTTCTGAGAAGGTGTCACAGAAGCATGGAGACCCAAGCTGGTGGTTCAGAAGGATGAGTCAACATTTACTGAGTAGAGAGAGGGGGCAGACCTTTTAAGTGGAAGGAATAGCTACGGAGGAAAGACGGCCTGATTTCCGTTGGGGAATAGAGGTCAGGAGAAGCTGAACCATGGGGTTTGTGCAGGGTATCTGTACATAAATTAAAGCTCTCATTTAGACTGATGTCTGTAAACAGGAAATAGCTTTCATTGAACTCTTCATTAGATAAAATGTAAGACCTATTGTAATTCTATTGCAAAGGGAAGTGAACTGTCAGTTTAAGTAACAGTGCCATTTGGAGAACTATTTTTCTGTGAAAATATTAGGTGAGACAGGTCCTTGGAAACTCAAGACTGCAATTTGCTCATCCTTGAAATTTTCAAGTACATTATCTCTAACTGGAAGGTAACACTCTAATAAATTAAAGATTTTATTTCAGATGAAAGACTGTACTTCGGACTATAGGTTCTGGCCCTAAATTTGCATTAAGCTTTCCTTTTTTATAAAGGGTCATCTGAATGTGTCTCCAGTGGAGGTATCATGCCTGTGTATACGTGTGAAGCTGGGGTGACACTGTCACAAGAAAGTTCATGGGCTTTGGAGTCAAACAGATCTGGGTGGCCATGCTGATTCTCCTACTTACCAGCCAGCTATGTAACCTCTCCGAACTTAAATAACCTCATCTGTAAAATGGGGCCAACAATACCTACCCACTCACCTACTCACAGAGGGGTGCTAAGAATTGAAAAAAGGTATGCAGTGCATTTAGCACAGTGCCAGGAATGTGATGGAAGCTTAGTAATGGCAGGCGCACCTACTCCAACCCACGTACAAAAGTATGCGCCTAGTATGAGAAACGTAGGCTCGAATGTTTGAATATACTGACTATGAATGCTGAATGGTCATAGGAAGGCATGTGCAAACCTGTCCAAGTGACTTCCTGCGGTATCAAGGCACTAAGACCACTCAGCCCCTGGCTCTCTTAATGAGTCCTTGGAATGCTCCATTAATGCCAAGTCAACTGAGAATACACCACTTGTACAAGAAGCAGCAATTTCCTTTTCAAACTTTCTTAAACAAGATGGGGAAACAGTCTTCCAGACCAAGAAGTATGCATCTCAAGATTCTGAGCACTCATTGATGAGATCCCAGGAAGCCTAGACTTACAGGGCAATCCAGCATCGTCAGAAAGAAAGAGGATCTGGCCATTCTATCAACCATAATTATGAAATCTTCAGCCCTTCACACAGATAGAAATAATCAAGCCAATTCTGAATTAATCACATACCTATATCTGGAAGTGTAGGCTGGATACTCTTTATTTATTGACGCTGATTCTCAAGATACACAATAGGGCTTTGAACTCTGAGGGAGTAAGGATTATTTTACCCATACTTGACCCACAATGATCAGCTCGAGTACCACCAACCAAATAATTTAATGAATGAAACAATGCATGAATGATTTGGGGTGAAAACGAATACATTTTTACATACTTTCATGGGGAATGAGTTTACTCTTGTACAGGGCAGAGGTGTTGGACTGTCCAAGGACCCCTGGGACAGTGATGTTCAAACTTGCTTATAATTGAAAACCCAGAGGAATCATTTCAAAATGACAGATACCCCTGTTCCTGACTCTTTGTGTTTCCTAAGGTGGGGAACAAAAATATTCCTCCCAGACAATCCAGATAATCAAGCAGACTTGGGACTCACTATCTCAGGGATAAAGCCCTGGGGGAATACAGACCCCAGGGCTGGGTGAAATTCACTGAACCCTCAGTCAGAAGCCTAAAAATCTTCCATCCTGGGAGTAAAACAGGTAAATGTGCACTTCAATAACAACAGCAGGGCTTCCCTGGTGGCGCAGTGGTTGAGAGTCCGCCTGCCGATGCAGAGGAACAAAAAGCAGTAGATTTCAACTATTTAGGAGCAGTGATAAATAACCACGCCCAACCCTAGGAGAAGGGGTATGCAGTTCTTTGAGTTCATTAGTCACCATAGGCTTACCAGGTGAACGTGTTTAAAGCAATAAAGCAATGATGAATGACGTCAGCTGTCATTAGTAGGCAGACTTTTCTCTGGTGATTTCTGTTGCCAAGTTCATAAATGGAAAGGGAGACTCACTGAGGTACTTAGAAGCCAGACTGTCAACTGTGAGGATGATGATTCTTTTCTCAAATTTGCTTAACCAGGAAGGAAGGAACAGTACCAGTTATGGAAGGACACCAGAAAGTCAGGGGTTTCTGATACCACGTCCCTACTAACCAGCAGAGCAGGGGGGTGAAAGGCTGAGTGGAGCTGCTTGCCTGTGTTATCTCACAAGAGGCAAGGTTGGATGAAAAAGGAGAAGTAACAACTGACGCTGCAGAAATACAAAGGCTCATGAGAGATTACTACAAGCAACTATACGCCAATAAAATGGACAACCTGGAAGAAATGGACACATTCTTAGAAAAGCACAACCTCCTGAGACTGAACCAGGAAGAAACAGAAAATATAAACAGACCAATCACAAGCACCGAAATTGAAACTGTGATTAAAAATCTTCCAACAAACAAAAGCTCAGGACCAGATGGCTTCACAGGCGAATTCTATCAAACATTTAGAAAAGAGCTGACACCTATCCTTCTCAAACTCTTCCAAAGTATAGCAGAGGGAGGAACATTCCCAAACTCATTCTACTAGGCCACCATCACTCTGATACCAAAATCAAAGATGTCAGAAAGAAAGAAAACTACAGGCCAATATCACTGATGTACAATGATGAAAAAAGCCTCAACAAAATACTAGCAAACAGAATCCAACAGTACATTAAAAGGATCATACACCATGATCAAGTGGGGTTTATCCCAGGAATGCAAGGATTCTTCAATATATGCAAATCAATCAATGTGATACACCATATTAACAAATTGAAGGAGAAAAACCATATCATCTCAATAGGTGCAGAAAAACCTTTTGACAAAATTCAACACCCATTTGTAATAAAACCCCTCCAGAAAGTTGGCATAGAGGGAACTTACCTCAACATAATAAAGGCCATATATCACAAACCCACAGCCAACATCATTCTCAATGGTGAAAAACTGAAAACATTTCCTCTAAGATCAGGAAAAAGACAAGGTTGTCCACTCTCACCACTATTATTCAACACAGTTTTGGAAGTTTTAGCCACAGCAATCAGAGAAGAAAAATGACCACCTAGAGGGGTGGGATAGGGAGGGTGGGAGGGAGACGCAAGAGGGAGGAGATATGGAGATATATGTATATGTATATGTATAACTGATTCACTTTGTTATAAAGCAGAAACTAACACACAATTGTATAGCAATTATACTCCAATAAAGATGTTAGAAAAAAAAAAAAGAGGCAAGTTTGGGCAATGAGGCTTCTCATGAATATCTCAAGCCCAGAGGCTAGCGTGGCGGTGGACACATGCTTGCACCTTCCACGTCTTTACCCAAGGTGGATTTCCCAACCTGAGGATGCTATGTTGTCATGCTTATCAAAAGCCCGGCCAACATGAAAGAATTTAAATATAGGAGGATAGAGATTCAACACCCACTAAAGAAGTGCTTGATCAGTGGATGAGGTCTGGCTCAGAACTACAGATGGGTCCCACTAGCTCTCATTTCTAATGGCCTCTTGGACAATGACAGCTTAGAAATACAGCCGGGGAGAGCTGTGTGACTGTTAACAAGGATGCCTGTAGGGCTATCCAGTATAAGCAGAATCAGAAGGCAGGCAGCGTAGGCAGGGTGGCAAGCATCCTCTGTGGGAGGTGGCCGACCGGAATTCTAGTTGGGCTGCATGGATTTTAATTCCTGTTCTGCCCCTTGCTGGCAGCATGAGCTTGGACAAGTTAGTACCTGTTTTGAATCTGTTTCATCTGACAAAGGGAATAAAAAGAGTATCTAACTCAGAGGGTGGCTGTGGAGGTTAAATGTGCTAATTCTTGTGAAGTGTGTAGCTGAATGCTTCCCAATGCTTAGCTGAGATATACTCAGAGGATGCTCACCATCCGCTGGGAGTACACCTCAATGACAAGGTCTGTGCTTTGGGAGGTAGATAAAGGACACTTCTAAAAGCTGAGGTACCACTTAACAAGGTAACAGAGATTAGAGTTCTGTTCTCCACTGCTCTGTAAGACTGACGTGAAGAGTAGCCCTGAAGGAGCTGACTGCATTGAGATTAGCTGATGAACGTTTTTTTGGCCTGAGTTGTGTCATTTTTTCTCCAGGACATGTGCCATGTAGCTTTGTGAAGCCAGTCATCTGCGGTCCCATAAATCGATACCTAATTTGCATCAAACGTGTCAACAAGTTAGCAAGAAGACAGCAAAGCTGGTTCTCCTGGCACTCGTAGTTTCTCTGGCAGCTAATTTACAAGCTATTGAATCATCAGCACCCAGTTAAACTGCTCCCACATCACGGCACAAAATGCTCATTTTGATTTTCTTGATGAAGGGGGCAAAGTGGCGGAGGTGGGGAGAGTCGTCACATTCTCATCCATGTATTTCCTTGAATTAGAATATGTCTCACTCTTGAATTCATCTAGTTTCCCAAGTCTAGTGAAGTAAGGAAATGTTCTAATTGTATTTCCTGGTCGCCTACATATTTATCTCCTTTGCTATAATCTCGGTTACTCATTAAACTCGCACTGATTCCATCAAGGTTAAAAAATTTATCTGCACAGATCCCAGTATCTGCTGCAGTCCCCAAGCACCCATGAGCCAGCAGCTTCTGCACTGAATCCCAGGCAGACAAGGGGTCTGCCATTTCTGGATGGGACCTGCCAATGAAATATTAAAGTCTGCAGTCTCAATGCCGCCACCAAAAATCAATTGTTCTGTCCAACAAGGACAAAAGGGACAGTTCTTCCTCCTGGAAGGAGGCTGAAGTAAGAAGCCATACCACCCAGCTGCAACTTCCAACATCCCACTGTTAGCACCACTGGTTCCTTGTCTCAAACCTGTCTGATACCCTGTACACTGGGGCTAGGACATAAAGACAAGTTGAGAGCACCCCTGCCTACACCAGATCCAATCTCCATTCTGTCTGGATTCTGATTCTTGGCCACAGATCCTGTTTGCAAACTCAGTCTTGCCCTGTAGACTCGATGCTCAGAGGACAGCGCTCCAGACCTAAGTAAAGCCCTTCACTCAGGATTATACTTCTAGCTGGCCCAGTACGGTCTGCCTTAAGGATGCTTTCAGTTTGGATTCCCCCAAATCAGACCCTGAAACAAGGATTTGGGTACAAGATAATCTCAGAAAGCACTGTGAGAGATGGGAGGAAATTCCTCAGGAAAGGGTATATTGCTGAACAAGTTACTGTGTGGACAACTTGTACTCAACCCCACTGGGCATTGCCCAAGAGATGGCGTAGAAACAACTTAGAGTTGTCCCATGGATGAATGAAGAAGCTGGAGAATTAAGTAGCCACAAACTTCCATCTCTCCTCACTGGTTGAGGGTCCCTCCTGAAGCGTGACCTCCCTGGGGTGCCCAGCTTGCCCTACAGGCAGACTAAATTGTGCCCCCAGAGAAGGACTTCAGACGAGGAAGCTCAGGAGGCTGCAGGGTATCTGTTGACTTCCAGTAGGCTGAGGGGACACAGCAAGGCACCAACAGTCTTCAATAAGGACGTTCTTCCAGCTCAAAAGGAGCACAACCTTATTGGTCACCAGCTGAAGAGGTCAAACACCAACTGGAGACAATGTTATGATGATTTTCCTTCCCTCCCAAGAACATCTCAGACAAGAGTAACATAGATGAACGTACTGAACCAAAGAAATGGGCCACAAAACGACAGTGGTGGGTTGGAGTCTGTCTACTGTGGGGATAGACAATAACGGTTTGAGGAAGTGTTGTTAAATGCTGAGCAGTGCCCAGAGCTGGCCTGTGTGGTTTATTCTGCATGTTTACAATAGCTTAAGTTACTGTGCTTAATTCTCACCAGGATATTGTGAAAGAGGCATTTGTATTCCCATTTTATAGATGAAACTGCTGAAGTTTGGAGAAAGTAAGTAACTTGTCAAGGGTCACACTGTAAGTCATAACTGGGCTAAAACCCTCCAAAGCCCTCCTTTTTTTTTGTGGGGTCGCCGATTTCTTGTTCTCCCTAAGACAAGACTGGCCTACTGGTGAAGAGGAACAGATAGCTTGCTCTCTGCAGGGAGTTTAGGGACTCATAACACCAGCACACATGCTAAATATCTCCATTCCCGGACTGTAACTGATACCTAAAATTCCACGGTCATCGATTTGTTCTTTGGGGCTAAGCATTAAAAAAAACACATTAATTCTCTCGGGATGTATAGCAAGTAAACCCAATAGACTCTGAGCTAATCTAAGGTAAGGACCTTATGAATCATCATTTTCTCTCCAGTACTTAGCACAGAGCTTGGTGTGTTAAAAGGTCCTTAGTATTTCGCTGCTGAATAAATGAGTAAACGTCAGTGTGAATAAGTTTAGGAAATAAATATATGAGGGTTATAAGAGCTAAATAGAAAAACAGAAAAGAGTAAACAACGCAGGCAAAGAATTTCCCCCATTTCTCATTAATCCCATTAACCCAGAAATCTGTATGTAAACTTTCCTTTTGTTTCCTTGATCACTATAGCTAATATTTATAGGCTGACTGCTACTTTCCCAAAGTCTTCCTACATATTTTTACCTTTTAAGGCCTTAGGGGCCTAGATTCCCCTCTAGACTTGATACTCAGAAGGAATCAACTTTTGTTCTGTTTTGAATTTTGCTGTATACTTATTCCCTACTTAGCATCGGCCCTGACACAGAATAGGATGAGATATACAAGTAAGATCTTCAGAAGTGAGCTGCTGACCTTCACTTTAAAGAATATTTGAGACGGCCAGAAAATGTGCAAATTTGCTGTTTGCTCTAAAGGCCATAAAGAATATGTGATACTCAAGAAATACACACATCAAATCCTACTGTGGTCTCCCTAAACCTAGATCAAAATATTCTCCTTCAATATGAAGTTGAAGGTTTTATTGTTCTTCTCTATAGAGTCTTTGGGGGATATTATGGGGATAGCATGGGGTAATTTAAATGTCCTGTTAAAGAAAAAATTATTCATGATACTTGTTACAACAGAAAGGCAGACATTATTCAAGACCATCACAACAGGTAGTGGGCTTACTGCAATGGTGTTTTGCAGTAGGGGAGAGAGACTAGGCTTAACTCTGAATAACAACAAGGAAGAAGTGGGAATTTATAGACAAGGAGCAGAGTTCTGTGGGAGAGGGTTGGTGGATGGAAAATTATTGGAGAAAATATCGAGGGTAAGGGGTGGCAGGCGAGGTGGGTGTGGGATTCTGGCTAAGCCTGACCTAACAGGATTCCTGCTGAAGGCAGCCCGGGCGCTCAGACATCACCTGGAGGATGGGAGGCGGGGGGATGAGAAATCCGGTCAGATATCAAGGGTGGCCAGATGATCCTGACTTAGCAAGATTCTTGCTAAAAATTGGGCTCTTGAGAACGTGCAGAAGGGTGAGGCCTAGTTGAAAAAGAGCTCAGAGAAGCCTAGAGTTTGGACAAGGAGAGAATCTTTGTCATTTCTCCCTGCCAGATCTGTCTGTATCTCCTCTAGATCACCAAAGGCCTCAGGAGCCCCCAGCAGCTAGGGGGCGAATTCCAAATTATGACAAATATATCAGATTATTTCAGTCCAGCTCCAAAAGTTCTCTAAATCCTTCTAAATTCTCAATCACAGCATTACAAACAGTAAAATAATTTTACAAATTAAAAAACTGAACCTGCAAGTGGCAAAGTAGGGATTTAAACCCAGCAGTTGAGACTCGGAATTTAGTGCTTTTCTACTACACCAACCGATAGGGTGTAGGAGTCTTAAAGGGTACTTTTTTTTTTTAAATGGTAAAAATCATGACTCACATACAAATATAAAAGATCAAAGATTTTCTTTTTAGTCTAGTTAATAATGAGAGAACCAGTAAGATGTCATTGTTGGTTCACAGGAGAAGGTAAAGGACAAGTATGTCTGTAGGTATTCAGGAATGTGGAAGATTTTCTAATAGATACAACACTGGCCTCTTCCATAGGAAGGAAATCAAAAGCATCTTCCCTCCATTTATTTGCATTTCTATGACTGGGAATCATTTGCATCACCATCAGGTCTCCATAGGTTAACTTCTGTCTTTACAAAATTGCAAAATAGTGAAAGACGATGAAAGGCTCGGGCCCCTGTGCGATCAGACAACCTTGCAAGGATTCTCAGACAAAACCTAGGTTCCATCAAAAGGATTTCAAGTAACCTTTGCTCCATTTCAGAGTCTTTCACAATTGTTCCCGTTAGTAGCAAGACATGGGATGAGATGTCTCTGGAAGGGCTCAGCTAAAAGAACAACCTATCTAGAAGCCCTTCTGGTCTTTTTCCTAACCTGTTCTTTTTCATTGCCTGCCTTAAAATGAGAATCAGGATCCCATCCCAGGGTCTGGTTCAGGGAACTCTGCCAAAGCGGGAAAGAGATCCTGTGGAGACATCTAGAAACCATGGGAACCTCAAGCCGCAGCAATTCTTAACAGAGCAAAATCACAGTGCTAAGCCTCCCCACTCTCAAAGAGCTATTGCCAAGGGCTGATCACTCAGACAGAGGGCGAATAAACAACCTCACCAGGCAGGCTGGCTTGCCGGCAAACCTCAAAGAACGAAAATTAACTTAGAGCAATTTTTGAACGTGAGTCAAGAATTCTGTACTTTTCTCCTTCCCTGTACATTTAGATGTGTACATCAAAACCAAACATTTATGGGCTTCCCTGGTGGCGCAGTGGTCGGGAGTCCGCCTGCCGATGCAGGGGACACGGGTTCGTGCCCCGGTCCGGGAAGATCCCACATGCCGCGGAGCGGCTGGGCCCGTGAGCCATGGCCGCTGAGCCTGCGCGTCCGGAGCCTGTGCTCCGCAACGGGAGAGGCCACAACAGTGAGAGGCCCGCATACGCAAAAACAAAAACAAAAAAACACCAAACATTTATGAAACACTCAAGGTATTCCTTGGTGGAGTAGGCATGACAGGGCGTACAGAAGGAGGGGCACGAAATCTTTGGGAATCTGGCTACATACATTTCAACATAGAGCTAAAGAACACATTGCTCATCCGATAAGGTTGTAAAAGACATTTTAGGGAACACTTAAAAGAGTACAAGAGAAAGGAAGCCTGAGATGGCATCAGGGAAGACCCCAGGGCAGGGATTGGGGGTGGACACCAGACCTGGGCATTTCATGACAGGCAAGAGTTAACTGCGTCAAGGAAGGTGAGGAAACAGCATTCCTTGTCTGGGGAAATGCTACTGTAACTGCTGCAAATAAACTCCCTGGGCCCTGATGTCCTGGCTCAGAAAAAGTAGCCTAATTCTCCTTGCTCCCCAATTCTTCATGTGGACAATCAACTGAAGCTTGTCCACTGCGGAGGCTGCAGTCACTAGATGTAACAAATTGCTCAGAGGGAGGATTCAAGGGATGCCACCAGCATGAAGACAGCTGCATGATGGACAGAAGAGGATCCTGAAAAACAATCTGTCTCTAATCAGAATGAGTCAGAGAGGCCTCCAGGCCAATGGAGCAGAGTTAGAGTGAGGCCATTGTGAATATTAGATGAGACCACATGTAAAATCCTTGATCCAAGGTCTGGCGCTTAATAAGGCTTCAGTAATAGCTAGCCATGAGGCTCTCTACCTTCCTGCCTCTCTGAGTACATCCTGGGAACACAACCTGTTTTATTCAGTATCTACTGGGGCATTTGATGCCCGGATGATATTTCATATCAATCACTTACTTGGTAGATCTTTTAATCTGCAATATATCATTGGGAAGAAAAACCACCTCTCACTACTAAGTCTTTCACTTAAAATTTATTTTCATGCATCTAGAAGGTCACCAATTAACAGTTTTCATTTCTTTATTGTAAAACCAGTATAGATGCTTCCACTAATGAGATGCGTTTAAAAACAGCAGCTCTGGGCTTCCCCTGTGGCACAGTGGTTGAGAGTCCGCCTGCCGATGCAGGGGACACAGGTTTGTGCCCTGGTCCGGGAAGATCCCACATGCCGCGGGGCAGCTAGGCCTGTGAGCCATGGCCGCTGAGCCTGCGCGTCCGGAGCCTGTGCTCCGCAACGGGAGAGGCCACAGCAGTGAGAAGCCCGCGTACCGCAAAAAAAAAAAAAAACAAAAAAAACCCACAGCAGCTCTGTAAATCTCCCAATGCCACATAAAGGACTTTTATTAGGCTACTGGTTTTCCTCAAATCATCACTTTAGCGATACATCCTAAATGTAACTGTAAACACTCAGTGGTGCCATTTAACCTCAATGACACGTGAGTAGCGGAAAGCAGAAAAAATAATGGGCTCCCTCAAGAGAAACGTGAAGTCATGAAACTGGGAAAGTCTTTGTCTCCTAATGAAACAGGATCTATAGAATGGTCTACTTGGAGGCAGGGTAGCCTAGTGCCTGGATTCCAGACTTTGGAATCCAGCTGAGACCTCAGGTCTTAACATCTGTGAGGCTGTTTCCTTTTCAATGGTGTGAGGTTTGTGTTAAACCCCGCTCAACATGAATGTGAGAATTCCATTAAATGAAGGCATAAATGGAACATGCTTGCACACAGGTGATCAATCAATTGTAACTATTTTCACCATGATAAGTATATACATACAGTATATGCCAGACTCAAGACGCTTGACTATGACCCTTTACAGACATAAGAGTCACTTTCCTCTGGAGAATCAGTGCAGTCAGGAATCTCTCAGTGAAAGCTTTGTTCTCCGGCACATAACTGAGTCCTGTAAGTTCAAACTAAAAAGGAGATTTTTCTTAGCACTTACATACAGTTATTTCATTTTAGGTCCGCTCACATGAGCATTTTGTAGTAAGATTTGTGGCTAAAGGGCTCATGGCATGAGCTCAGGCATGAGCAAAGAAGCAGAGAGTTCCCTCCACAAGTGTGCTCCCCCCATTTATCTCTCAGCACTCTATCTGTAGGGCAGTTTAGAAATTTCCGCTATGCCATCTGGAATCTGTTTATCCACAGGGGGAAAAAAAAGTGTAGCTTATTTGAGATGATGGTGTACAATCTATTTCTTTTTAATCAGACAGACTCCAGAGGTGAGTATAACAAAAAGCAATCTTCAAAAACAAAGTTCAGACACTCCTTTCCAGGATATGTACTGATCTGTACAGACACACACCTGCAGACTATGGCCTCAGTGCCTGACATTACACCCAGGAAAAAGTGTGTTGGGGTGAACGCATGTGTGTCTCACTTTTTTTGAAACGATAATGCAGATAAGCTAGTGAAAGGGTATTTGGGAAAAAAAAATAGAAAAGATGAGATGATTCTCACCCCATCTATGTTTCAAAGTAAATCCCCAGGCAAAATGAATCAGCTCTTGAAAGATGTTTCCCATCAAAGAGCATTTTGAGATTCCATGACAGGTTTCACTGTGGAATCCCAAATTGGTCAATTAACTACCTTACTAGAATTTAGTAGTCAGTTCTCTTCCAATAATTGGGGGTTTATGCCCCTGCTAATCAACTTGGAAAATCAGCTTTAGAATACAAAGCATCCTCCAGCCAGAAATGCCCTTAGAATTCACCTAATCCCCTTGTTTTAGAGATAAGGGACCAAACTCTTATCAGCCAGGATATGTTGTAGATGACAGAAGCCCTCAACTCAGACTGGCTTAAAGCACAACAGAAATTTTTATTCAAGTAACTGGAAAGTCCAGGGGTAGTGCAAGCTTCCAGTATGGGTATATCAAAGTGCTTAAGCAGGAGCATCTGACATGTATCTGTCTCAATCCCTCATTCTGTTTATTCCCATATTGCCTTAGCTTTAGATGAGATTCTCTTTCTGAAGAAACAAAGATGGCTAGCACGACCTCCAGCGTAGAACTTCAACAGGAAGAGAGCCTTCTTCCCAGAATTCCAGCAAAAGCCCCAGGGCTCACCCTCATTGGCTAACTGGAGTCACAGATGCATGCTCTCCTGTACTTGGAGCAGATGGAACATGTGAGACCTGGCCACATGCCCACCCCAAGACCGTGGGCTAGAGGGGAAGAGTAAGTCACCCGCAGGAAAATAAGACTCCGCTCCAGCTAGAAGACAGATGAGTCGTATTAGGCAAAATCAACAGATGTTTATTGCAGGCATCAAGAAGGGCTGTGACTTCCTCCAAATCACACACCGTTATGGAACACAGAGCTCCTGCATCATGCTACATTGACGTTTGACCTACTAGGGTCAGAGGAATCATTATTAGGAGGAACCAGGAAATGACTCTGAGTCAGCAGATTCATATCAGGTTACCTGAAGAGCTTACAAGTACACACTGCCAACTAAGAAAATACACGGGGACAAAAAAGAAGCTATGAATTCAGCGACTCCTTTAACATAATTATTAATCACAAAGATATCTACATACACTTGAAAAATAGCCTCTCCAATATATGCCAGATATTCTACTAATTCAGTCTACAGACAGTGCCTGGTGCCCACACGGACTCACAGACTCTCTGTAACAAATAGTAAATACCTTGCGCGTTTCACTGATCAGAGAATCATTAAGAATCGTTATTCTAATCCTAGCCTTGCCAGAAAAGAAAGCAATGTCTTTGGCAAAACTCAAGTAATAATCAAGCCCAGAGACCACTCCAAGGAGGAGATAGAACTTGAGTGCTACAGGAAGAGAGGGATTGCAGCGTTGAAAAGAGGGAAGGCTACCTTCCATCTGGTGGGAAAGCAGAAGTAGAGACCATCAGAAGACCAGCCTGTGTGGAGTCGACATGGAGGCTGGGAGGCAGCAGTAGCCCAGATTTTGGAGACCCAGGAAATCAGCCTCTGGCTTCTGTTTCCACACAGCTACTACATGTATATTTTGATTCAGTATTCAGCGTGGGTGTGGGTCCAAGTTCTTAAATTTGCAGATATGAGAAACAACAGAGTGATAAGCTCCAAAAAAACAACCTTTGGCACTGTTAGGAAACCAGTTATCCCGATCTATAGTGTTTGTGGAACTATAATAAATTAATTTCAGGGTATCCCTCTTAGACTAAATAAGCCATTTCAGGTTCCACTGAATGTCCACTGTGTGATGAGCAACCAGCCCCCTCATTGCCATTTTACATGAAAAGGGCCATGGAGGCTCAGAGTGGGAAGTGCTGCCCCGAGCAGCAGAGGCTCATGGTCCTACTCTTATTCTGCTGAGGAGACCTTCTTGGTGCTACATAATCAAGTCTTAATACTTGGTCATCTGATAAGGTCTTTAAATGGTCAAAACTATTCACTCACCTCAAGGCGCCAACAAGGTGTTGGTGTCATGACTCTTGATAAGACATATGACTAACAACATCTCTGCTCCTCTTTCTCTTGGCTATTTGAATGGTCCACCCCTGGGCCAAGCACTGGACTATTGGAAAGGCCCAAGGTCTGGATCATGATGAAAGGTAGGGGAAAATAAAGTGAAATAAACCCAAAACTGATGGAGCCAGACACCATGCTAGATTCATTCTCATTTATTTTCTCATTTAACCCTCCCAAACACACTGCATGCTAGGTGTTATAGCCTTCATCTGAACAGAATGAGGTTCAGAGAGGCTGACTTACTTCATGACACATAGCTTGGAACGGTCTAGTTGAGAGGTCTGAGTCTAAAGTCCACGCCCTTTCCAATACAGTATACAACTTTGACAAATCAGGGTGGGGATAGCAGGAGTGGCAAAATGGTTTTGTCTATTATGACTCCATTGTTATTTAAGTGAGAAATAGCTGGGACCTTAGTCTGCCCACCTCACACTTCTTAGACTCATTCCTTCAACTGTAGATGATCATCAACCCATTTCCATTCAATTTTATTTTGAGCTCACCCATTGAGACCCTATAGTGTGCTGGCCAGTAATGCACATCATCTCATTTCATTCTCACAGAAACTCAATAAAGTGGGTGCTATTTGTCCTTAGTTAACATATGGGAAATCCATGTAAGAAGTCACACAACAAGAAAAGTACAAAAGTAAAATTCCCACCCAAGTCTGGTTCCAAACCCAAGCTCTCCCCTGAATGGCAGGAACTCAGCGATGCCTAGCACTTGAAGACACCTTAGCCACCAGCCATTTTTGTTCAAAACCACTTGCCACAGAGATTTTCAATTAGGCTCTGAAGAGCCACTGCCAGCCGAGCATTCAGAGGTCTCTTCATTCAATTATAAACTTCCCCAAAGGAACAGAGACTCCAGCAGGGCTCCTTCCTGCTTCAGGTGCCAGCTGCCAAGTAGCAACTGGGTGTTCCCTACAAGGCTGAGTGGCGCTGAAGTTGCCAGGAGTGATTAAACTGTCAAATCCTTTCCTGGAGCCCCAGCGGTCTGACAAGCTAATTGTCAGGTGTTCAAATCAACAAGGTTTCACGATTAATCCCCCTCTACCATTTGCAGCCTTACTGCTCTTTCAGCTGAGGCTACCCTCACTCTGCTTGCACTGTTCAAAGTCTCCCTGTGCCGGCTGGCCTTCAAGTCCAGGAAACCCACATTCTTTTTAGTGTGGCCTGTGCGAAAGCATGACCAGGCAGGTAATCAGCTGCAACTGACACATGCGAGTGCATTTCCAAGACAAAAGCATTTTTGAGGATCCACCAGGTTACTTGCCATGGAATATGAATGCCCATGATTGTTAGAGCACAGAGCAGAAAACAAAAAAATAAACCTTAACATATATTCCCAAATATCTCAATTCCCTTATTTGAGGCTGAAAGGGTGTTGGAATTACCCTTCCCCAGTTAATAAAAATAAAAACGAAAGCCAACCCTAACATTCACGGATAAATTTATAACATAGAAAACTGCATTTATTTGAGTTATCTAAGCTATAAATCAACCCTGTGAGAAGTATGTGTGGTATTCTTAGCTCAAGGTAACATAGTGATTGTCAGAATATGAAATAGAGAACGTTTTTCTTGACTCCCCTTTCACTGCTCTTTTCTTTGGGCAACACTGTCTTCAAGTATTCTCCAGAGAGAATGGAAGGTGAACAATTGGTGACTCGAGGAGTTGGGGCTCAGGAATTGAAGGAAAGAAGAAATAAACTTCCAGAGAGAATTCTGACTTCCTACAGATCTAGTCCAGCATTCCCAGCCAATCTTGCAATTTTAACAAATACCTACAGATTTTCTATCATGGGCCAGGACAGTCCCAGACGCTAGAAACATGGAGTTTAACAAAACAGTCTTTGGGGGCTCACAAACCAGTTGTTCAACAATGATCTACAGAAATAGCTGCTATTAGAGAAGGATGTGCAAAACATATGGAAACTCAAAGGGGGGATAAGGGGGAAGACAGAGAAGAAAGGCAACCCAGATAAAGGAAAAGTATGTACAAAAGGCAGGTGCATTTGGGGAACTTATCTGAGTATATTTGAGAATCTTACTTGGTGTGGCTGGAATGAAGCTAGAAATGTAGGTAGGAACAAAATTGTGACGGGTCTTAAATATCATGATAAAGGATTTGAACATTATTCTGAAGGCATGGGCAACCAATAAAGATATTTCAATTATTTAACTTGCATTTTAGAAAAGTGCCTCTGATGGGAGTGGGTAAATTGGATTGGGCAAGAATAGAACTGGGAAAACCACTTAGGAAGTTATTAAAGCAATTCAGATTGCTTTTAGTGGTGTGAACTAAAGTATCCACAGGGTGAAATGGAAGGGCAATGATTTGACAGATGTTTAGGAGATTAAGAGGAATTTGTGGTAGATTAAAAGTAGGGGTTGAAAAGACAGAAGGTCAGTAATGACTCCCAAATTTCTGATTTCCGTGATAGGAAAGAGTCATGCATTCACTGGGGAAGACCAGACTAGAGAGGACGATGAAGAATAGACTTAAACACGTCAAGTTTGTGAATCGTCAGATGGAGATCAGAAAATCTATGGACATGCAGGTGTGGGCTTTTAGAAGGAGATGAGGGATGGAGTGAGGGTTGGAAAGTCCTCAGTATGTAGTCAATAGTTGAAGTCAAAGGCAAAGATGACACTACCCACTGGGAGGGGGTAGAGTGAAAAGATAAAACCCTGGGACATACCAACACCTGGATCAGGCAGAAGTTCTAGATATCAAGGATAGACAGAGGTGAAGAAGGAGGAAAGATCAACAGTGAGCTGAAAGATGATCATTTCTTTTTTTGAATTTTATTTTTTACAAAGCAGGTTCTTATTAGTTATCTATTTTATACATATTAGTGTATATATGCCAATCTCAATCTCCCAATTCATCCCACCACCACCCCCTGCCCCCCACTTTCCCCCTCTGGTGTCCATACGTTTGTTCTCTACATCTGTGTCTCATGTCTGCCTTGCAAACTGGTTCATCTGTACCATTTCTCTAGATTCCACATATATGCATTAATATACGCTATTTTTCTCCTTCTTACTTTACTCTGCATGACAGTCTTTAGGTCCATCCACGTCTGTACAAATGACCCAGTTTCGTTCCTTTGTATGACTGAGTAATATTCCATAGTATATATGTACCACATCTTCTTTATCCACTCATCTGTCGATGGAAATTTAGTTTGTTTCCATGTCCTGGCTATTGTAAATAGTGCTGCAATGAACATTGTGGTACAAGTGTCTTTTTGAATTGTGGTTTTCTCTGGGTATATGTCCAGTAGTGGGATTGCTGGGTCATATGGTAGCTCTATTTTTAGTTTTTTAAGGAACCTCCATACTGTTCTCCATAGTGGCTGTATCAATTTACATTCCCACCAACAGTGCAAGAGGGTTCCCTTTTCTCTACACGCTCTCCAGCATTTGTTGTTTCTAGATTTTCTGATGATGCCCGTTCTAATTGGTGTGAGGTGATACCTCATTGTAGTTTTGATTTGCATTTCTCTAATAATTAGTGATGTTGAGCAGCTTTTCATGTGCCTCTTGGTCATCTGTATGTCTTCTTTGGAGAAATGTCTATTTAGGTCTTCTGCCCATTTTTGGATTGGGTTGTTTGTTTTTTTGATATTGAGCTGCATGAGCTGCTTATATATTTTGGAGATTAATCTTTTGTCAGTTACTTCGTATGCAAATATTTTCTCCCATTCTGAGGGTTGTCTTTTCATCTTGTTTATGGTTTCCTTTGCTGGGAAAAAGCTTTTAAGTTTCATTAGGTCCCATTTGTTTATTTTTGTTTTATTTCCATCACTCTAGCAGGTAGGTCAAAAAAGATCTTGCTGTGATTTATGTCAAAGAAGATTCTTCCTATGTTTTCCTCTAAAAGTTTTATAGTGACTGGCCTTACATTTAGGTCCTTAATCCATTTTGAGTTTATTTTTGTGTATGGTGTTAGGAAGTGTTCTAATTTCATTCTTTTACATGTAGCTGTCCAGTTTTCCCAGCACCACTTATTGAAGAGACTGTCTTTTCTCCATTGTATACCCTTGCCTCCTTTGTCATACATTAGCTGACCATAGGTGCGTGGGTTTATCTCTGGGCTTTCTATCCTGTTCCATTGATCTATATTTAGATTTTTGTGTCAGTACCATATTGGCTTGATTACTGTAGCTTTGTATTATAGTCTGAAGTCAGGGAATCTGATTCTGCCAGCTGCATTTTTTTCCCTCAAGATTACTTTGGTTATTCAGGGTCTTTTGTGTCTCCATAAAAATTTTAAGATTTTTTGTTCTAGTTCTGTAAAAAATACCATTGGAAATTTGACAGGGATTGCACTGAATCTATAGATTGCTTTGGGTAGTATAGTCATTTTCACAATATCGATTCTTCCTATCCAAGAACATGTTATATCTCTCTATCTGTTCATGTTATCTTTGATTTCTTTTATCAGTGTCTTAGAGTTTTCTCACTACAGGTCTTTTACCTTCTTAGGTAGGTTTATTCCTAGGTAATTTATTCTTTTTGTTGCAATGGTGGATGGGATTGTTTCCTTAATTACTCTTTCCAATCTTTCATTGTTAGTGTACAGGAATGCAAGAGATTTCTGTGCATTAATTTTGTATCCTGCAACTTTACCAAATTCATTGATTAGCTCTAGTAGTTTTCTGGTGGCATCCTTAGGATTCTCTATGTATAGTATCATGTCATTTGCATACAGTGACAGTTTTACTTCTTCTTCAATTGTCATGGCTAGGACTTCCAAAACTATGTTGAATAGTAGTGGTGAGAGTGGACATCCTTGTCTTCTTCCTGATCTTGGAGGAAATGCTTCAAGTTTTTCACCACTGAAAATGATATTTGCTGTGGGTTTGTCGTATATGGCCTTTATTATGTTGAGGTAGGTTCCCTCTATGCCCACTTTCTGGAGAGTTTTTATCATAAACTGGTGCTGAATTTTGTCAAAAGCTTTTCCTGCATCTATCGAGATGATCATATGGTTTTTATTCTTCAATTTGTTAATATGGTGTATCACATTGATTGATTTGCGTATACTGAAGAATCTTTGTATCCCTGGGATAAATCCCATTTGATCATGGTGTATGATACTTTTAATGTGTTGTTGGATTCTGTTTGCTAGTATTTTGTTGAGGATTTTTGCATCTATATTCACCAGTGATATTGATCTGTAATTTCCTTTTTTTGTAGTATCTTTGTCTGGTTTTGGTATCAGGGTGATGGTGGCCTCATAGAATGAGTTTGGGAGTGTTCCTTCTCTGCAATTTCTTGGAAAAGTTTGAGAAGGATGGGTTTTGGGTCTTCCCTAAATGTTTGATAGAATTTGATAGGATTCACTGGTGAAGCCATCTGGTCCTGGACTTGTTTGTTGGAAGATTTTAATCACAGTTTTAATTTCATTACTTGTGATTGGTCTGTTCATATTTTCCATTTCTTCCTGGTCCAGTCTTGGAATCTTATACATTTCTAAGAATTTGTCCATTTCTTCCAGGTTGTCCATTTTGTTGGCATAGAGTTGCTTGTAGTAGTCTCTTAGGATGCCTTGTATTTCTGTGGTGTTGTAACTTCTCCTTTTTCATTTCTCATTTTATTGATTTGAGTCCTCTCTCCCTTTTTCTTGATGAGTCTGGCTAAAGGTTTATCAATTTGTTTATCTTCTCAAAGAAGCAGCTTTTAGTTTTATTGATCTTTGCTATTGTTTTCTTTGTTTCTATTTATTTCTGCTCTGATCTTTATGATTTCTTTCCTTCTACTAACTTTGGGTTTTGTTTGTTCTTCTTGCTCTAGTTCCTTTAGGTGTAAGGTTAGATTGTTTGAGATTTTTCTTATTTGAGGTAGGATTGTATTGCTGTAAACTTCCCTCTTAGAACTGCTTGTGCTGCATCCTGTAGGTTTTGGATCATCGTGTTTTCATTGTCATTTGTCTCTAGGTATTTTTTGATTTCCTCTTTGATTTCTTCAGTGATCTCTTGCTTATTTAGTAATGTATTGTTTAGTCTTCATGTGTTTGTGTTTTTTACGTTTTTTTTTCCATGTAATTGATTTCTAATCTCATAGTGTTGTGGTTGGAAAAGATGCTCGATATGATTTCAATTTTCTTAAATTTACTGAGCCTTGATTTGTGACCCAAGATGTGATCTATCCTGGAGAATGTTCTGTATGCACTTGAGAAGAAAGTGTAATCTGCTGTCTTTGGATGGAATGTCCTATAAATATCAATTAAATCTGGTCTACTGTGTCATTTAAAGCTTGTGTTTCCTTATTAATTTTCTGTCTGGATGATCTGTCCATTGGTGTAAGTGAGGTGTTAAAGTCCCCCACTAGTATTGTGTTACTATCAATCTCCTCTTTTATGGCTGTTAGCATTTGCCTTATGTATTAGGGTGCTCCTATGTTGTGTGCGCACATATATATATATATATATATTTATAATTGTTATATCTTCTTCTTGGATTGATCCCCTGATCATTATGTAGTGCCCTTCCTTGTCTCTTGTAACATTCATTTTAAAGTCTATTTTATCTGAGTATCGCTCCTCCAGTTTTCTTTTGATTTCCATTTGCGTGGAATATCTTTTTCCATCCCCACACTTTGTCTGTATATGTCCCTAGGTCTGAAGTGGGTCTCTTGTAGACAGCATATACCTGGGTCTTGTTTTTGTATCCATTCAGTGAGCCTGTGTCTTTTGGTAGGAGCATTTAATCCATTCACATTTAAGGTAATTATCGATATGTATGTTCCTATTACCTTTCTGTTCATTGTTTTGGGTTTGTTTTTGTAGGTCCTTTTCTTCTCTTGTGTGTCCCACTTAGAGAAGTTCCTTTAACATTTGTTGTAGAGCCGGTTTGGTGGTGCTGAATTCTCTTAGCTTTCACTTGTCTGTAAAGCTCTTGATTTCTCTGTCGAATCTGAATGAGATCCTTGCCGGTTAGAGTAATCTTGGTTGTAGGTTCTTCCCTTTCACCACTTTAAATATATCATGCCACTCCCTTCTGGCTTGTAGAGTTTCTGCTGAGAAATCAGCTGTGAACCTTATGGGAGTTCCCTTATATGTTATTTGTTGTTTTTCCTTTGTTGCTTTTAATAATTTTTGTTTTTAACTCTTGTCAATTTGATTACTATGTGTTTCGGCATGTTTCTCCTTGGGTTTATACTGCCTGGGACTCTCTGTGATTCCTGGACTTGGGTGGCTATTTCCTTTCCTGTGTCAGGGAAGTTTTCCATTATATTCTCTTCAAATATTTTCTTGGGCCCCTTCTCTCTCTCCTCTCCTTCTGGGACCCGTATAATGTGAATGTTGGTGCAGTTAATGTTGCCCCAAAAGTCTCTTCCGTTCCACAAGCTACAGGATTATAATTCTTCTTGCTTCTGCTGTCTGCCCTCTGGTGGATGAGGCTGTCTAAGAGGCTTGTGCAAGTTTCCTGATGGGAGAGACTGGTGGTGGGTAGAGCTTGGTGTTGCTCTGGTATGCAGAGCTCAGCAAAACTTTAATCTGCTTGTCTGCTGATGGGTGGGGCTGAGTTCCCTCCCTGTAGGTTGTTTGGCCTGAGGCACCCCAGAACCGAAGGCTATGGGCTCTTTGGTGGGGATAATGGCAGACTCCAGGAGGGCTCATGCCAAGAAGTACTTCCCAGAACTTCTGCTGCCAGTGTCCTTGTCCCCACAGTGAGCCACAGCCATCCCCCGCCTCTGCAGGAATCCCTCCAGCACCAGCAGGTAGGTCTGGTTCAGTCTCCTGTGGGGTCACTGCTTCCCCCGGGTCCTGATGCACACACTACTTTGTGTGTGCCCTCCAAGAGTCGAGTCTCTGTTTCTCCCGGTCCTGTCAAAGTCCTGCAATCAAACCCCACTAGCCTTCAAAATCTGATTCTCCAGGAAGTCCTCCTCCCGTTGCCGGACCCCCAGGCTGGGAAGCCTGACGTGGGGCTCAGAACCTTCCCTCCAGTGGGTGGACTCCTTTGGTATAAGTGTTCTCCAGTTTGTGAGTCACCCACCCAGCAGTCATGGGATTTGATTTTACTGTGATTGCACCCCTCCTACCCTCTCATTGCGGCTTCTCCTTTGTCTTTGGATGTGGGGTATCATTTTGGTGAGTTCCAGTGTCTTCCTGTCAGTGATTGTTCAGCAGTTAGCTGTGATTCTGCTGCTCTCGCAAGAGGGAGTGAGTGCACGTCCTTCTACTCCGCCATCTTGAACCCAAAGGTGATCATTTCATTTAGCACCAGCAAGTTGCTGGTAAACCCTAACAAGTTCCTCTCGGTCTAGTTAAATGGGAGGGGAAACAGTAGGGATGGCAGTGTTTGTTTCTTTGAAGCAGGTTATTTCTTTTTACAGACGCAAAGTCTTCCAAATGTTTATATATATAAACATCTATCCACATTTCACTGTGTAAATCAGGGAATTGCAGGTTGGAAACAGGACTCATAGATCTAACTTATATCATTCTTTCATCTCTCTAAGCTTCAAATGTTTCCCACAGTTAATTCTCTCTTTCCTGGACACCCAATTAGGAATGCCACTTCAAAAAATAATACCCAAATATAAGCTGAAACCCCATATGGTCCTATCTAGAGATGATGTTGCAGTCAAAGAAATATAGTCCAGTAACCATAAATACTTTAAGAGTAATTCCAATTAATACTTAAAGAACGTGAAAGGGAATTGAATTCATAATATGCCCCCAACCTCTTTAATGATTTTCCAGCCTCCTTCCTTTCTTGCACCTCAGTGGCTGCTTCAGAGCCTCACACTCTTAAACCCACAATTTCCTCTTGCACCCTCAAAACTTCCAAAGCCCCAGAATCTGTGTTCTTTTTTCCCTTGCCCCTTTAGCCGATGAACTAGCTGCAGAGGCAGAACTTCCATCCAAAAGAAAGAGGGAGAGAGAGGAGTTGAACAAGCAAAGATTAGGTCCCTTCAAAGCCAGCATTGTGAAGTTCAGCAAAGGCTGGGAAATGCTCATTTTAATAAATTTTGTCCCAGCATCATCTAGCACTTTAAGCTTTTCAAAGCACACTAATGTCTGCACTCTCATATTCTCATCTGACTATTTCTATCAGATTAGTGGGACTAATTTCAACACATCCATTTCTAGATGAGAAAACAGGCACTGAGATACCAAAACCCCTGTCTGAATTCACCTATTCAGTTATACCGGAGGCAAACTGAACCTTCAGCAAAGTTTACTGACTCCTGCCTAGAAGTGTCACCTCAGCCACTTTTCTCCTCCTCAAGCACCACATGGCTCAGTCTCAGCAGAGGCTACCTGGCTGTGCTGTGGCTGATGAGAATGAAGATGGGAGTGTAGACCCATCTATGAAACCCGGCATCTTAAGTGCACTCCATTGTAGGGGAGGAAAAATAATTTTCCTTCTACTCTCCTGAGCTCTCAGCTGAGACCCCTAAGATTAACAGGTGAAAAGCAAACTGAAGTTTGTTAACATGTATACCTGGGAGATACCCAGGGAAAAATGTGTAACTCAAAGAGGTGGCTCAGAATTCAGGCTTAATTACCCTGCTAATAGGGAAAGGCTTGGGGCAATGTAGATTTCTTATGGGAGAGTAAATGATTTTCAGAAAAGATGAAAGCTCTCAGGAGAATAGAAGGGAGGTTCCATAGTTTGTGAAAAAGTTTATCTGGGTGTGATGTCTCCTCCTCTGACAAGAGTCAATTCTCCCTCGTTAATGAGAAACTTCAGGGAAGGGATTTATGAAAATTGAGTTCCTTTTGTAGGTTCTATCTTTAGGCAGATAAGGGGAGTTCCAAGAAAGCCTCTCTCTGCATCTGCTGTATTTCAAGTGCCTACAGCTCAAAATAACCAGTATGTCAAAGTGGTCTACGCTACCCTTACCATACTAAACATAGAACCTAAATCCATGGAAGCAGAGGATGGGGAGAGATGAACTCCATTCTCTCAAATTTTTACTACAGCTGTAGTCTAGGCACTCTGGGGACCCAACCAGCAACCCTAAACATCGTATTCCTTCTTTTATGCTTGAATTTTGCATGCCTACAATTTTTGTTAAAATAATACCTTTTCATGCCTCCTACTGGACTGATAGCTCCCTCCCAACCCTATCATCTGCCAGATGCACAAAATTAGGAGGAAAATGCTAGAAACGTAGCCCCCCTCTTCAAAGATAATTATATATGAATTATTCAGAAATTCTATGGTATTGGGCAGCATTTTGGTGGCAATTTTGCACACCTGCCACCTTTTCTCATGGTAGCAAACAAAATTCAGCCTCCTACAGAATATTTTATTTCAACTCTTTCTAACTTTCAAACTACTTTGAGAGATAGGTGGGAAAAAAAAAGAACTTATTTTTTATGGAAGAAGATCATGTACCTAACAGATATTTATGCTACTGTGCTTGGACGAAAGGAGAGAACAGATAGCAATAATACCACCAGCAATCCTTCATGGGATGCTTGGGCAGCAACCTGGTCTCCTCCTCTGTCAGCAAAGTCAGGGCCTTACCTGAAAACAAGTGTGGAAGCCCTATTTACTCTGCACATCTCGGGGGAATATCCCTGCAAAATTAAAAGCACCATTTGCACCAGGTGCATGCTAAGAACGTAAGTAGTACTGTTAATTTACTCTAATTAATTAATTACAGTAATGCCCTGATCTACAGGGAATTTCCCTAGAAAGAGAAATGGAACGGGAAGAGGCAGCTCTAACACTGCTTCATCACTCACGCTGAAGGAAATTCACCCCAAAATGGCAGCTCTAGGAAATCTGGGGCAGGTGAGGAGTTTGAAGAAACTTCCCAGGAGGATCCACATACCAGTGGTTCTCAGCAAGCATCAGAATACCCGGAGGGCTTGTTAAGACACAGACACACACACACACACACACACACACACACACACACAACACACACACTGCTGGACCCTCCCGCCAGAGTTCCTAATTCCCTTCTAACAAGTTCCCAGGTGATGCTTGCTGTTGCTGGTCCAGGCACCACACATAAGCGCTATGGTCCTAGACCAACTGGCCCACAGAGCACGAGGCAGCCAGAGCTGGGTGTAACTTACAGCTCATCTAACTAATTACAAGACCCCACGGAAATACCTTAAGCAGTCAAAGAGACACACTGCTCATCTGTGGATGGGTGACAGTAACTACCCCCAGGGCTGCGGTGAAGAGGGGCGTTCAGCCTGACACCACGTGTGACCCTTAGCAGGGTACCGAGATGGGGACTGGCTGCAGAAGTAGCAGCAGCAAAGGCACATCTTTCCTATGCACTCAGTCAAGGGTTCATCAGTGAAAACCAGGAAAGGACGCAAGTTTACCCTGGCAGTGTTCCCTCTGTGCCCCTTTGGGTCCATCTTTTTAAAGCCCTGTTCTTTAAAAAGAACAATAGTTCTTTTTAATAGTTCTGGGAGCCTGTTCTTAAGACCAGGATAAACTACAACATATAATAATGATGACAGTAACTGACAGCTAATGAGCACGTCCAAGATGCTGGGCGCCACGCCAAGAGAGGTCCCATATTTACAGATAAACTTCCTAACAGCTGTATGAGGTAGGAAGCATCATCCCTACAAGGTAACTGAGAGGAAACCAAGTCTCAAATAGGATTAGTAACTCGCCCAAGGTTAGCCCAGCAGTAAGTGGCAGAACTGGGATACAGACCCGGTTTGGCCTACCTCCTGAGCCCAGGTGCTAGCCACTATGCTGCGGGCTCACTTATGACAGCGATGATATGTGGCATTGGCTCTATACTTTCCAGCTTACACAACACTTCTTTTCTCCGTTACTGAGGCTGTCCTCCCACTGCGCTATGAAATATGCAAGGTAAGCATGACTCTGTCCATTTTACAGACTCAGAAAAATAACAGATGGCACAACCAGCGGGGCTCAGAGCTTCACGCTGACACTCACTGCGCTGTCTTTTCATTACATACAGACAAGCCCGGCTGCCATTACTTGTTACGAACCTAACCTTCTCAGGAAGGAGCGGCCGGCTGGTCCCAAGTGTAGGTGATAAATACTGGCCTCTGTCTCCACGCAGAGAAAGGCTGTCTGGGGATCCAGCTTTAGCAGCAGGGGCCATGGGAAAGCTGGAGCAGAGATAAGAGACATTGGGTTTGATTTGTGACTTTGCTACTTCTTACTGTGTGCCTGTGAAGAAATCATTCAAAACCTCTGAGTAACTATAAAAGCCTCAGCAACTTAGTGATTACTTATGGGAATCAGAAAGGATGTAAGAGGGAAAGAGATCTGGAAAAGGGAGTGACACGGAACCTCACTACCACCCACTCCTCATTCCAGTTTAAGGATCTATTCATATGTGTTAACCAGAGGGTGGGGCTCTAGTCCCTCAAACCAAGAGTAGATTCATAAGTGATCCAGCTCAGTAGTAGTAATGGTTATTAAGAGAAGGGATAGAAATAAAATTTATGAGCATCTATTGTGTACTGGGCCCTCTGGTAGGGTGCTTCAAATAAATTTGTATATTTAGTTTCATCCTTTTAAAGCACTGTGGGAGTAGTACAGATGTTCCGGTCCTCCAGTTGAGCTTAGTTTAGAGAAGTTACCCAGCTCGACACAAACCTAGAGCTGTCTGCTTCCAATGATCTCTCGTCCCATAAGAAAACCCATAAAGGGAGGGAGACTCATCTAAGGGACGTGCTGCGCTGGACCCCACCTGCTCTCGAGAGCCCGTTGTATACGTCTCTTCCCAACTCTGCTTTCAGTCATTTCATCAGTAGCTTGAAACCAGTCAGGGTTGGAGTATTTACACCAAGTAAATCAGCAAATACTACAAGGCAGGGCTTCCCTTCCCACCAAGAAGCTTCACCAGCACATGACTGTCCTCTCCCCCTCTGCATGGCATGCACTAGGGAAGCCAAAGCCTGTATTTCTTTTCAATCAAGGTGGGTCTCCCAGCAGGCAATAAAGAAGTTACTAGGTAATAAACCGCTACTTAATAGTTCTGGGAGGAAAACTAAAGTTGCTTTGAACAAAAACTGTCTTGACTTCAAAAGACTCTGTTCCCTTTCTGTCCTCACTCAATGGATGGTGTTCATTAGCCCCAGAGCCCAAGCAGAGCACTGAGTGTGCCAGGGACATTGTTCTACAGGTTCTGTTTGGCCTCTTCAGACCCCACATTGAGCATAGCCTATCAGTCCCGGAACGTAAAAGCATCGGCAGTGTCCTCTTCTCCATCCCAGCCTTAGGGCTCAATAAAGAGAGGCCGTGGAAATGTCAGGCAGCAAAGACAGAAAGGCCTATCTTCACTTCATCTCCAGTACATTCCTTTCTAGGGGTCATAAAGAGGCCCCTCTCTCTGGGCTCCTGGAAACAAAGCAGTCTTTTCAATGTTGATACTGAAAGCCTCTAGGTTTCATGTCTGGTTGGAAGCAGGAAAATTCCTTGGCGGTCGGTCCCTCTTCCATCTCCTTCGGAGAAGGATGATTAAACTAACGAACAGAGGCCTTTACCTTCTCTTGCCTTTCCATTGCCCTCCATACTCTGCATGCTGCCTGGTGCTCTCGTTAGGAGCTCGCCTCTGACACTTCTTTCTTAGACCTTCATGGCTATTAGGATACAAGAAATTCTGCTAACAGCCTTTTTTTCCCCCCCGCAATTCCACAGAGCAAAAAATAACTGCCTTTTATGTTTCTTCACTTGATAAAAATAAATAAATGTTTTAAAACAACAGCAACAAAAACCTGTCTCTTGTCTGTCCCACCTTCAAAGGCAAGGCACCTTATTCTGGTGGAGAGTCCGTTCCTCAGCCTCTCCTGTTACTCTTTTCAAGGATCACTTCTTTTTTCTGTTTGCTACTAAGCTCTACACTCCCTCTGTGGTCTTGAAATCTCATCGTCCTGTCCAGAAGACAAGTGGTCATAGCTCAAGCTCCCAGTGGCCCGGGGGCTACACTGCTGAGAAGCAGAGAAAAAGCTTGAGCAGAAGCTGAGCCTGGAGACAAACACCAACCAGAAGCTTAAGGCTCCTGCGAGGGGACAAGAGATCTTCAGCCGTGATTGTGAACACACACCTGGAGTTTGAATAGTTCCTTTGTTAGTGACGAATAAATAAGAGAGATTAACTTAGAAAACAGAACCTGATTTTAATTCCCTAGTCTAACCTTTCAATGAAAGTTTGCTTTTCAAGGATGCAGAAGATAGAGTTAAAAAATGAGAAGGAATTACCCCCCAACACAAACAAACAAACACAGAATCCCAGAGGGTGGAACCCAGGAGTCTTTTCTTTTTAAGTTGACCAAATGCATCAATCAGGGTTCTTCAGAGAAACAAAATAGATTATCTATCTATGTATCTATCTACCGACCTACCTACCTACCTATTGAAGAGGGAGAAAGAGGGAGAGAGAGAAAGAGATTTATTTTTAAAACTTGGCTCATGTGATCATGGAGCACGGCAGTGGCTGACAAGACAGAAATCTGCAGGGTAGGCTGGCAGGCTGACAATTCAGACAAGAGTTGCTGCTGCAGTCTTGAGTACAAATCTGTGGCCCTGGAAACAAAGGCAGGGTTTCTTGGTACAGTCTTGAGGCAGAATTCTTTCTTCTCTGGTAAACCTCAGCTTTTGCTCTTAAAGCCTTTCAAGCGATTGGATGAAGCCCACCCACATTTTGGAAGATAATCTTTGGTTATAGTTAGCTAATTGTAAATACAAATTGCATCTACAAAATATCTTTGCAGCAATATCTAGACTGGTGTTTGACCAAACCACCAGGCTCCACAGCCTAGCCAAGATGGCACATAAAATTAATCGTCACATCAACTGATTCTGTTGGAAAGCCAAAGTTGAGAACCACTGCCTTAGAATAAAGTTATCTTAGAGGTAGCTATTAGGATTCTGTGGGTGCTTAAAGATAGCTTAAGTTCCTAAGAAATTGGATAACTTGGACCATTAGTCAAAATAATGTTTCTCTGTCCTCCTTCAATTAAAATGTACCTCCTGAGTACTCATTTTGTACCAGTCACTGCTCTGAGCATACTGTAGATTATTCAAGTATAACCCTGCCCTCAATAAGTTCATATCCTAGTAAGAGAGGATAAAAGCTAGCTGCTTGTACCAACAGCTCTTAAGACTATTACACTTCTTGCCCCTGGATCTTCCCCAACTGGTTGCTTCTAACCATTTCCACTCCCCTGAATCCTTCACCCCATTCTTCCTTCACTTATATCAGATAAGCTTACCTCCCGTCTTGTTGAAAAGATGGAGGCAAACAAAGGTGACGTGCCTTTACTCCAGAAACTTTTAATATCTATAGGTGGAAGGCATTTCCTGGGTACTCTACATTAAGATTAAGTATGCCCAGAGAAGGAATCGTTTGGGTTACTGCCTCTGTTGGCTGTGATCGTGACGTTGCCAATCAATTCAGACATCCCTTCATCTACATATATGTTGCCACATAAGAGCGTGGACTGTCTCCACTTGGTTTAGCAATATGTGAATCATTATTCTCTAAATAATGTAGTTTTTACGCAAATCCAAATTTATAGTTCCTAACGGATTGAGAACCATAATTCCAAACTGTCTCTGACCCTCATTCATTAATTGTAAACTAGGAAGATGTTACTGAATCTCCAGTTGGTAGCAGGCAGGAAATGTCAGACTGTCTGTCACTACAACTATGGCAAATAAGCAATGGGGAAAAAAAATGCAACCTTCAAAGAGATATACATAAAAACAACTAGATAAGGGACAACTATAAACTACTCTACTTGCAAATATTTTATAACATAGACAAACGGATGAATTCCTTGAAAAACAAACTACCACAGCTCACTCAATATGAAATACATAATTTAATTATCCCTATAACTATTAAGAAACCGAATTCATAATTTTAAAACTCCCAAAAAAGAAATTTCCAAAACAGGGTAGTTTGACTGGAGAAATCTATCCAACATTTAAAGAAGGATTGACAATAATTCTACACAATCTCTTCCAAAGAACAGAAGAGGATGTAAATGATATTATTGATAAGGGATTAACATCCAAAGTAAACACCTCATAACAATTCAATATCAAAAAACAAACAAACAACCTCATTAAAAAATGGTCAAGCAGCGCGTCGGGCCCCGCGGAGTTGCTGCGGGGTCGCCGGGGACATGCTCTCAGCCCCGGCCCGTCCCCTGTCACCTGGGGCTGAGCGCGGCAGGTGCCCGGGCGGCGACCTCGCCGTGGGTCTGGTCGGGCGCCCAGTGCGCAGACGCAGAGCGCGAGCGGGGAGCCACCGAGCCTCGGGTGGCCTCGGGAGGTGGCAGCAGGGCCCCCCGCCCCGAGCCTCCAATTTCTGGAGACGACCGCAAGGACCCCGCTTGCAGAAGAAGGTCCAGCTGGGAGGAAAGGCACTTGCTTGGCCCTATTGCTTTGCTTGTGCAAATGACTTGGCGCTTATTCACATGGCATTTTGGTATGCCAGGAACCGAAAGTAAGACAGTTAAAGGCAATAAAACTGAAGTCAAATAGGAAGATCATCCATCAGCCAAGAAAGACCTACTGGAGAAAGCAGAGGATGGAAAACAAAGTGAAGCACTGTTTACTGTAGCAGCAGGTCTTTGAAACTGAAAAAACAAAAAAAAACAAAAAAAAACAATGACTGCTCTTACTCCAGAGAACTGCTCTTTTCAGTACCAGCTACATCAAACAAATCAGCCCCTAGATGGTAACTGTCTGTTATTCTTGATTACACTTGGGAGCAGTCATGGGGACTTCGCTGGTGGCGCAGTGATTAAGACTCTGTGCTCCCAATGCAGGGGGCCTGGGTTCGATGCTTGCTCAGGGAACTAGATCCCACACGCATGCCGCAACTAAGAGGTTGCATGCTGCAACTAAGGAGCCTGTGAGCCGCAACTAAGGAACCCACCTGCCGCAACTAAGACCCAGGGCAAACAAATAAATATTTAAAAAAAAAAAAAAAAAGCAGTCATGTACCACAATGTTCATTGCAGCTCTATTTACAATAGCCAGGACATGGAAGCAATCTAAGTGTCCATCGACAGATGAATGGATAAAGAAGACATAGCACATATAAACAATGGTAACCATTATTCTTCATTATACTTGGGAAAATATTATTAAATATCCTCCCACTAGGAATGAGAAGAAAAAACACCTATCAAAAGAAAAAAGAAAAAGGGCAAAAGACCTGAATAGACTTTTTTCCAAAGAAGACATACAGATAGCTAACAGGCACATGAAAAGATGCTCCATATCGCTTAATTACTGGAGAAATGCAAGACAATGAGATATCACTTCACACATGTCAGAATGGCTAGCATCAAAAAGTCTACAAATAACAAATGTTAGCAAGGATGTGGAGAAAAGGGAACGCTTGTACACTGTGTTAGTGAAAATGTAAATTGGTGACAATGCTATGGAAAACAGTATTGAAGCTCCTCAAAAAACTAAAAATAGAACTCCCATATGACCCAGCAATCCAGTGCCGAGTATATCTCCAAATAAAATGAAAATACTAACTTGAAAAGATACATGTACCCCAGTGTTCATAGCAGCATTATTTACAACAGCCAAGGTATGGAAGCAACCCAAGTGTCTACCAATAGGTGAATGGATAAAGAAGATGTAATACAGACACACACTCACACACACAATGGAATATTGTCCAGCCATAAAAAAGAATGAAATTCTGTGATTCGCAACGAAGTGGTTGTACCTAGAGGGTACGTGATTATGCTTAGTGAAGTAAGTCAGACAGAGAAAGACAAATACTGCATGTTATCCCTTGTATGTGTAATCTAAAAAATAAAACAAGTGAATGTACATAACAAAAGGGAAATAGACTCACAGATATAGAAAACAAGCTAGTGGTTACTAGGGGGGAGGGAAGGGGGAGGGCAAGATAGAGGAATGGGATTGAGAGATACAAACTACTATGTATAAAATAGATAAGCAACAAGGATATATTGTACAGCACAGAGAAATACAGTCATTATTTTCTAATAACTTTAAATGGAGAAAAACCTAGAAAAATATTGAATCACTATGCTGTACACCTGAAACTAATATTGTAAACAAGTATACTTCAAACATATATACGTATATACTTGGTCTCCACCCCTGGTTCGTGACACAGAACTCTTAAAACCTTAGCGATTTCCTGAGTGTTAGTAGTAATAGGAGCACCTTACACACAGCTCCTAAATCCCTTGGAATTTCTCGGATAATAGTAGTATCTTTTGGTACAGTAAGTTAACTCTTGATGGTCTCTTGATAGCTTCAGGATGTGGGCTGGTCATCAGAAAGACCAAGCCATGATTAGCAGTGTGGAACTTTCAGTCCCACTCTCCATCCTTCAGGAGGGAGAGTGACTGGAGATTGAGTTAATTACCCATCATGCCTATGTGATGAAGCATCCATAAAAATCCCTAAACTACAAGATTCAGAGAACTTGCAGGTTGGTGAATGCATCGACATGCTGGGAGGGTGGTGTATCCCTACTCCACAGGGATAGAAGCTCCTCTGCTCAGGGTACTTCTAGACCTTGCCCCATGTACATCTTCATCTTCCCATTAAAATAAACTGGCAAACATAAGTAAAATGCTTCGCTGAGTTTTGTGAGTGGTTCTAGCAAATTATTGAAACTGAGTAGGGAATTGTGGGAACCTCTGATTTATAGCGAGTTGGTCAGAAGTACAGATAACAACCTGGGACTTGGAACAATAAGATTGCCCCCACTTGTATCTGAAGTGGGGGCAATCTTATGATTCTGAGCCCTTAACCTGGGGTGTCTGTGCTAATGCTGGGTACTTAGTTCAGAACTAAATTAAACTGTAGGACACCCAGTTGGTGTCTGCAGAGAATTGGAGAATTTCTTGGTGTGGAAAACCCACACATTTAGTTTAAGTAGTTTTCTGTGAGTAGAGAAAGTTTCCTTTACTCTGATATCAAATTCAGGAAAAGACATTATAAGAAAACTACCAATATTGCTCCTGAACATAGATGCAAACCTATAAAATTTTAGCACATTGACTTCAACAATAGCTAAAATGTTAAAACATCATGACAGAGCAGGGTTTATCCCAGGAATGCAAAGATAAGAATCAATCAGTGTAATCTACCATGATACAGACTAACAAAAAATAAATTATACGATGCTCTCAATAGATCTAGGAAAAAAAGCATTCGATAAAATCTAATATCCATTTCTTATTTTAAAACTCACATAAAACAAAGAGTGGAAGGGAACTTTGTAATTAAAGAGGCTCTATGAAAAACCTACAGCTAACATCATACTTTATAATGAAACACTGAATGTTTTCCCCTAAGACCAGGAAAAAGGCAAGAATGTCCCCTCTCACCACTTCTATTCAACACTGTACTAGAGGATCCAGCCACTAAGGCAAGGAAAATAAATAAAACTAATTCATACTGGAAAGCAAAAAATAAAACTGTCTCTATTTGCAGACGACAAGGTCATCTATACATGAAGTCCTATGGAATGTGCAGAAAAGCTATTATAAGTTTGCTCACAAGGTTTCCAGACTCAAGATCAATAATAAAACTCAATTATATTTCTATTATCTACCCTTAAACAACCATAAATTGAAATTAAAAATCAATGCTACTTACAATAGCATCAAACTGTAACATATATGGTAATAAACCAGATAAAAGATATGTAAGGCCTACATACTGAAAACTAAAAACCAACAAAAAAAAATGCTATGTAAAGTTAAAGAAGCCCTGAATAAATGGATATTATAACATTTCAGAAGATTTAACACTGTTTAGACGTTCATTCACCCAAAATTGATTCCATGCAATCTTAAGCAAAATGCCTGCAGACTTTTGATGTAGACATTGACAAGCTGCTTTTAAAATTCGTGTGAAAATGCAATGAACAAAGCAACCATGATGAACAAGGACAAATTCGGAGAACAAGAACTACCTGATTTCAGACTTATCATAAATCTGCAATAATCAAGATATAGTGTGGTACTGGAGCAAAAGTGTGTATACACACACACAATCAGTTGACTTTTGACAAAGGTGCAAAGGTACCCAACGAAGAAAGGGTAGTCTTTTCAGAGAATGATGCTGAAAATTGGATATCAATAAGGAAAGAAAAGTTAAATCCATACTCCATATCATATACGATATTTGCTCAAAATAGAACATAAAACTATAACATTGTTAGAAAACATAGAATACAATATTTATGAACAATGAATGGGTGAAGCAAAGATTTCTTTCGCACAACACCAAAAGTTCAATCCATAAAAGAAACATTTGATAAATTGGACTTCATCAAATTAAGAACTTCTGCTCTTAAAAAAACAAAACAAGAAAACAAAACACTGTTAAGCAACTAAAAAATGTGGCATAGGCTAGCAGAAAATCTGTCAGTCACATAGTTGACAAAGGACGTGTCTAGAATATAAAAAGAACTCACACAACTTAAAACCCAATAAAAAAGGACAAATATTTGAACACTTTCCCAAAGAAGATTTCAGATTGCAATTAAACACATGAAAAGATACTCAGCATCATTTGTCATTAGGAAAACAAATTAAAACCACAATCAGATGCTACTATATACTACATACCTACTAGAACATCTAAAATTCAAATGACTGATAATATTGAATGTTGATGAAGCTGAGGAGTAGCTAGAACTCTCATATACTTCTGATAAAAATGTAAAATGATACAACCACTATGGAAAACAGTTTGGCTGTGTTTTAAAAAGTTACACATGTGCCCGTATATAAGATCTACACATTCCACTCCTAGAGATTTCCTAAGAGAAATAAAAGCATGTGTCCATGCAAAGACATATTAATTTGTAATAATCTCAAACTGAAAAAACCCAAATGTCCATAGACAGGTGAATGGATAAACAAATAGTGGTATGTCCATACAATGTAATATTACAATGAAAAGGAATGAGCTCAACATGGATGAACCTCAAAATAATTATGCTGAATGAAAGAAGCCAGATTAAAAAAGAGAGTATGTTCTTTATGATTCCATTTATAAAAAATTCTGGAAAAATTAAACTGATGTGTAGTGACAGGAAGCAAATCAGTGGTTGCCTTGGGGTAGACAGACAGGAGAGAGGAATCACAAAGGGGGAAGAAAAAGCTTGAGGATAGTACGTATGTCCATTATTTTGATTGTGGTGATGGTTTAATGAATGTAAATATATGTCAAAACTTATCAAATTTTACATTTTACCTATGGGCACATGCCAATTATACCTCAATAAGCTGTTAAAAATGGAAATCAAAATTAAAATTAAAATGTATTTTAAATGAACGGCAATGTGAGCATTAAATATTAAACCCACTGAATGAGACCAAAGCTGTATTCATAGGAAAATAAATAGCCATAAGTATTTATGTTCAGGGGACAAAACAAATTGGAAACAAATGAATTATTCATTCAACACTGAAAGCTAAAAATGTAAAGTAAATAGAAATAAGGACTTAATAAGAATGAAAGCATACACAAATAATATAAAATGTCAAGCCAAAAACGTCTCATTTGATTAAAAAATTGCTTTTTGTTTTTAAAACCAATGAATTGATCAAACTTGTAGGATGTCTGCTTGGGGCAAAAAAAAGAAAGAAGGCACAAAATCTGGGAATGGAAAGGACAGTCATAACTACTAATATACAGAAGGTTTTCAAAAGTGTATACTACATAACATTATAAAAATACATTTGAAAAGTCTCGATTAAGATAACTGATTTTCTAGAAAAATATAAATTACAAATTTAACTCAAGAAACCAGTAGCTACACAAGTATTTTAAAAGTAGTCAATTTTCTCTTGTTACCACACCTAAGTTGTTTCCCTAGTTACCTCTTCAAAACCTTCAAGACAGCTAATTCCTATGTTATAAACTCTTAAAGAATAGAAAAACTCAGAAAATTTGCCAACTCAATCTAAAAGCCCAGTTTAACTCTGTACTTATTACACATAGGGACAAAACAAAAGTAGAAAAAGTAGGTCAATCTCACTTATATTTATAGATTTCTCATCCTAAATATTAGCAAATCTAATCTAGTGGTGTATTAAAGAAAAATAAATTATAACTATTATGTCCCAATAATGCAAGGATGCTTAACATTAGGAAATCTACTATATGAAGATTTCAACTAGCTAATTAAAGAACAATATGATCACTTTGATAAAAAGGTGCTAGAAAACTTTAATAACATTTCATACTTTGTGTTTACAAATCAACAAACCTCTCAATAAGCTTAGATTGATAAAATATCTATAGATATTTTCCTTAGACTGATAAAATGCCTATAAAAAAACTAAGTTAACATTTTTTTTAAAGGTGAAACATTACTAAAAACATTTTCATAGAAGAATTAAGATAAGAACACCCACTATTACACTTGCTAATCAACACTGAACTGGAGAATGAGTAAATGAATTAAGAATAGAAAAAAATAAAACGTATAAACAGTGAAAAGAAGAGATAAAGCTGTCATTGCTTTCATCTACATAGAAATCCAACAAAAACCACTGGCCAAATATTATTACTAATAGGAAAGCTCTGGGAGTTGACTGAATTGAATACCAACAAAAGGTCAGAAATAATCTTCTAGAAAATGGCATAGTGGGAAAAACCATCACAAAACACAGTAAAACATGAGAGAACAAAAATCAACAAGAAATATGCAAAACAGGAAGGAAACAATTTTTTAAAAATTGTACAAGCTCAAATAACCCCAAATGCATGGAAAGATAGGTCATTTTCCTGCCTGAAAAGATTTAAAGATATCATTTCTAGTTAAATTAATCAATAAATCAATCACAACAAAACTCTCAAGATGATTTATGATTCTAAAATTATGAAGAATGTAAAATACACAGGAATGAGAAAGATCTTTTTATAAAACAATGAGAGGGTTTAGAATCATCAAATATAAAGACATTGACAAATAGATCAATAGAACAGATCGGAGAGTACAGAAACAGATCCATATTGTATTACATCGATTCATAGTGTTGAGGCTATGTGTTTCCCGAGATTCAATCAGGCCTGCCTACTCCCCATGTCTGGACTTCTTGCTCAGTGGAGACCCTGGGGTCCCCAGCCATCACTTATCCTCTAATACTGATGGGTGTCTCATTTTCCCTGAGAGACTTAAGGTTGGTTTCCATCATGGCATCATTGTGCCTGCTGAAGTGGGGTCCCAGTCACTTCAGTGCCCAGGCCCAACCCTATCATATCCACAGCTGCTCTGATTTCCTTGGAAGCTGGGAGACGGGTGATAGTGTGAAAAATTAATAAACAGAAACCTCAATTAAATAGAACTGAGAGACAAGAAGAGGGAGTGTTCATGCCCTACAATGATAGCAGAGCCCAAGAGGAAGAAGACTTCCTTCTCTTTCCTGGCAAGAACACAGCCCATGAGAGACGATCACAACTCAGCTAATGAAAAACCATGGACTCTTTGTTTATTAAAGCCCTCCCAACTTCCTTTTTCCCTCTATAAAATAGTGTTCCCTTCCATTTTTACTGGGGACTTGCACCGAGCTCACCACGGTTGCAGACCCAGAATTACAATTCTTTGCTGAGCCCGAATTTTTTGCTGGAGAAATAACTGGCAGTCTATTGGTTTTAGGTCAACAGTGGTTAATGTAACTGGAAAGTGGTTCCAAGTTAACTAGATTGGGGCAAAATTTGACCAATGAGGCTACCCTGGTGGCGCAGTGGTTGAGAGTCCGCCTGCTAATGCAGGGGACACGGGTTCGTGCCCCGGTCCGGGAAGATCCCACATGCCGCGGAGCGGCTGGGCCTGTGAGCCATGGCCGCTGAGCCTGCGCGTCCGGAGCCTGTGCTCCACAACGGGAGAGGCCACAAGAGTGCGAGGCCCGCGTACCGCAAAAAAAAAAAATTTGACCAATGAGAGATATATAGGGGACAAGACTGAGAAAGAAGACGGTACATAGATTTCTCATTCCTCCCCCACCCCCACCCCGACTCAACAGACTATACCAAAACACAGTGATTCCATATGGCCTTGCCAGCCCCGAAGGACTGAGAAATTAGCTATGGTTTTGTTTTGGGGTTTTTTTTTGAGGCTGTGGTCAAACCTAACCATTTTGTATTTACTCCCTCTTCTTCACTCTCTCACACTTCTTTTTTTAATTGGAGTAGAATTGCTTTACAATGTTGTGTTAGTTTCTGCTGTACAATGAAGTGAATCAGCTATACATATACATATACATATACATATATCCCCATATCTCCCCCCTCTTGCATCTCCCTCCCACCCTCCCTATCCCACCCCTCTAGGTGGTCACAGAGCACATAGCTGCACTCCCTGTGCTATACCACAGATTCCCACTAGCAATCTATTTTACACATGGTAGTGTATTTATGTCAAACCTAATCTCCCAATTCATCCCACCTTCTCCTTCCCCACCTGGGTCCACGCGTCCATTCTCTATGTCTGAGTCTTTATTCCTGCCCTGCAAATAGGTTCATCTGTACCAGTTTTCTAGATTCCACATATATGCGTTAATATACAATATATATTATTTTCTCTTTCTGACTTACTTCACTCTGTATAACAGACTTTATGTCCATCCACATCTCTACAAATGACCCAGTTTCCTTTTTTATGGCTGAGTAATATTCTATTGTATATATGTACCACATCTTCTTTATTTCCCCACATTCTGGAGGGGCATGGCTTGCATCCTCTACTAAATCATCTTCATATAGTCTTTGCCTCAAGCGGTATTTTCTAGGGAACTCAAGCGAAGATACAAACATAATATGGAAATTTTGCATATAATAATCATGACATTTCAAGTAGTTGGGATAACACTGACTCTTCAATAATTGATGAATTGGCAACAACTGGCTATTAATTTTGGAAAAATAAGTTAGCTTCCTGCCTTACACAAAAATAAGTTTGATACAAATTAAAGATCTACATACAAAAGACAAAACTATAGGATATAAGAAGAAAATATAGAAAAATATTTCTTATACTACTCCATATAGAGAGGGTTTTTTGGTTGTTGTTCGCTTGTTTGTCTGGTTTTTAGCAAAACACAAAATTCAGGCATCAAAAAGAACAGGATTTAAGCCCCACCCATCCAAATGTAAAACTTTTGTAAGAAAAAAAGACAACAGAGAGAAGGTTAACGCCAAGGTGATGACTAGGAGGATATATTTACAACATTTAAAACAGTGTATAAAATCAGAAAAAGCTCCTGCAAATTAATATAAATAATACAGATATCCTACTTGACACATCAGCCCATAGTCAAGAGTCAGCCCGGAAACCAGAAACACGTTAAGTATTTCAAACAGGGGACTTCATACAGGAAATTGGTTACCCAAGTGTTGGAGGGCTGAAGGAACGAAGAGACAACACTGACGTAACCTAGATAAAATAACTGTAGGAAGCAGCTATCTCTTCTAGAGCTGGAGGCACAAGAAAATAAAGAGGTAGGGTGACCAGAACCTGAAGTTGTGGGGGAGTGATGTGACTTGTTCTCAGGAGGCTGAAAGAGGCTGGCAGCTGGAGTTAATTACTGCTGGTGGAGCAATATAACATTGTCATTGCCCCAATCTCTTAGGCTAACAGGGAAAGGAAGAGAAGTCAGTCTCTCCTCTCTCTCTCCCATCTTCCAACTTCCCTCTAATATAGACTCCATCCTACTGACAGACCCAAGGAATCAAGGATGACAGAGACATCTGGTTTGCAGAGTTACAGCTCCAGCACACAGAGCAGAATACGGAAGGATGGATTTGGAGTTGAGATACAACAGGTAAATAACCAGCAGAGCTATGCATAATTAATTCCCAAAAGAAGAAATCAAATGGCCAAAAAGATTTTGAAAAATTTGTTTTTTCCTCACTAGTGGCCAAGTGAATGCAAACTGAAACAACGATACCATTATCCTACCATCAAAAATATAGAGTGATAACACCCAGTTTTGGCAAAGCGGGGGGAAATGGGTCACCTCTTAGACTTTGATGCATGGGCATGTTGTCCTTGCCCTTTGGAGGCACTGGCAGCATCTATCAACGTTTAAAATAGGCATACTCTTCAGACTGGGAAATACTGGCCATGTGCACGAAATGCAGCATCATTTGTAGAAGTAACAGTAGCAACACCAACTATGACAACAACAAAAACCCTTAAACGTTCTCCTGCTGAAGAACGATACAACCTCAAAGCATAAATAGTGATTACTTTGGGAAGGGAACAGAGCTGGGAGGGTAGAGTATGGGGAAAGGGAAGCTTTTACTTTTTAACCGAGATACATATCTACTGTTTAAAAAGTTTTATAAGAATATAGAATCATGCTGTGCAATTAGAGATGAATCTTTAGTACTGAAATATTTTTAATGCTTATTTTTAATATATTTATTTAAAATAACATTAATGGTAAATCGCTAAATTTGCAATCAAGTACTTTTTAGTAGGACATGTCCTCTTGAATGAGAGAACAGTGACACTATAGCCAGTGTTGGGTGTGCCCATAAGAGAGGCGTCATGAAGCATCATCCATCCTGTATCTCATGGAGGAAAGTGGCCCGAGGACCACTGCATTGTACTCCACTTCCAAGACTCAGAATTTCTATGTGACTAAGTCTTGGTTTTTAGTTTACCTTCAAGGTTCAGAAAGGCATTTGTCATTGTCCCAATCTCTTAGAATTATCTTCAGAGTACCGGATATATTGAAAACTACAAAAAGTAGACTAAGTGACATAGAGTTGAACTGTTGTGGTGACATAGCACAAATATTTATTATACAGAAACTGCAAGGAAGAAAAGGCCAGCTTTTCATTGTTCATTTTATTTTCTTTCAAAAGATCTCCAGTGAATTTTTTTCCCCAGATCTGGAGCTATAGGCCTTGTTCCTAATTAAGATTTCTCTATTTAAAATCCTTAAGGATTAAGTAAAAACCCCTATCATTCCTGCTCCTTTAATTCAAGAATAAAGCAATTTTAACTCAAGACGCTCTCCTGAAGTCAAACATATGGTTCACAAATTGAATTTCTCAGAAAGATCTAAATGAGTTGAGAGAAGAGGTCGTGACATCAGACATACTGGAATGAAAATCTTGTTCACTACCACGGCTACCATAATGTGGTTAAGAAAAAAAAAGAACATGACAGAAAGGGAAGCCAACACAGACTTTTATTTCTATCCAAAGATACAACGAGGTGAGAGCCCATAATACAAACCCCCAGATTCTCACTCTTAATTATTTCCAATCCTCTTGTTCCTGCATCACACAGAAGCAATGCAGACAAAGAAAAGAGCACTGGACTAGGAGGGGGATATGACTTGTGGCCCTGAACTGAGCTTTTAGCAGTGCAACTTTGGATACTTCACTTAACCTTTCTGAGAGCTTTAGTTTCCTCGTTTATAAAATGGGAACCATATCTGTCTTTCCAAATCACAAAGGGTTATATTTCAAATCAAAGCCACAAGGCTTAAAATGTTTCTGCATTTACCATTGCTATTACTTCCTTGCCACGGCCTTAGTAACTGAGTTGTCACATCATTTGAGCTAACTGTCTGCTCACCAAGGTTGATCGTCTCCTGGTAGAGCTGAAGTTATGACCTCACAATGGTTCACAGTTTCTCACCCCTTGAAAACCATGATAGGCTATTCCAACTACTCATAACGAATAATTCCAATGTAAAAACTCCTGATCCTTTAAGGCTAAGCATCTTGCTGCAAAACATTTCTTTATAAGGAGGTTTTGTTGGTGTTAGAATGTCTCAAAAGTAAAATTCCCAAGTTTGTTCCTTACACACTAATCTCATAAAATGCTTGTGGGGGGGGGGGTTGGGGTAGGAGGGGAGACAATCCTAATTAAGTTTGGGAATAATGCACACTAAATCCCCTCCCTTTGAGATTCACAATAAATACGAGCAATCCGAGAAGTAGATACCTGCGTAATTTTCAACTCAAGACTTTCCAAATTTCTTTGACTAAGGAGGCCATTTGATGTATTGGTTCCCTGAGAAGTAGAACTAAGATAAGGATTTGAATGCAAATAGTTTATTTATTAAGGAAGTGAGGAAGTGAAACGGGATAGAGAAGGAAACCAACATAGAGTGCGTTAACAGGCAAGTTACCACTACTGATCCCTTTGGGGACTTCTAGGTGACAGTGTTGAACATACCTCAGAGTTGTGCCACCTAAGAGGCAAAGAAGCTGAGGTTTTCATCTACCAACTCCCTTCCATCCTTGGCCAAAGGCTAATCCCAGGTCCATCAACTCCTCAGCGCCTCTACTGTCCTGCAGCTGGTTTGAGTTCAGAGAAAGCCCTTGGGAGAAGAGTTCTAAGAGCTTGCAGGAGGAAGCCAGCAGAGCTCCTGAAACAGTGTCTACCAAGAAGAGATGAGTGACTACTGCCAGCATCCCATACATTGTGTGACAAAGTGACATCGGCACCTCGTGGAACTAAAATCCCATGGCCTACACTTTGGAGAATAGATTTGAAGAACGGTAAATTCTGACGACACCCATCTGGGTGGTTCTCTTTTCTGTTAGGTTAAAGGTTAAGGAGAAGAAAAATGATGAAAAGAAGAAACAGAGGATACCAAATATGACTGAGAGAGCCCTGTTGCCCTTCTAACCTCTGATGGTACCTGGTCTCATTTCTATCAGGACTTACTGCAATGATTATGACCTTTAACTGTCTGTTTTCCTCTCACTCATCAAACGTGTGCCATATTCTAGGCTGGTAATGTAAAACCCTATAAGCCATATTCTATATAAAGAGAGCAAAAGAGACAGAGGCATTTTTCTTAGCGAAGGCTGAGACGCTGGATCCATCAAGACCCCATCCCCAAAGGTACTGATTCATATTTTAAAGATTTGGGTCTTCAAAGTAACAGGCAGTCTAGAAAATGACAGAACTCATCCATCCAGAGGAATCATCACTTATCAAGTCACTATTACTGCGTCTGTGCAGAAACTTTAAAAACGCCCGTGATATTTAAGCCTGCCAAAACAACTCATAGGGAAGAATATGGGAGAGGTGGGCAGAGGTAACCCTAACATGAGAACGTTGGTACCAGGTTGAATGTCCAGCAGTAATTTGCCAAGAACAGATCAATAGTGAGTAACTAGTTTAACATTGCGAACCATGAAGTAACAATTGAATTATGGAAGTAAAACCTGGAGAGTTTTTCTCAGATATTGTTGATAAACAGCAGCTTTCCAGTTACCCTATTTCTCAATATATGCACATTCTTTTGATCCAGTTAAATACTGAGGTCTGGCCAGGTTAAGAGGCATAGCTAGACTTCAAATAAGTAAGTTTAATAAGAAGATATCACCACTTTGTACCTACATAACTCAGTTCATTCAGACATTCATTGAGGAAATATATGAGTGTCTCCTTCGTGTCAACACAAGACAAAATCATTGCCTTCAAGGAGCTTACGTTCTCTTGAAAGTAACAGAGGCAATTGTCATTCAGGATGCTAAATGCCATAATAAGGGATTTCTGGATGGGCTGGAAGAGAACATAAGGCAGGCATCCACCCAGTCCTTAGGGGTGAGTCGGGATTTCTAAGAGGAGATATTAAGGCGAGTAGGACTTTCAAAGTGCGAGAAGAAAATTGTTGAAGTGGTTAGAATGAAGGTTTTATCCAGCTGATGCACATCAGGGGGTACCCGAGACGAGAAAACTCTGAATCAAAGCAGAGTTGGAGTTCTATAAGGGTAAGTAGCAGAGAGAGATGTGTCTGTGTAGTGTTTGTCTTTAACTGGTGCGAAACTTGCAGTTAGAACAGTGGGCGATGGTTCTAGTTTTCGTGCCCCTTGCTCAGGATCAGCTGAGCACTACTCTTCTGATGACTGTCAGAACATTACTTTCAAAAACTGTTTTAGCAAGTCTTGCAGTTTTTTCAATTAGCTAAGGTTCAGGGGCAGGGAACATAGCCCAAAAAAAAGGTGGAGGGCTTCCCTGGTGGCGCAGTGGTTGAGAGTCCGCCTGCCGATACAGGGGACACGGGTTTGTGCCCCGGTCCGGGAAGATCTCACATGCCGCGTAGCGGCTGGGCCCGTGAGCCATGGCTGCCGAGCCTGCGCATTCGGAGCCCGTGCTCTGCAACGGGAGAGGCCACAACAGTGAGAGGCCCGCGTACCGCAAAAAAAAAAAAAAAAAAAAAAAAAGGTGGAAAGGGGAACATTAGGAAAAAAAAAAAAGGCAAGGGTTGAAGGCAAGAGAAACCGGAGTTCCTCTGTGACATGTATTTCTTTTCCTTTTATAAAAAAGACTCTTATTAATGTCATGGACCTCATTTTCTTCACCTTTAAAGAAAAAACAGGAAGGGAACATCTACACATACAAAATGCTTAGTTAGGTTTCCCAAGAGTTCAGCAGGGGATGGTTTCCTAAGAGTCCCTTCAGCCAATGAATACTCAAGCCTTCAATGGTTGCACGAAGGCCATAAAGGTTGCATAAGGCCAAATGTTGAAGGAAAGACTTTTAAAAGAATTGGTGTTATCTTCTGATATTTATATTTGGCCATGGGCAGGTAACACTGCACTCTCAGGATTTTCTTCTTTGAACTCATTAAGTGTTTTATCTGAGAGGAACAAAATTGGTAAATATGTTTACAACGAAATATGAATACATACATAACATGTATTCATATGTTACTAATAAGCCTTAAGATCTGCTAGAATGAGCATGGTACGTGCCAGGTTCTGCCAGCCGAGATAAAAGACTCAAACATGGTTTGATATTCTCAGAAGACACAGTCTGTCCTCAAGCTGTTGTTTCTAACTGTGAGTAATCACAGATATAACTATACATTCTGATGGCAAAATTTCTGGGCAAAGGTGGTAGTAAAAACTCACAATTCAATAGCTTTGCCAATAGTAATTTTTATGTTGGAAGAGGTTAGAAACTAAGATATTTCCTCGAGCAAAGCACTTCTCCTTTCTGTGCAAGGGACCTCATGTCTTCATCTGAGCCAGGTGGACACAGAAAGGGATCATGGGGAGGGGCAATTCCTTCTTAAACATTTCAACCATGTGTGGCTCTTGTGCCAGGTAGCTTGCATGGTTTCAGCTCTGTGTAGGGCGCGGCTGGATAGCCATTGCGCATGCACTAAGCATGCCGCTAGGGCGCATGCACCTAATATGCTAATCAGGTTTTGAAGCAGTGGCCTATCCAAAGTCCGGCTTGCGAAATGCGATAACCATACGGACGAATCAGGGACTTACACGAGTCCTTAAGCCCTTATATAAGCAGACAGGCCCGAGCGTACGGGGTCTTCCTTCCATCCGCCTGAAACCAAGCTGTACTCCAATAAAGTGTGATGCGAGAAGAATCTAGCGTGTGGTGATTCGTCATTCTGCTGGTCAGAAGCGGCTCGCCGCAGCTCTGGACCTCCCGGCTTGATTTCACAGACAAATTCCTTACTGCCAATTGGCGTTTTCCCCGCTTCATGACATTCAAAGTCTTACCTGAGGGCCAAAAATTGGGACGTAGGGGGGAGAAAAATGGAAAGGGGGAAACGTAACCAATTTCTCATGAATAAGTGCAGTGCTTCTGGGCCCAGAGACCTAGGTATTCTTGGGGATTAGAGAAAGGAAGCCTCCATTTTTATTGTTTATAGCAGAATCATGGAGAAGGAAGATGGATTACAATAAAAAGAGATGGTCTAGAAACAAAGGAAACTAGCCTGGTAGTAGCTCAAACAATTGGTTTTGTATTTGAAAACTAAAGGACACAAGAACTAAGAAAACAGCAGACATCAAAAGAACTTGGTAAACTGAAAACCCTTACAATATAATCTATTCTAACTTTCTAAACCTTTGCAAGTAGATCCCACTATGATTCGCAGCCTGGTGATTCCAACGAACATACTAACACCAAGAGTGGTCGGTCCTAGAGAATTCACTGGAAGAGGCTCAACCAACCCACTGCATCTCTATATACTGCAGAGACACCCACTTCTATTCTTGTGCCATTTTGACATTAAACTATTTGCATAATTTAAACCATAAATATTACACCTACTAATAGATTTATAAGGACAACTGTGACCTAGACACTAATCATTAGAAAACAGTTTTAGAGTGAGCAGTTAACCAACCATTATTCCCAAAGCTTTGCAAACGAAATATTCTCTTGAAGTGAAAAGAGTGTTTTGATGTTCTTATTGTTTTAGGTGCGTTGTTGTTTACGTTCGTTTTGTTTTGCTATTCAATCATTTTCAGCACATAGCCTTGTCCTGAAGATACCCATTTTTGTCAAGTTTCCAAAACTGTTGCTTATTTCCTTAGCACCAAAGGGCAAATTTTTACCTCTTTACATCCTAAACTCTCCAATAAAAAAATAATTCTTAGGTTTTCCATAGACGGTTTCACAATCAAGAAGGAATAAATGTAAGTGGAAAGAGCCCTGACACAGCCTCCTTTGCTCTGCTCACCCCCTTCTTGTACTACTCTCTGAAGTGCCCAATCTCTGCACATCTGCAGCTCTTTTTCCTTCTGAAAACCGAAACCATTTACCCCACGTGGTTTACCTTTTCTGCATTAACATGACTTTACGACACCGTTGTTTCCATCAATACAGCTTTACCATTCCAGGAGACCCTTGCCTGGGCAAATCATTTGTTTGTGGTTATTATACTGTGATACTCACATAATTCTAATCAAACTCCACATTGAAAGCCCTGCCTGGTAAAGAGCCCCTTTCCCGTAACTCCTCATAACTGTCTACTTTATAGATTTTATTTAAATGACTTACTTTGGATCATTGGCATGAAGGGCTTTCCCCAACTCATAACTTGGTAGAACGAGCGCTGGACTAGGAATCAAGAGTGTTGAATCTTGGCTTTCGCTCTGCCATAAGAGACCCTGTAAACTTGAAGCAGCCTTCGTTTTATTTTGCTCATTTGAAAAAGGCGGGAGTTCACTTATTCCACATGTATGTGTCGACTGAAAAAAATAAAGTACAACCTAACAGTTGAAAGTTATGCTTCATTTGGCGGACAAAACTGAGGACTTAAGCCTGGGACACAGCATCTCAGATAACTCTGAGGCACTGCTCCGAAGAGGCAAGGAAGGGGAGCCAGGATACACAGGAGTTTTTGCAACAAAGACCAGGTAGTCAGAACATCAAAAGATTACTGTTACTTAAAGAAAACTAGATATCTCAAGTTAAGGAATTTAATGCTTTTCTACATATGGAAGATGCAAAGTCTGGGCTCACTGAGATCATTCCTTTGATAGGCACCTCAGCTATCTGGGGCCAGTATCCTGTGTTTCTCATCCTGAGTTCCCTCAGGGCTCACTACTGGGCAGCTGTAATGTGATGGCTTGATGGCTGCAAGATCCTTTGTTTACTCATATGGCAGGCAGTATTTTTCATTCACAGTGCTGTGCGTGTATAATCTGCTATACCAGGCATAATGAGATATTTCCAGCTCTCAGTTTCTATCATTTCTATGAGATTCAGAACCTCACAAGGGTCACAACAGAGTCAACAACATACTGGCCTCTCAGGACCATTACACTGCTTCACTGCATCGTATACTCCAGTATCGCTCAACATGACAATCCTAAGAGTCATACCCCTGTTACGCTTAGATCCCCCAAGTGAATTAATTGGCAGCCTGCTGGTTAAGTTTTGGATACCATTTATAGAACATACAGAGCAAAAGAAAAATAAAAGAAAATTAAGACAGATTCCAGCCACCAGCAGGACATGTTTTATTCAGTATTTTAGTAATTTTCCTGTTAATTAATGCTTGTTCTTCTACTTTTAGTGAAACGAAGTTCTAAAAGTTTTAATTCCTTGCAGAGGAAGTGCATTATGTCCTGGAGATTTGGCTGCTGTAATGCCCTTCCTAAACTTTTTCTTCATGTATAAAAAGCTTCCAGCATTAAGAATTTTTAACAGCTGAAGCCCTTAGGGACAGAAAAAGTAGAACATTCAGGCTGAGTATGAGGCAAAAATCTAGTTAGAAATTGCCTAAGAGAATTAAGACAAATACAAACTGCTGAAGTCCTCCCATAGACATTTAAAAATAAAATCAGCCTAAAATGACCCAGTTAGATACCTACTCCACCCAGGATGGCTGGCTAGTGCGTGACTTTATATCTAATACACGTTAGTTGATAAATGGCTGCACCACAAGTTAAGAGACACAGGTTCAAAGCTTCTTCTCAGACACTAACTAGCATTAGTGTCTCTACGGTAAAACCTGTTTCCTCATTTAAGAAGCAGGAGCAGTAAAACACATCCTGCCTACTAGCTGGGAAATGAAACATACGTAAAAATGCTCCAATATTTTAAAATGTCATTTCATTATAAGGAGATACCATGAACTTCCATGCATCACCTGTCTAAGCTAATCAAGTAATGAGTCAGAATCAGGTTTGTGCCTAGAAATGTTGGCATCTGCAGTAGACCTTGTGGTTCACTCCCCGTCATCCATTTTATACCAGACAATTAACTTGAGCTAAGCCAATCATGCTAACCCATCCCCTTGCCAGTGGCGCAGGGATGGGAGGCAGACTGGGCAAGTGTGGGCCAAAGACACAAAGGGAGAGGCAGACTCAGGAATAAGAAAATAAACTAGTCCATTTCCACCATTAGACGTACGTAGAGAAGTGCACTGCCCCAGCTGCTGCTGGCAGCCACTTCGTTCTCATAAGGTCAATCAGAGACAGGAGGTGGGATATTTGTAAGGAACCTGTGCACATGAGTGCCACTGAGCTACTAAATCGACGAATCCTGAGACCTGCTCTGCCTCTCTATGACCTGATCTGGGACTCCATAAATGGAGTGGCCAGAAGAACTGGCTGAGGACCTACTTTCTGAGTTCAAATCCTGGCTCCGTCACTACCTACTTACGCGGCTGAGGCAAGTTACATAATGCCTCTAGACCTCAATATCTATAGCACTGGAATAAGAATACTTCCCCCATAGGGTTGTTGCGAGGATTAAGTAATAATTTCAGGGCCGTCTGCGTCTGGCATATTTTAGGTACTATATAAGTGTTTGTTAATAAATGATGTAGAAATTATTGACTCATTTATTATTTTAAACAGTCCAGGTTAGATTTTGTTATTTGGTCCCAAAAGCAAGCTAAATAAGACTGTTTTTCTTAGACCTCTAAGTCAGCTACTCTTAATTACAATTTCAAAAATCAATGGTGTATCAAAAGTAAATTTTAATAATTCTTATTAAAGTCCTCAAGTATGTATGTATATACATGTATATATATACCTACATATATACGTGTTAAAGTAAATAATAATTAAAGTAAACGACTATGGACAGAGAAGCAAATTCAACATTATCTTGACATCAACACAATTGTTGCATACTTTGCCACAATTAGCTATGTGGTCTGGAATAAACATTTTCCCTCTCTGGATCTTGGTTTCTTGAGAAATGGCTGGAATTACACCCAATACTGCATAGGGAGCTGAGAGTAACCTGGTTTGCCTATAAGAGTGTGTTGCTCATGGGGTACCAAAGGCTGCACGCTACTTCTAAACCTCCACAAGGAACCCACCAGGGAACCTAACTTAGGGCCGGGTCTGCCAATCCTCTTCCATCATCTTGCTTGTGGGAACAAGCAAGTTCGGAACATTGTCCTTGGTGGCAGAGATCAGCTAAGATGTTCACTACACCTATTACCCCTTCTCCCTGGGCACCAAGCTGGACTACATATTTCAGCTTCCCTTGCTTTAGGTGGGGCATGTGATTGAGTTTTAGCCAATGGGATGTGGGCAGAAATGAAGTACCAGGCCAGACTCATAAAAGCCTCCCACATTTGATACCCCATCTTCTTTCTCTATCCACTTCCGAATGGCGAAGATTCTGAGGGCCTAGAGAGGGTAAAGCCGCAACATGAACAGAGCGTGGGTCCTTGACCAGGGAAAGGCTAACTGTCCAGAAACAACTGCATTGGACAGTGATATAAACCAGAAATGAACTTGTATTGTGCTAATAACTCCCTGAGAAGTTGAGGCTTATCTATTAAAACAGCTCATGTTCCCTTAATTAATAAACTGGGCAAAAAGAAAAGTGATGTCCCTTAAAAAAAGACATCATCAAATTCAGAAAGAAACTTAATGCTGCCCTCCTTAATCCTGCTTTTAGTAAGGACTCCGGGTAACCAGGTGAATTACTGGATTTGCTTGGTTGCTTTCACATGACACATAGAACATAGGTGAAGAGCTCTGTCTTCCTCTAACGAGGCCAAATCACAGCACTCACAGGCCCTCCAGCTTTTAATTGATTGCCTACGAGGTCCACAGGGCATGTTCCTTTTGCTTTGAAGAGGAAATGTCTTTCAGAGAGTATGTCAGTTCATTCAGGCAGTAGTCATGAAGAGAAAGTTTACTATTCTATTTCCAATATAATTGTTCCTTTCAGTAGGTGATGTCACCTGTCAGAATGACTTTCAGGAACCCCTAAAATGTGTTTTTGAACTCCTAACATGGACTCAACAGTCACCGTCACTCTATCACATGCCCTCCTACAAGGGGATTTGGGCTGTTATTTAACTTTGATGGTTCACCTACTCCACAGCTAAACGCTCTTAATCCGTTAAATACGGGGGAAAAATGTAAATGAAATGGTATGAAGCAAAGAGGCTCTACATTATAGTGAAAATCATTCCAGAATATTCTCTACAGTTCATCTCTCTAGTGGCTTCTTTAAATAAGACAGCAAAAACAACAGATGTTCTGTCTTTTGCCCCTTCTCATACCCTCGCTCTTACTTTGTTTTTTTTCCCCCTTTGGAGTCATTTTTAAATAAACGTATGAATTGTGACATCAGCTGCATTTTTATATCACTTTTCAGACCCATTTCCATTAAGGATTGCTCCCAAGTCCTTCACCATATGATATTCTCAGCACAACACCCAGGGGCTCAGGGAAGGGTGCGATTCAGAAAACTCACACCAAGATGGGGCTCTGTTAAGGACAGTAAACGTAACGGTCTCTCTGGAGACATGGTAAAAATTCCCTAGGTGAGCTGAAAACAGGAGTGGCCAAAAGTAGCAGAAGGTCAGGAAATCAGATCCAACCTGCACCCCACCCCACCCTAACACCTGGCCATATTTTCTTTAGTGAGAAAAGAGAACCTATGGCGGTCCAAGTACTTTGGTGGCTTCTTTTGTTCTTATTAATCAACTCATTTAACAGATATGTGCTGGCCTCCTGTTATATGCCACGTACTGGTACACTCCCAACCCTCAAACTCACCGAAAGAAACTACCCTGAAGACACCCTTAGTTTTACTCTTTTTCATTGCCAATATTTAATATTTCTGGTACATTAAAAGTTTAAAGGCTTTAACTTTAAAAAACTTTTAACTTTGGGGCTTCCCTGGTGGCACAGTGGTTAAGAAGCCGCCTGCCAATGCAGGGGACACGGGTTCAAGCCCTGGTCCGGGAAGATCCCACATGCCGCAGAGCAACTAAGCCCGTGCGCCACAACTACAGAGTCTGCGCTCTAGAGCCCGCGAGCCACAACTACTGACGCCCGCGCACCTAGAGCCTGTGCTCCGCAACAACAGAAGCCACCGCAATGAGAAGCCCACGCACAGCAACGAAGACCCAACACAGCCATAAATTAATTAATTAATTAATTTTAAAAAAACTTTTAACTTTAAAAGATAGCCTGGGAATCTAATCATTATTTGTCACATTATTTCTCAGGAAAAATACAATGTGAGTTCCAAACAACTGCCTTTTATTTGTTCATAATTTCTTCTCCACCTCTCCTTCTCAAAAGGATTTTAGCTGGTTAGTTGAGGATAAATAGAACTCAAAGGCCATTTTAAAAAAAAAAAAGGAAGAACACACTCTAGCAGGGTTACGCTATTAAAATTGAGCTCTAATTTTAGAGCTAATTTAGTTAAATGATTAACTGAACAAGAATATTTTAAAGTTCTTACTAGATGCCAGGCTTACAGCATGGGATAAGATGGAAAAAAGTCCCAGCTCACATAAAACTAATATTCTAGTGTGTTGGACCCAGAAGGTAGTAGAAGGATTCAAACAGTAAACAAGGATCACAAATAAGACCCAAGTAATTCCAGACACTGATGGGTGCTGTGTAGGCAACATGAACTATGATGAGTGCTGTGTGTTGAATAGCATCCCCCCAAAATGCATTTCTACTGGGACCTCAGATTATGACGTTATTTAGAAGTAGGGTCTTTGCAGATATAGTTAGTTAAGATGAGATCACCTGAATGAGGGTGGGCCCTAAATTCAATGACCGGTATCTTTATAAGAAGGCCATGTGAACACACAGAGGGAATCCAGAGGGAAGATGGCCATGAAAAGAGGGAGTCAGAAAGTGAAGTGACGCTGCTGTAAGCCAAGCAAGGCCAAGGATTGCCAGCAACCATCAGAAGCTAGGAAGAGGTATGGAAGGATTCTTCCCTAGAGCCTTCAGAGGGAGCATGGCCCTGCTGACGCCTTGATTTAAGATTTCTATCTTACAGAACTGTGAGATAATCAATTTCTCTTGTTCCAAGCCACCCACTTTGTGGTGCTTTGTTTCAACAGTCCTAAGAAAATAAATACAATAAGTTAGAGTGATCAGAAGCAAAGCTAGCTGATGTAATTAGACTGGAGGAATTAAGTTACCTTTCTCAAGAAGTGACACGTGAGCTGAAATCTGCATGACACTATCACACTGAGCTCCCTAGCAGACAAGGCAAAAATGGGGCAGTGTTTCTTTGCTGTTAAAGCAAGCACACATATTCACTTTGAGGAGGCAAACGTTTTAGTAGTCACCTTACAAGTGAATTTGGGGGATTAGAACCTGTTTTTATGTTAAGGATTTTTTGTCTTAAAGGCCATTCTTGCTCTCTTTCTTTCCAAAAGCTAATTTTTAAAAACCTAAGCCATCCCATGGGTTATAGGGTCTCCCTCTTTTCCTAGAAGTGGGAATGTGTTTAAAGGCAGCAGGACTTAATAAGGTAAAGTGGAGCTGGCCCCAGCATTCTGCCTTGGTCTCAACTGCTACAAAATGAAATAAACTGTGCTTTGATCAGTTTATTTTACATGGTCCTTGCTGGCAATGGGCATCACCTGCTACTCCTAAAAGTTAAATAATTTAGTGCAGAAAATAATACATGATATAAATTATAGAAAACAACGCATACATGACATTGTGCAGTATGGACAAACATTACAGCATTCGGTCTTAAGACCATTAATAGAAAGAGAAATTAAGACATGGCAGAGAAGACAAAGATGGGCTCTGAGGTCAGATCCTACAAGATGGAGAGTCAGTGAGGTGTCGCGAAATTCAGGAAAGCAGAACGATTATTCTTGAAGTCACAGCACTGATTAAATATCACTAATGAAAAAAATGTCAGCTGCTGGGCTTCCCTGGTGGCGCAGTGGTTGAGAGTCTGCCTGCCGATGTAGCGGACACGGGTTCGAGCCCTGGTCCGGGAAGATCCCACATGCCGCACAGCAACTGGGCCCGTGAGCCACAACTACTGAGCCTGCGCGTCTGGAGCCTGTGCTCCGCAGCAAGAGAGGCCACAATAGTGAGAGGCCTGCGCACCGCGATGGAGAGTGGCCCCCGCTTGCCACAACTAGAGAAAGCCCTCGCACAGAAACGAAGACCCAACACAGCCATAAATAAATAAATAAATTTATTTATTTTTAAAAAAATGTCAGCTGTAGAACTTTTCGTGGACTTTTCAGAGCGTACAGCATCCTGTCTGAATTAAGGCAACATAGCTAGTTCCATCTCCACATTCTACCAGTATTAAAGACTGAACACGGTAAGTGCTTTGAATAAAAACCTTACCTCCTACCCACCCCAACCTTTTCAATAGATTAGACATGACTTTCAAACAGGTGCCCACTGAGTCCTAGTAGGTCACGTCACCTGTTCCAGCCTTGCTTCAACAAGCAGCTTATGTTTCATGTACAAATGATCTGCCTATAAGTAAATTTTTTTTTAAGACCTGCTGTTTTGTGTTTTTTTCTTTTTTAATAGAAAACCACTTATTTATATCCAAAAGAGTAGCAATAAAACTATAAAGGCTTGAACATTATTGTCAGGAACAAACCCTCCAGGAGGCGTCATCATTTTATTCTATAGAAAATGCCACCTGAAAATGAACTTTAAAATCCGTTATAGCTTGAGCAGAACATTGCTCAGCATGGTCAGGGAGACTCTGCTGGCTAGCTGCTCAGAGGACTCCCAAGAAGTCATCTGCCTCGGTGAATTCACCATGGCTCACCTCTGGCACCTGCCTTTGAAGTCTCAGAATCTGGATTTTGTCAGCACTACGAGAGTGCGCTCAGGGCTCTGGGGTTGACTCTCGTTAACCCAAGCAAAGAGAGGCTGATGTAAAAGCCAGAAGACCGAGCCATTTGTGAATGTGATGAGAAATAGAAACGTCACGAGAACCAGAGCTCTCAAGCACATATGACTGGGGCTTTCTCCGCCTGTAGACAAATCCACACAAAACACCAAAGGATATTCCAAAGAGGAAAGACTGAGGAACAAGTCTCTATACTAAACGATGCAGGAAAATAAACGATCCAGCATGTTCACTTTTTGTTGCCCACGTCCACCACCCCGAATGCTAGCCTGCCTGTGAGAAAGGCTTTCAGCACCATGGCAACCCAAGATATTATAGTTTCATCCACCCAACCCCACCTCCACAGAGTTGGTACAGCAGGTAGAGAAAAATGGGAGAGTGTAGATTCTGGCCATCTTGGGCTCCCAGGGGCCTAGCCCCATCAGCAAGGGTTCTTTATATATATATATATATTAACCACTGCGCCACCAGGGAAGTCCCGGCTGAGGTTCTTTAGACACAATGCTTTGACTAGCATAAGCCTCTACTGAAATGCCTGAAACCTCCCAACTCAATCAAGCAAAAACAACTACTGTTAGTGGGGGTTGGGAGGCATTAGCTTTTTTTACCCCTTGGGGATGAGTGGAGGCCACACCTGGGGCTGCAGAGGAAGTCAATCACATTAACGCATTTATAATAAAGACTCCAATCATTCTTGTTACTTCAAACTTTAAATTCTTCTTGCTAGTGTGCCCTTTAAACAGGCAACCTGCCCTTAGGAGTTATTGCATCTTATTAAAAGGAACACTCATAATCAATTAGACTCATTACCTTGAATATTCGATTTCTGCCAAGCCACAGTTTAAATAACCACTTCAGAGAATCTGTCTGTGAACATCTACAGCCATGACTGAGTGCTCTCACACACTTTTTGGATGTCTTTTCTAGGCTGATCTGCTCCCTTCTGCTCACAACATCTCTTTCCCAATATGGTACAACACAATGATTAGGTTTCTGCTTAATGACTTACAATTACGTGCCTCCCTTGTCTCTCTGAGAATAAACTCAGATGACCTTATATAAAGTTCTGTGTGTCCTCCAAGTCTGCGGTACCAGAGTGAGGGATGGAATCACAGTTTAATCTTAGAGCTGGGTCATCAAAGCCATAGTACTGTAGGTTTTACCTGAACTCTCATAGAGCAATCTCATTTCTCTAGTAGCTGCACTAGATCTCACTGCTAACTTCATGTCATGTCAACAGTCTTGATACCCGTGGTGAAGTCGTGGCCAGTTATCCAGTTACTGTCTCTCCACTTCAAAAACACCGTTCTATGCTCTGCTCTGCGGTGCTGGGTCTGGGACTCTGCAAAATAGCTTGCTCCTTGTTTATCTGGCTCCCAGTTAGGTTTTACCAATATGGGGCTCTAAAGAGAGATTAGAAGTTAGGAAGGACGGAGAGGGATCTGCTGCTTCCTGTTGGCCTACAGATCTCCTGTCCTTTCATTTGAAAAGGAAGCTACTCTCAGGCACACACAACTTGGCTAATTGACTACAGAAGCTTTTAATTATTTTTTTTCCCAGTACTGTAAGTTTTCTGGTTATTGCAGAAAGCACCAAAGTTTGGGAGACCTAGCAGGCCCAGAGCCAGGGCTTTATGAAATCTAGGACAGAGTTTGGCAAGCTACAGCCTAAGGGACAAATCAAGCCTGCCATCTGATTTGCAAATAAAGTTTTATTGGAACGCAGTCATGCTCATTTGTTTCTATGTTGTCTATGGCTGTGTTCACACTGTGACAGGGTTGAATAGTTGCAACAGAGACCGTATATAGCCCACAAAGCCTAAAATATTTACTATATAGCTGTGGATGGAGAATGTAGCCTGCCATATCAGTAAGCAAAGGATGTTGTGGCCACCAAAGCATCAGCCACTGCAGCCGTCCCCAGACTGTGCACCCTGAGGGGACTCAGGATGAAAAAAAGCAGGATACTGGCCCTAGATAGTTAAGGTGCATATCAAAGAAATGATTTCAATGAGCCCAGACTCTTGCATCTTCCCATACGTGGAAAAGTACTAAATTTATTAACTTGAAATGTCTGCTTTTTCCTTAATTAACAGTAATCTTTTGATGTGCAGACCACCTGGTTTTTGTTGCCAAACTCCTGTGTATCCTGGCTCTTCCCTTACTGCTTTGGAAGCAGTCCTTCAGAGGTATCTGAGAGGCTGCCTCCCAGGCTTGAGTCCTCAGCAAGTCCACTGACTAAAACATAATTCTCAACTTTTAGGTTGTGTTATATTTTTTAGTTGTCAGAGAAAAGCTTACCATACTCATTCCTCACTGCTACCTTCACAAAGGTGTTTACATCCTACTGATCCCACTTCCATCCACTCTGGCTCCCACAGAAGACCTGTAGTTGAGTCGAAAAAAGCCCCTGAGACTGAGTGGAGAGGTACACAGTCGGAATGAGGATGAGGTAAGAAAGCCCTCCATTTCACCCCAAAAAAGTTGGCAGGGGTTATTAACAGCCGTAATGATTCCAGGAGAAAAGGAGAAAGAGTGACTATTTGATCTTTCAAAGGACATAGTCATCTCAATCAGAGAAGACTTTTACAGCCAGGTACAGCACTTTCATCCATTCCTCAAATACACAGCTCAACTTTGAAGTAACTGGCAGCTTTTAATCTTTTTAGCCTCTTTAGAAAGGGGTGGATAGAAAGTGGAAACCCTCCTTGCTAACGATCTCCCATTTCCCAGAAGCAGATGAGAATCAATTTGTTGTTATTATTATTTTAATTCTGACTGTATATTCAATGTTGGGCTGGGCGTTGTAGAAAAGGACTCAGAAAAAGTAGAACGTGTAGTAACCCCTGTAGGAGCCTGAAATCCAATAGCAAAACAAGATTTACACACTTGAAAAAGATGAAATACTGTATGTATATATATATTTCACACATACACACATAAATCTATATATTCTGTCCTCAAAGGAGTTACTCATCTAGTCTGCAGGTGATAAATCCGTAGACCAAATAATTATAATATCATTTGATTAGTGCTATAAAAAGCACAGGCTTCTTTTTTTTTTTTGGACACACAGGAATAAATAACTATCTCAGAAGGATTGGGAAAGATTTGCTGAAAATATATTGGAACTGTCTTCAAGATATCTGGGAGATCGCTGAGGAAAGTATAGTCCAGGCAGAGAGAAAATTATCACTACTGTCAGGATACCCCATCACTAGCCCTGATGACCACAGCCTGCTGGCCAAACCCCAACAATGGAAAGAAGGACTGAGAGTCGTGGGGCTCACTGACTCTTCTGGACACTTACTAGCCTTATGACTTCCACTGGTATCGGAACAGGAAAAGTGACACTGAAAGTCAGGCTCCACGTAGTTCACTTTGACAAAAATGGACACTGGTCATACCCTTGTTTACAGTGACAAGTCCTTTTCCAGAGATGCATCAGCAGTAACCTCCCTCCCTCTCTCTAACAGTCCCCATCCCACCACAAGCAAAACACAACAGGGCAAACAGCCCGAAAATGCCAATTTAGCTCAGTTTGTCCCCAAGAGGTGTTTGTCTTCTCAGAGTTCACCTCTCATCTTCTGGCCTCGACGTGTGTTAGCTAAAATGGTGGTTTCCAACATGCAGTCTCCAGGTCAGCAGCATCGGCGTCATCTGGGAGCTTGTTAGAAGTGCAGGTTCTCAGGCCACGCCCCAGCCTCCTGAATCAGAAACTCTGGGGGGTGGGGGCCAACAATCCGTTTTTCAACAAACTCCCCAGAGGACTCCAATGCACAATCAAGTTTGAGAACTAGTAAGCTAAATATTTCTAGATGCTAGAGAACGATGCTTGGACTCCTAAAGGGTCTGGTCCAGTACAAAGTAGGAGAAAGAAAATTCTGGCTCGACTATAACTACAGATACCAAAGGGAATATAGACATCGCTCTATGGCCTAATCTATAGATTGGGCAAGACTGGGTGTTAGAAGCCAGTGAGACAGTAGCAAGTAAGATGGAGAAGATATTAATTGCATATCCCAGCCCAGACAACTAGATGAAAATTCCTGCCCATGTTTCCAGGTTACTCCAGCAGAGAGCACTGTGAAGGCCCAGAAACTTGGAAGAGCAAGAAGTTTGCTGTGATTCAGTCCTACAGCGGAAGTGAGGAAGGATAAAAAAATAGGCCATAAATATAGATTAGGGTGAGGTTATGAAAAGCTGAATCCTTCTCCTGCATTGGGGCTTTTATTCCATAGAAAACAGGAACCCACTAAAGTTGTTTTTGGTGTTTGAGCAGCGTGGTGAGGTAAGGAGAACTGAATTTCAGCATATCGTTCTGGCGGTAAGGTTAGGGTACAGGAGACAGGATTGAAGAGAAAGATGGAGGCTTATCACTTAAGAAACTATCATTCCAGGTGATGAGAACTGAAATCAAGGACCCCTAGGGGATGGAAAAGGGGTGTCAAATTACAGAGAAGTTTCAGGAAGCACTCTTAGGACACGGTGCCAGACTGGATACCGAAAGTGTAGGAAGGGGTTAGTGAAGATGACCCAATTTCTAGTTTGAATGTGGGATAGGTAATGGGGCCACTCATCAAGGAAGGTAGTACAGAGGAGGAAGAAGGTTTAGAGGAGAAAAAAGAGTTTTCTTTTGAACAGATAATTGTCATGGAGCCTGTGTGAAATTCACAGAGACAGCTAACGCCGTTGAATTTCTTTACCTATGACAGCTGAAGGCATGCAGCAAACTCACACTGGGTTTAGCCTTCACTAATCGCATCAGACCCCCATTTGTTACACGGGTGTCTACCAATCTCTAATATGGAACGGAGATATTTAATGATCAGTAGAGGAGCTGTTTCAATCTAGGTTTGCATATGCAATCATGTCTGCAGTATGATTCATAATTGAGCTGTACTGGAAAACGTCTTCTGTTCCGTTGGACTTACTTGGGATATCATTTTCTAAGTGATATTACTAACCAACTTTTCAGGTCTCAGCTGGCTTTGGTTGGAAATTAAGCCAGTTTAGAACAAATCCATCATGCGATCTGGCATCTCAGTGTTTCAAAGGATAAGAATTAGAAGACACAGCCAGTTATCTGACAGCACGTGATGCGAACGTCATGCAAATTAACAATGAACCTCTTTGCCAAGTTTTAATCAGTAGTAGTGAATTGAAAGGAAGGTACCAGCGCTGATAATAATGCTATTTCTGCAGTCTCTTCATACACAGTTAACTCTGCTTGTTGCCTCTATTTTTTTTTTTTTTTTGCGGTACGCGGGCCTCTCACTGTTGTGGCCTCTCCCGTTGCGGAGCGCAGGCTCAGCGGCCATGGCTCACGGACCCAGCCGCTCCGTGGCATGTGGGATCCTCCCAGCCTGGGGCACGAACCCGCGTCCCCTGCATCGGCAGGCGGACTCTCAACCACTGCGCCACCAGGGAAGCCCGCCTCAAACTATTTTAAAAACAAACAAAAGCAACAAAAAAAACCTTCATTCCTGGCATTCTTAAGCCCTTCTTCTATTTATGGTTTAAGGAGGCTGAAGGAAATGTGTCCAGTGGTATAACCCAATTATGAGAAGTCAGCCCAGAGCCCAGCTCGGATGAGATGCATCTATGGGGGGGCGGCTGGGAGATTCACCCCTGGTCCCTTAGCTTCTCCTTGTTGTAAAGTGAGTTAATAAAAAATGAGGCATATGTTGGCAGTCGGTCTCTCAAGGCAGTTATTTGCTCTATTTTATGTTTGCGTCTAGACCTGATGAGAAAGAATCTTCTAAAATTATCCTGGCCGACCAGTGAATAATATCTGGTATGAAATGTTCAAAGGATAATTAGCCATGAGAATGTAAGCACGAGAGCAAGAGTGGCGTGTATCATCCGCAGAGAAGTCATCTGCATTCAAACAGCCTCAAACCCAGAGGTCTAACAGGACTGGATGGAAGTCTTCTGATGCTAACCTCTGAATGAACCCAAAGCTGATGAGGAAGGAAGCAAAAAATCAGCCTGTTCCATTTTCTGGGGAAAAAACAGAAATGCATGTTACCCTCTGACTGTTTGAATACGCCACAAAGAAAAACACTTGGCTGCAGAGATAATTACTTGAGTAATTATGCTTTTAGAGCATAAAGGGGCATCAGATCTATGAGTTGACAAAATACCAATAAGCATTGCCTCAGAGCAGCAGAGGGGTGATTCTTTCACGTCATTAAAAAGACTTAGAGGGCTTCCCTGGTGGCGCAGTGGTTGAGAGTCCGCCTGCCGATGCAGGGGACACGGGTTCGTGCCTCGTCCGGGAAGATCCCACATGTCGCGGAGCGGCTGGGCCCGTGAGCCATGGCCGCTGAGCCTGCGCGTCCGGAGCCTGTGCTCCGCAACGGGAGAGGTCACGACAGTGAGAGGCCCCCGTACCGCAAAAAAAAAAAAAACAAAAAAAAAACTTAGAAAGAGCTCATTGTCTTGACTGGAGGGTGAGTTGTCCTGAGGTTAGGGAGGGAAGGGGCCAAGAGCTGCTCCCCTCACGGTCCACTCCTTTGTATTTGAGCCCCTGTCCTGGGGCAAAAAGGTTGGGGTTGGGGAAGGTGAGAATGAAGCAAGGTGTTTGTGTGTGTATGCGGCTGCGCAAAATGGATGGAATATAGCTTGGGTAAAGCTATATTCTTACACAGCAAGGGGGATAGTGTGAAATGAATAGCTGACACTGGCTAAAAACATTTCACCTTAACACTAATGTAATGATCATATCAACAACCAAAGAGTGGGCTCTCAAGAAAGGGGGAAGGGCCTAGAAGGTTGACCATAACGTTTGCACACTCAGTGCTAGGCAATAATGGTGTACAGAGTGACCAGTGCAAGGTCCATGCCCTATAGATTGACAGGTAACCTCCACTTCACCAGCAACAGCACTCCTGCCCCCATCAACCAGTGGTCATCCATCAGGTAAGAATGGTGGGCAGCGGATTCACGGTCCAGATAGACACTGGCAGGCCAGTATGGCTATGATCACAAAGACAGAAAGACTCCAGGCTCTACCTTTACCCTCAGACCTCTAAGTCAGGTATTGAAAGCCTAAACCCCAGAAAACCAACTGGGGACATAAATGCATAAAAAGGGACAAATGGGGGAGACACTTCTTTGTGAAAGATCCCCAGTGTTCTCCTTATTTATTGCAAGTAATAATAAATCCTTCTCACGCACACAAAAAAAGGGGGGCGGGGCAAATGGGGACCCTGGTGCCTCTGCTCAGTGCCAATCAAGTGCTGTCAGATGGGAAGGTGGTCATTGTCATGTTGTGAGACTGTCCAACATCCCAAGAAAAGCTAACCCATCCAACGTCCATGTGAAATCTCATGAGATTTAATATTTCACAAACATCACACAGGCCAAACAAAATGCTGCTCCCGAGTGGGTCCACCAGCCTATGATCTTTGTTTTACTCCTTAACCAGGCTCAAAAGCCTACATGGCAAAATCAGTAATACAAAGCTCCAAGTGAAAGCCTGTGGGAACTTGGGCCCACTGCCCTTCGCTGGGACTTGGGGAAAGTGGGATGAAGGACATATGCTGTAGGTTCCCAAAGAGGGCATTGTGAGTTGCAAGATCAAAGGAAGCCAAAAGTAGAGCCTCTGAGGCTCTGCACTCTGAGGACTTGACATTTCATCAAGGACCAGTCCTAGGCAGGAATATTTTGTTGTTAGGGCCACTATTTTAGAGTAACCAGTGACCCCAACAGCCAAAAACATTCTTGTCATCGAAGAAACGTGTGTATGTATATGCATGTGGATGAGAGAGGGGCATGAGTGAGCAAGAAAAAGCCTACTAGGACCCCAGAAGATGCAGCCAAGATCACTCTTCCAGATCAGTTCCATTCCTATGCTTGACAACCTCTCCACCAATTCAAAGCAGGGCCATTGCCGTTCTGGACACAAGAATCAAGCTTATTCGTAGTTAGCATATTCATGAACTTTTTATTATTGAAAGGATGTCCAGAGCATCTCATTTGTGCAACTTAAATAGAATGGAAATGGTCAGGAACAGAATCTGGTGAATGGGATCAGGAAATGTAATGACTGAGGGTGTCCTCCTCAGGGCAAGGGCGTCAGCAATCAGGGCAGCTTTACTGAAATTCTGCTCCGAGGCTGGAGTCTCTCACTGCAAAGGGGTCTGTTTATTTTTTCATATAGAAGACAGCTTCAAAGGGCATTTTTTTCTTTTTTTTTTTGCTTTGGTTTTCCTTTGGGCAACATAAAAGGGGAGAACAAAGGGAATTCAGAACCTCTGTTTTTTTTTGGCCACAGGCCACTCAGTAGGACAATCTAAGTTCACAAGTGCCAGTGAAGTGCTGGTCTGCTCCTCTGCGTGCCCAATGCGCTTGCCCTTGACGTTGCAGGCAGTCCTGATGCTGCTTCTCCAACCAGGACCAGCTGGAAAGAGATCCCTTCACGGGCCAGAAAGAAACTTGTCTCAGCAAAGTGAAGAAATGTCTCTGGGACCCCACAGCAGGTGTCGAGAGCAGAAGCTCTATCAGGCTTCCTGGTTTCAAATCCTGGCTCTGACACTTCTTAGCTCTGTGATCTTGGCAAGTTACTTAACCTCTATGTGCCCCTGTTACCTCATCTATAAAGATAATAATACCTACTTTGTAGGATTGCCATGAGGATTAAACAAGATAATGTACACGCCCAGCACATAGTAAACACTGAAGAAATGTGAACTAGTTTTGTTGTTATTACCATTATCACAGAAATCAGTACTTTAACTGTATACTTCCTATTTTGTTCCGACTGCTTCATAGGTAAACCATGTTACGGCAACAGAAATTGTGCCATCTAAAGAATACTGATTTCGAAGTCAGAAGACCAAGAGATGGGAGTCAACATTCAAGCTGAGCAGCTGACCAGCTGGATGACTGTGGCCAAGTCACTGCACCTTCTTGAGTCTCAGTTCGATCCTCTATAAAATGGGAATAATCTTTGCCTTTTAGCCTTTACAGGATTGTTGTTAAAATCCACGCTAGAATTATTTGTCCTTAAGCCAAAATACATTATATCACTCTTAGTTATTTCTATTCTCCCTTTCTATTTCACTCACTTCTCTACTTCTGGTACCTAAGTCAAACTGAGGGCATGGCTGAGATTACTGAAAAGAGGAGAGGAAAGGAGAGCAAGAGAGGGGAGGGGAGTGGAGGGGGACACAATGATTCTCACTTACTCAAAAACAATGTAGTACTTTTTCATTTTACAAAATTCTCCTTAATCTAGTTTCCTATCATTTTCAACAACTGATGTTAATTGGCCACCCTGAATATGAGCGAAGCATTTGCTCTACTAAAGATAATAGAGTAAACTTGGTGCAAATCTTCTGGAAAGTCACATCAGTATGCTTCAGGCACTATTAAGAAGCTTATTCCCTATGACTCTGTAATCCCACTCCTGGGGATTTGTCCTGGAGAAGCATTTTAAAAGAAGAAAAGCCATCATTAGGTGAAGTTGTTTATGCAGTATTACATATAATAGTAAAACACTGAAAGCAACCGGAATGTCCAACCACTGGGGGATGAACTAGTAAATTAGAGACCATTAACTTGATGGACTATATTGCAGGCATTAAAAATTACAGCCATAGCTCTCAGTAGCAGTGTGAAAAGGCACACCAAATTTCATACAAATCATGATTACTGTACTATTCTCTAAAAGTAAAGAAGTTGTCTGTGTGTGGTGAAGTTATGGAGGATGGTTAAAAATTCTTAAATGTATTTCAAAGTTTAACATTATTTTTTGCAATTGGGAAAATTAGAGAACTGAAGGTTTAAAAATTTATAGGCATCAGGGTTTTTTTTTGTCCTGGGGACAAGAAGGTTAAAGACAGACAGCTATTTTCCAGAAATGATCAAGACCAGCCCAGCAAAATGGCCAACTATGGCTTCCCAAGGTTATGTCTTGTCAGTGGGTTTGGCTCACAAAAATCAAGTGGTAATTTATAATGCTTAGTAACTCCAAGAAATATCTACATTTTCAAAGGAATCTCAACTACAAAGCTTTTTAGCCCCAAAGTATAGGATATTGGTCCAAGGTAGGCCACTGAAGTCAAAACCTGGGGGGACATGAAATAGGAACTAAGAGAGACAGCCACATGTAGAAGAATGAGATTAGAACATTGCCTCACACCAAATGCAAAAATAAACTCAGAATGGATTAAAGACCTAAATGTAAAACCTGAAACCATAAAATTCCTAGAAAAGCACATCGGCGGAACACTCTTTGACAAATTGTAGCAATATTTATTTTGGATCTGTCTCCTAAGGCAAAATAAATAAAAGCAAAAATAAACAAACAGGACCTAATTAAACGTAAAAGCTTTTGCACAGCAAAGGAATCCACTGACAAAATAAAAAGACAACCTACGGAATGGGAGAAAAATATTTGCAAACGATATGACTGGCAAGGGGTTAAACTCCAAAATATAAGAATAGCTCATACAGCTCAATATCAAAAAAAAAAAAAAAAAGGAATGGTCAGAAAACCTGAGCAGACTTTTTTCCAATAAGACACACAGATGGCCAACAGCCACATGAAAAGATACAGAACATCGCTAATTATTAGAGAAATGCAAATCAAAACAACAATGGGATATCACCTCACACCTGTCAAAATGGTTATCAAAGAGTCTGCAAATAACAAATATTGGCGAGGATGTGGCGAAAAGGGAAGGAACCCTTGTACGTTGTCGGTGGGAATGTAGATTGGTGCAGCCACTATGAAAAACAGTATGGAGGGTACTCAAAAAACTAAAAATAGAACTACCATTTGATCCAGCAATTTCACTCCTGGGTATATATCTGGGAAAAGAACTGAAATAGGAGCTAATAGTATTGAAATTCCCTTTTCTGGGTCCTCTTCTAATCACTTGCATATCTGTCCTCTCACTGACTCCTCAAAAAAATCTCAAGAGACAAGCAAAGCATCATAAACCCTATTACCAGTTTAGCTTAGAAAGGCTGTATTAACAGGCTGACAGTCATGCAGCTAGAGACTCAAATTCTAATCCGACACAAAATTTATGGGGACAGTAAAGCAACATGGAAAACTGTCTTTGGCGTAGTGTTAACTGGAAGAAAAAAATACAGAATCTATTCATACTGTAATTACCACAGAGTAAAAGCATTCAAATAATGTAGAAAGAAATAGGAAAAATTAAAACAGTTTTGCAAAAGTGGTGAAACTAGGAATGTTATTTTCCTTTTCAACTTCCTTTGTTATTATAATAATGTTTTTGCAATAAAGAGGCTCAGGCTATGTTGGTTTCACTGCACTGCATGGTGTAACCTTACCTCTTGCAGGTCTGGGATGTCCTGGCTTGAGCTATAATTATACTAAAAACGAAAATGAATAAATGAATAATAATAACCATAAGAGCTGCTGTAAATTAACCATAATCGTCTTAATGGTTAGAGCAGCTATGAATCAAGAAGCCAGTTGTAATTGTAATGGCCACTGCAATAATGAGTTAGAAAATGAGTGCATGCAAATGGATCCATGAGGAAAGAAACCAGAATATATGGCCAAAGACCAAGGGTCTTTGTGGGTGGAGATGGAAAATTACAAGAGCATTACACCAGCCAAGAAAGGATTCCAACAGAAGCATCGACCAGAGGGCTTTCTCCTACAAAGCAGCTTGGGCTGAACTACACGGGACCAGACACATCTAAGAAGAGCAAATATAAGATGTCCCACAGTGTCGGCTGATGTCTGGATGCTTCAGGATGAAGACGGTGGGAGTGGGCACCTCCAGGTGGGGAGAACGCAACAAAACTGCCCAAGAAAGTTAGTGATGCTACAACTGGACAGGCCACCCTTATGAGAAGTACGTGCAGGCTTTGACTCCTATGCAAAACAAACTCCAAATGTAGAAATTCCCTAGAGCATTCTGTCTACAGAATTAACTCATGGACCTTGTATCTCTGGACCTGCAGAGATGGCTGCTCTAAACTTGCCAGCTACTGGCCCTACAGACAATATGTGCTATAAGGAAGTATCACGTGTGCCCACGTTGATGGTGGCAGTTACTAAGAACATGGCTTTTGGAAACAGAAACCTGGTTTGAGGATATCACTTATTAGCTATATGTGTCAGACAAGTGCTTACCTTCTTTGGCCTTAGTTTTCTCACCTGTGGAACAGGGAGAGTAATAGAACCTAAGTGATAGAGTTGCAATGAGAATTAAATGAGAGGATACATGTCAAGTTCTTAGCACAGAGCTTGGCGTACCATGAAAGTTTACTGTGAGTCATGACAGTTAACATTAGAGTAAGTACGATTAAATGCTGTAGTAATTTGTAAATCAAAAGTTTGCGTTTAACCAGAATTGCACACCTATCGGTGTTATCTTCCAAATTCCTGCCCTGAGAGTCTGTGTTTGGAAACTGATCTCTTACTGTATTTGGAGCAGGTAACTGGGGGCCAGCCAGGACTGTTGACTGGAACATTAACAATGAAGTCCTATTTCCAGCATAGATGCAGTATGAGGAAAGAGGTGAAAACAAGAGATTTAGACAAGAGATCTAATAGTAACAAGAAAGGCTTGCCTAGTTTCAAAGTGTGTAATAGTTAGAAGTAGGGAGTTCTACAATTGATTCTTTCCAATTCACTTCTTCATTAGACTTAGAGAACTTAAAAATATATAATGCCCAAGCCCATCTCACAGACTGATTTAATCAGAATGCCTGTGGGTGAAACATTTATTTGCATCAATATTTTAAAACTCTACATTTATTCTAAAGTGCAACTAAAATTGAGACCTTTACAAATGAGTAGACATTCAAGCCAAAACTAATTTCTTTACCTTCTAAAACAATCTCTAGGTAAGACTCCTATTTAGACACAATCACACATTGAATTACCCTTCACGTTGTGTCCCTATGTTCTCAGCCCTGAGACAGTTCCATTCCAGCCCAAGAAGTCCGAGTAGCTGAGAATGGAGTAAGGGAATTCGTCTTGTGTGCCAAGCAGCCCCTGTCGGTGGAGAGTCTTCACAGACTCTAAAAAGTGAATATAAAATTCTGGCATATCAAAGAGTAGCAACAAAATATAGACAGGACAGAGAGTTCCCAGTTCCAAAGAGAACCTGGTACAGACTAGTGGATTTGCACATCAAATACCGTTTAATAGCAAGTACCAAAGCATTCTAGTCTATGCTGGTGAGAAAATGTAAGGTCCTGGGGCCAAAAAGTTCGCTTCCTGCCCTCCCCCCCACCTCATATTCACTCCAAATGCTGCTGGGGCAGCCTGGATGGGAATGTGACCTTTAATGACTAATTTAATTTGGACAAAGCAACACCTGACCACCCATTCAGGCTGTCAGAGCAGACGGTAAGACCAGAGGATACCAGTGGAGGCCAGACTTCAGCATCATCTAGGAAGTTTTTAAAACATCCATCTTCAATTCCTAAGCCTCTCTTAGCCTGATTCAGAATCTCCAGAGATAAAGAGATTTACGTTTAAAAAGCTCCCGCAAATGACACTGATGTGCCTGGTTTGGTTCCCAATGTGGTGGAGGCCTCGAGCCACGGTTTGGTGAGAAAAGATTTAGGTCTTTAGGCTCCAAAGAGCTCTCCCACCTACTCATGCGCACACATGCCAAGTCCCCAAGTATAATCAAAGGCAATGAGGAGGTGCTACCTGGAGACCCCAGACGCCTAGGTAGTAGGTAAGGCTGGGGCTGGAGTACTTGCTGTAGAACTGAGTCAAGGGGCTTCGCTGCACCACGGGCAGACATGACTTTGGGTTAGGCTGGTTTGGATTCTGTTCCTGCCTTTGTCACTTCACCGGCTTTGAATATTTGAACCATTAACTTAATCTCCCTAAGCTTCAATACCTGCATCTATAAATTGGGGAATATATTGATAAGTGCTTCCCTATATGTTTATGGCAACGGTGTACTGCACCAGTCCTGAGCCTTCTAGCTTTTCAAATCCATCCCTTGTCTTTTCAATGGTCTACTTTGTACAGTAGGGGGCTGACACCCACAAACTGGCTTCTGGCTTGGCCAGTGGGAGACCCCGTGGGAGATGGAGGGTGGGAGGAAGGGAGAAGCCATGGCATTCTCTCCCTTTCTCTCTGACTTGGTGGCATCCCTCCAGTGGCTTCTCTACCATGGCCCTGACTCCTACTAGGTAGGTCCACCATGGTTCTAGTGCTTACTGAGTAAACCCATCCCATGGCCTCCAGGTACCCTTGTCGTCCTTCCAGCCCAGGGGAAGAGGTAGCCCTGTGTTCTGATGGATCTCTGGGCTGCCTCACACCCCAGATGGCCTCGTCAGCTATTCCTTCACCTGTGTAACCAATTTCCTGGTTTATATCCCCTCTCTTTCAAATAGTTAAGTGTTCCCCAGCCCCCAAGAGATCCTTGCATTATAATGTTCCAAGTATAGGGCTTGGTACTATTTAGGCTCAATAAATTGGAACTATTATAATCAAGTATATTATAAACTCCTCGGGTGCCTCCTGCCATGGTCTTTGGTATGAGTGCTGACTGTAGCCAAATCTGTTTGAGAAGCTCTCCCAACCTTGAAACAACAACAGTCAACACTTATATGGTCCTTCCTCTGTGTCAAGCATGGTTCTAATTGCTGTATTTAAATTAACTCATTTAATCCTCATCATAACCCTATGAGGTAGACACTATTTCTGTTAAAAATGAGGCACAGAAAAAAAAAGTTAAGTGACTTGCCCAAGGTCATAGAGCTAGTAGGTGGTATAGCCAAGGTCCAACGCCAGGGATCTGGCATAAGAAGCTGTTCTCCCTAAGCCCAGTTCTACACCCCCTCTCAAGATGACTGCCTCAGAACCAGGGAAACAATGCAGAGGCCATTGCCACTCAACTCTGAAGGCTCCCATGCAAAGCGGCCTCTCTTACAGTTTCAGACCTATGGATGCCTGAACTATGATGTCTTGATAAAGCAACACGATCAGGTCCCCGCCCATCTGGCCAGAAGACAGGTCTGGCATCCAGCCCTGAGGCTGCCTGGCACCCACTGCCTTTTCTGCCTTAATAGACACCTCGAGTGGAGCGTGAACACACAGGAATCCATACGCCATTAACTGGAGCTATATTAAGCCCATAAGAATCAATTGCTAACATTCCAATGACCTTCTTATAAATTAGTTTATCAGATGGTTTTACTCATTCACTAATTAACTGAAGACAGAAGGGAACTAGCTTTTATTGAGTGTTTACTCTGTGTTCAACTATCTCTCAGGATCTCTGCACTTGACACCTCTTTTCCTTTTCACCCTCCTAGCAACCCCGTGAGAAAAAAGTATGATTCCCACCTTACAGAGAAGAAAACTAAGCTCAGAGAGATTGAGTAACTTGTGAGTGACGCCATCGTTCAAACCCTGGTCTGTGTGACTCCAATACATCACGGTCTCTCCTGAGCTAAGATAAGGATGCTATCTAAACGGGAATTTTAAAGTGTGGCCACAGAACGCATAATTACAAAGTTTGGAACACTTTCCATGGAGGAGATTTCACAGTTGCTTTAGATCAGTTTACTGCTCTGGGCTCATATCTGTCCTCTTTTTGAACAGAAAGTCGAGAGCAGTTATCCTATGCCTGTCCCACTGTGGTACTGTGGGGGCAGAGGAAGCAGATAACTGTCCCTTTAGTGTCACAGGTGCTCTTATTGAGGGTAACTGTACTGAAGAAGCTCTACTTAACTACAGTCAAGGAGCCTCGTTCCATCTGAACCTGATGTAGACGGTGGTATCCAGGATCTTGCGCCGATACTTTAATGGTATAAGACATTTTGCATGTGAGATAGATGTGACTTATTGGGGGCCAGAGGGTAGACTGTTGTAGATAGCCTCTAATATGGCGCACCACGATCCCCACCTCCTGACATTCACATCCTTGTGTAATGCCCTCCCCTTGAGTATAGGCTGGACCCAGTGATTTGCTTCTAAGTGATAAAATACAATAAAAGAGATGAGCTTTGGTTACCAATTAGGTTACAAAAAAGACTCTGGCTTATGACTCGCTCATTCTCTCTTACTCTCTCTCACTTGCTCACACTGATAGGACCCACTTCCCATGTTGTGAGCTACCCTTTAGAGAGGTCCATGTAGCAAGAAACTGAGAAAGGTCTCAGGGTAACTTCTGGCAAGGAACTCGGACCCTCAGTCCAACAGTCCACAAGAAACTGAATCCTGCCAAAACCACGGGGGTAAATTTGGAAGCAGATTCTTCCCCAGTCAAGCCTTCATATGAGGATGCAGCCCTAACTGACATCTTGATTAAAGCCACATGAAAAACCCTGAAGCAGGAGCACCCAGATTTCTGACCCACAGAAACTGTAAAACAGTAAGTGTTTGTCCTTTAAAGCCACTAAACTTTAGGAGTAATTTTTTATGCAGCAATAGACACCTGACATACTTAGTATCTCATCTTATCCATGATCTCTTCCCACTGGGGGCTTAAGAGTATTATTTGGCTCCCAATTCAGCTCTCCCGGAGAGAAGGAAGGAAGGAAATGAACATTTATTGAGCAGTTACACTAAACCTTAAGCACTTAACTTGGTGATTCATAAACACATCTAATCCTCCCAATTAAAACGCTATCCCTGGGACTTCCCTGGTGGTCCAGTGGTAAAAATCTGCCTTACAATGCAGGGGATGGGGGTTTGATTGCTGGTCAGGGAACTAAGATCCCACATAACATGGGGCAACCATGCCCGCGTGCCACAACTACTGAGCTCACGCACCTCAACCAGAGAGCCTGCGTGCTGCAAACTACAGAGCCCACGCGCTCTGGAACCGTGTGCTACAACGACAGAACCCATGCACCCTGGAGCCTGAGTGCCACAACTAGAGAAGAGAAAACCCACGCACCACAACTAGAGAGAAGCCCATGAGCCACAACGAAGAGCCCACATGCCACAAAAAAAGATCCCACACGGCTCAACGAAGATCCCATGTGCCATGACTAAGACACAATGCAGCCAAAAATAAATTAAATAAATCTTTTTTGTATTAGTTATCTGTTTTATACATATTAGTGTATATATGTCAATCCCCATCTCCCAATTCATCCCACCACCACCGCCCCACCTGCTTCCTCCCCTTAGTGTCCATATATTTGTTCTCTACACCTGTGCCTCTATTTCTACCTTGCAAACTGGTTCACCTGTACTATTTTTTTAGATTCCACATATACGTATTAATCTACAATATTTGTTTTTCTCTGACTTACTGCACTCTGTATGACAGTCTATAGGTCCATCCACGTCTATGCAAATGACCCAATTTCATTCCTCTGTATGGCTGAGTAATATTCCACTGTATATACATACCACATCTTCATTACCCATTCATCTGTCGATGGGCATTTAGGTTGCTTCCATGACCTGGCCATTGTAAACAGTGCTGTAATGAACACTGGGGTGCACGTGTCTTCTTGAATTATGGTTTTCTCTGTGTATATGCCTGGCAGTGGGATTGCTGGGTCATACAGTAATTCCATTTTTAGTTTTTTAAGCAACCTCCATACTATTCTCCATAGTAGCTGTATCAATTTAAGTTCCCACCAACAGTACAAGAGGGTTGACAGTTTTTTTTTTTCTTTCAACAGTTGAAAAACATTGTGCCACTTCCATCTAGCCTCCATGATTTCATATAGAAATCTTCCATAAGTCAAATTAATGCTCCCCTATAGGTAATGAATTTCTCTTGGCTGCTTTCAAGATTATTTCTTTATCTTTAGTTTCAAAAGTTTAGTTATAATGTCTCAGTGAGAATTTCTCTAGGTTTATCAGGTTTTCAACTTCTTGTAGTTTTATGTTTTTCACCAAATTTGGGAAATCTTCAGACACGATATCTTCAAATACCATCTCAGCTCTACTTCTTCTCCTATTCCTCTGAGACTCCAGTGATATAAGTATTGGATTATTGGATCATATCTCACGGATTTCTGAGACACTTCATTTTTACTTCCATCTATGTTCTCTCTGGTGTTCAGAATGGGAGATTTTTATTGTTCTGTCCTCAAGTTTGCAGATTCTATCTTTTGTTATCTTCCCTCTACTACTGAGCCCATCCAACAAGTTTTCTATTTTTTTTAGTTCTATAAATTCCATTTGGTTCCTGTATATAACTTCTATTTCTTTGCTCAGATTTTATATATTTTAAAATTTGTTTCAAAAGGATTTATAATTGGCTATTGAATTATGTTTATGATGGCTGCTTTAAAATCCTTTAATTACTTCAATATTTTAATCCATCTCAGTGTTAGCATCGGTTGATTGTCTTTGCTCATTCAAGTTGTAATTTTCCTTGTTCTTGGATGCATGGGTGAGTTGGGGTTTTTTTGTATCCTATACATTTTGTTTATTATGTTAGGAGATTCTGGTCCTATTTAAATCTTTTACCTTAGCAGGAAGTCACACTGTTTAGATTTAGGCTTAACTCACGTGTCCTAACTTTTGTGGACTATGGTTACAATGATAGTTTAAGTTTCAGAGCCTTTGTGGTTTTATTTTGGTTTTCTTGGTTTATCTGGTACTTCTGGGGCTCCACTGGGTCCTGCTGGTGCTGCCTGAGAGAATAGAAGAGATTTCTCTAGCCTGGACTACCAAGGTTAGGAGAGGGGGGCAGAATAATTTTAGACAAATTATACAATCAGTATTGCATTTTTTAATTTTTTTGCGGTACGCGGGCCTCTCTCACTGTTGTGGCCTCTCCCATCGTGGAGCACAGGCTCTGGACGCGCAGGCTCAGTGGCCATGGCTCATGGGCCCAGCCGCTCCGCAGCATGTGGGATCTTCCCGGACCGGGGCACAAACTCGTGTCCCCTGCATCGGCAGGCAGACTCTCAACCGCTGCGCCACCAGGGAAGCCCAGTATTGCATTTTTAAATTGTTTTTTTTCCACTTAATATTATAATGTAAACATATGGCATTAAATTCTAAATCATGAGTAACATCATTATTCTTATGTTGTTTCAACCCTCAGATCATTCCAGAAGATAGAAGGTGGGGACATTAAAAAATTGGGGAGTTAATATTGGTATTCCTATTTCATTTTGATTTTTAAGATGTAACTGGTAAGTTAATCTTACCTTTTGTCTTTCTTGCCCCCTTAACATTCCAGGATGGAGAGATTAATGAAAATGATGGTTTCAAGGACAGGAGAGAGTCCTCCTCTGGGGATATTATCGAGGCCTGGAATTTGAATAGTGGGTACCATTTCTCCTTTTCAAAGTGTTATAATGTGAGAGTTTATATTTTTAATTATGATTAACTAAATTTGACAACATATGAAAATTATGTGCAATGGGCATGAATCTCAGCCTAGGAACTCAGGTGAACAAAAAGTAATAAAGAAAATGTGATGTATTAAGTCTATTTAACATTATCTCCAGCCCCTCTTCCGATGGACTAGCTACATATATAAGCTCCATCAGTCTTGGAGACCATCCCACAGACATAAAGCAAAGGACACAGAGTTCCCACCTGACACCATGATACTGAGGTGCCCCTTCACATGTTCCAGTCCTGACAAATCCATCATCCTAGTTTGTAAGGTCCTTTTGGAGCCTGGACTTCTCCAGTGAGACCATTTTTCCCCAGAGTAGCAGGGTATCACTTCCCACAGCTGCGAAAACCATAATTCCTCTCTCATTTTTCTAGACTCGGGAAATCTCTTGCTAGTTTTGTTAAGATCCTTTCATTTTTCTTCATGGACTATGCTGCAGAGCAGACTATGGGCTCAAACTCTGGCTCTGCCACATATGAGCCCAGTTTCCTTGGATAACAGCCTCAACTTCTCTGGGCTTCAGCTTCCTCACCCATAAAACGGAAACGGAAACAGAACCTTCCTCACAGAATGTTATGAGCATTAAGTGAGCCAATATCTCTAAAAGCCCCCAGATTGGGACCTGGCATCTCATCCTTCTCTTTACCATCATTGTCATCACCATCATCCTTCTTGTTTCTCTCCAGGGCACTCCCTTTCTTCCCCACCAGGAGGCTAGCATAAGCTCCTCCATGGGCTGAGGATCCTGAAAACCAAAGTCGGGAAGTGATGAGTCTTGCAGGCTGTTTGCCCTTTGCACAGTCAAACCTCCTCTAAGTCAGGAAATTAGAGCCTGCTTCCCATATGGGAAGTGGAAAGAGAAAATTATGAATCATTATCTACAAAGATCACCCTGCCAATTGTGGTGGTGGTTTTACGACTGTATGTATTTGTCAGATCTCATCGAACGGTGCACTTTAAATTGGTGAAATTTATTGTATGCAAATTCTACTTCAATAAAACTGACAAAAAATTACCCTGCTACATGAATAACACTATATTCAAAGAAATTATTTTGGGGGGAAAATACCTTGGATATGGATTTTTATATGGGGGAAATTACTATTCTAGGCTGTCTTACCACTTCCAATATCTCCACCATAAGATGAAATCAAAGTTTTAGCCATAAATAACCCAGTTTGGGTTTTGGTTGGGGTTGTGGACGTGCAAGGTGGTAGTTGCTTTTATATGTATTCAGCAAAGGAGGGCAGAAAACAGTCTTCAGCCCCTAAAAATTTGATTTTATAGCCTGGGATCATGACAAAGTAAGAATCACAACTTCCGTGTGCAGAGCCCTAAATTAGGGCTAGAGATACACCTTCACACATTGTCTAATTTGATCAATTCTATGGCACAACATGTCAGTAAGGCAGGTCTTGACCACACTTGACAGATGAGATGATCATACCCAGAGAGAGGAGGTCACCTGTCCAAGGTCACACTGATGGGAAGTCCCATAGTCAGACCCTGAGTCCTGGTATTTTGTGGCCAAATACAACATTCTTGTTACTACGTAACTAGACACAGTGATCATATTTTCAGGCTCTGGAATTGGCCACATTTGCCTCCAGGGTCGATTAGTATAAATTCCTATGATAAAATAGGATTCTGCTGGTCCAAGTCTACAGCCTCGTGTTGGCATCCCACAGCGAATGCCATATTGTTCTCACGCTGGCCTCACAGGAACAGATGGGGAGAAAATGCAGAATGTTCTTCCTTCTGTTCCTGTTGTCCTGATCCACATTAATTGTGGTGCAGCAAAGGGAAAATGAAAAGGTAGCAGTTTGTCTCTAAAGCATCAGATTGCCATCTGGTCTTAAGGAAATTATTATGTAACCATTGCCATGTAGGATTCGAGGCCACTCCAAAGTTTTAGTTTTGCCATGAGGAGTTGGACAGTTTCAGAAGCACATTTAACCACCTCTTTGTTTCCTAAAAGCAAAGGGCTTCGTTTTCTGAAATTAGACAACGGATTGATACGCCCCATGCACCGGGGAGACAGCAAGAATCTCCTGGAATCTCAAGAAAGAAAAAGAGGAGAATTAAATGGTGGTGGAGGAGATTTCCATCTGCTGGAGTGATCCAACTGATTTCTGCAAAGAGGAAGCTGAAGAAACCCGGGGACAGTCAAGTTTAAACATTGAGTGTTAGAGACAATCTCCAGGGGAGACAATGGAACTTACTGTGTCTCAGAATGCTGCAGCCTCCTTGTATTAGTTTACTAGAGCTGCCATAACAATGTACCACACACAGGCTAGGTGGCTTAAACAACAAGAAAATGTATTTTCTCCTGATTCTGGAAGCTAGAAGTCCAAGCTCAAGGTGTCAGCAGGGTTGATTTCTTCTGAGGCCTCTTAGTTTTATAGATGGCCTATGTCTTCCTCAAGGTCTTCTCTCTGTGCCTGTGTCCAAATTTTCTCTTCTCATAAGGACATAAGTCATATTGCATTAGGGCCACCCTACCGACCTCATTTTAATTTAATTTGCTATTTAAAAACCCCATCTCCAAATACAGTCACATATGAGGTACTGGGAATTAGGTCTGCAATGGACGAGTCTGAGGGGTGAGATACAATTCAGCCTGTAACATTCCTTACTGTGTTATCTCTTGTGCTTAGACTTGTTGCTCTCAGATCTATTTCCAATCTTTGCTCAGTAGTGCAGAAAATGACATTTCCCAGGCTCCCTTGACAAATGGCTCTGGTTAAGAAGAAGGCATTGGGGAAATACTGAATAGCAGGGGAGGGAAGGAGCCAGCACAGTTCTCCCTCTGCCTCAAGCAGCCTCTTTGACAGTGGATGACTTTCCTCCATTATCCCAGAACCTGGTAGAAAGCTCCTCCTTCAAGATTCCCATTGCTGCTGGGCAGTCCTCACCACGGCTGTAGCTCCTGTCATACAGTCCGTGGCTTCTGGCTCTGGTAACCCCATTTCCTTCCTTCATCCTCCCATCCCCAAGCATGGAAGTAGATTTCTGCATTTTCTAATCTCCATGGTGCTTCCACACCCCGTTTGGCTTCTCAGCTCTTCCATCATCTGGCCAACCAACTCCCTGCATTAACTCTCCACTGTTAGAACATCTTTCGTTTCCCTACTATACTGAATGTTACCTCCCCAATCTCAGAAAGATAATTCTAACAGAAGGCAAGCAATAGAATCTTAGAATACAAAGGCGTGCCTACTATGTGCCAATAAAGTAGAAAACAAGAACCACGTATTCTACTTATAGAGGTTCTTTCTAGGTAAAGAGATGGACATTAATAAAGGACTCACAGACAGCAAAACTATGTGACCCCCTCCCGCCAGATACAAAGCCAGCCGTCAACTGTCACTGAATAGCTTAATCTTCAGGGTTCCTCACCTTCATGGGCTCTTCTAAGGCCCTGGGAGAAACCCTAGCTGTGTGTTTATATGGTCATATTTTTTTGTAGAAATTTTGAAAGAAACATATTTTGTATTATTTTTCTTAAAGAGGATTTCTAAATTTGCATATACATGAAGCCCAGAAAAATCTCCATCTGTCTCTACTGCAATTATTTCAGAATAGGCAGTCAGAGGTTCAGCCCTTACAGAAGCAGATATTGGCATTTGAGTAAAGACCTTCATCTGTTCTCTAGATTCTTGAGTTCTGGATACTCTGATCATGGATTAGAAGCTGCTTCTGGCTATCGTCATCCTTATTCCTCGACAGTATACTGAGGAAGCAGTATGCAGTTAAGTACATACTCTAGGGTCAGACAGCCTCAATTATATTCACAGCTCCTCCTCTTATTGCTGCATGACTTACAGCCTCAGATTTCTCATATATTAAATGGACATAATATTAGCCCTTAACTCATAGGTTTGTTTTGAGGATTTAATGAAGTGATCTAGAACCCTTTATGTAGTTAAGTGCTACATAAATGTTAGCCACTGTTAATATTGCTATTAAAGATTTGATCTCAGACTTCCTGTGTCTTAGTTCCTATCTCCATGTTTCTTTGCCTGGACTTACTCAGCTCCTCACTTTGAACACTTTACTGTCTCCAAATGGTAAACTGACTGTATCACCTCTGTTGGCTCTGTCCTAGCCCCAGCCTTTGGTGTGGAACTTGAGCTTACAAGTCAGACTCTCTAGGAATGGACATTGACAACTTCTTTCCAGCCCACCAGTGCAGAGGCTCCAGAGTTGTCTCAAGCATTCTGCTGGACCTCCCCAGCCATGTGCAGCACTGCCCCCACGAGGTAGCAGGTAGATCTTTTGTGTAACCTTTTGTGCCCGTAAACAGCTTCTTGCATCAAAACAGAAAAAGACAAAACTAGTCAAGCAGGCACAGTTATTACCAGAACTTCCTCCTACTTTTTGTGAACTGTCTTTGTCCATTCCATACCAGACCTCCAGAGCTCCTGTGACACCTGATAATCAGGGCTCCCATCAGAGACACCTTAAGTTCCCCCTTGATACTTTCCACCACTACACCCCTAACTCCTGCCAAAATTCTCAATTATTCCTGGTCCATCTTTATTACTGTTACTATGAGGAAAGAGAATTGATATAAATAAGATGGAAATTAATGACAGCTCCATTTGCATTTTCATGAAGGTTTTTTCCTTTAAATAAGCACATTATATAATAGTTAAGATCTATAGAAAGGAATAAGGAATAATACAGTGAAGATCTAGACACCAGCACACAGTTTAAGACATAAAATATTACCAATTAAAGCCTCCGGTGTACTCCTTCCCTATCACATTACCCTCCCTCCTCCCAGCGGTAGCCACGATTCTGAATTTGCTGTTCCTCACTCCCTCGTACTTCTTTATACTTTTCCAGTACACAGGCAGACACATATTCTTAGAGCAAGTTAGAGAACATATATAATATTTCTATAAAGGGTAAAACACATTAGCTTTTTTTTTAACCAAATAGATCTGTGGTTTGCTCAATGAGGGAAATATGGAAGATATCAGGAGGGAAGGCCAAATATCCATTGAGTGTTTCATTTAGGATATTGTAATTTTCAGTTCTAAAATTTCACTTGGTTATATTTTTATAGTTTCATTTTTATATCAATTTCCTATCTTTTCAATAGTATGACTATATTTTCCTTTCAATTTTTGAACATATTTACAATAACTTCTTTAAAGTGCTTTTCTGTTAATTTCAAACTCAGGATCACCTTATGTCTTTTTCTATTGATTGCTTTTTCTCTCGATTATGGATCACATTCTCCTATCTCCTACTTTACATTTCCTGCATATTCACTAATACTTTTAGCATACTGGATATGGTACATGATATGAGGTCGACTCTGGGTTCTGGCATATTCTCCTGACAAGTTTTGTCACAGAAGACCAACATAAAAAATGGCTGGCATTTTTATCTTGTGGAAGCCTGATTTTACCCTTTATTTTGTTGTATCTGTTTGTATTTGGCCCTTGATTCTAAGGCAAATCCCTTAGACCAGAGATATGGTGGGATTTCAATGGAAAGCTCGAGGTGTTTAGCAAGACCCACTAACTTGGAAGGACTAAAAGTCTTAATTCTGTCTCCTCTTTACCGTGTAGAAATTGCCATCTCTGCTTAAATCTTTCAAGCTTCCAGCTCTTGCTTTCTGTTGAGCCTCTTAGAATCTCCCCTGTGTGTGTGGAATTTATGGTTAGCCAAGGATTCAAGGAGGGTTTTATGCATAGTTGGGGTCTCTCCGTTCTGGAAAAACTCCTTCACTTTCCACCTTCTCCGGCAGCTTTGAATTCTGCCCTGTATCATGTCAAGTCAGTCACACTGTGTCTTTCTGGCTCAGTTCTAGTCATCTCATCACATGTAGACTAGGTGACCCAAATGAGAAAAACCATATAAATGTGTATTTCATCCAGGGCAGTTTCCTTCTTTCAAGTATTAAATACCCTCCGGTTTCTGCCTGCTTTGGGTCACCCTCTCCAGTGCCTTAAAATGTCTTTTGTTCTATATTTTGTCCAGAGTTTATGATTATTGTCAGTGGAAGCATTAGTTGATACAAGATACTCTGCCATCATTGAATTGGATCGGAAGTGACATTTTTACCAATTAAAAATATGTTCTAGGGTTTCCCTGGTGGCGCAGTGGTTGAGAGTCCGCCTGCCGATGCAGGGGACTCGGGTTAGTGCCCCGGTCCGGGAGGATCCCACGTGCCGCAGAGCGGCTGGGCCCGTGAGCCATGGCCGCTGAGCCTGTGCGTGTGGAGCCTGTGCTCCACAACGGGAGAGGCCACAACAGCGAGAGGCCTGAGTATCGCAAAAAAAAAAAAAAAAGTGTTCTAAAGGATCAACTAATTACTTCTCTCTTTTTCTCACCAAGGGCATTACGGACATGTCAGACCAGCTGTTCAAGGAAAAATAGTTGTTTCAATAACCTGGAAACAGTGTCACAGAAATACAGTTTGCATTTTCCTGGTAAGTAAGTACTGCCTTGCAGGAGGTAATATGCCTCAGGCATTTCTTACATCATCAGTCAAAAGTTCCATAACCAAAATATCAATTCTGATAGGTTATTTTATAGACCTACCTTATCTTCCACCCAAACTTTATGGTCATAATAGGACATTTGTCCTAAGTAAAATATCCAGCACCATTCCACCCAGAAGCTTCTAATTCCTCAAGTAAGTACTGTTCTGCAGTAGGCAGGAGAATTCCTATTTCCCATAGTTATGAAAATAAAGTGCCAAAAGCTCCAATTTACTTTGCACAGGCACCTGGATTTTCCTGCCAGGGTCAGCGGTTAGAAAAACATGTATAGAACTTTCCAGGAATCTGACCTAACATCCCCAGTCTATCCATCACCCTGACCTAGCACAGATTCAAACTGCAAAAACCCATTATATAATAGAGATGAAAGCAGAACTGCTCTGTTTGAAGTAAATTAGGCCCCGAGAACCTTGTCAACTGACGCTCATGCCCCGGTGACAGAGGCTTTTGAGTTCCATTTCAGTGAACGTATATAGGCCTCTGGAGAATATGGTTTGCAAACTGTTCCTTTAGACCCTGGGTCAGCAAACCTTCTCTGTAAAGGGCCAGAGAGTAAATATTTAGGCTCTGTGACCCATACAGTCTCTATCACAAATACTCAAATTTGCCATCGTAATACAAAAGCAGCCACCATGGACAATCAGTAATGAATGAATATGACTGTGTTTCAATAAATCTTTATTTATAAAAACAGATGGTAGACCGAATTTGGCCCACAGGCAGTAGATCACCGATCCCTGCTTTAGCTGAAAGGGGAAAGGATCCTGAGAAGCCCAGGGTAAGTCCTAGGAGCCAGCACATGATCTTTTTGAAGGTCTGAAGGGTTAGGCATTTACCCTTTCCTTATTTTATCATTGTCGATGTCATTAGTTACACTTTGCCTCGACAGTCTATGAAGTAAATAGGCACTGACATTCTCAGCATCTTTGAAGTGTCCTTTCTTATCTGTAGAAAATGTTTATTAAAATGTTAAAAAGAGAGAGGGCACAACCATGATGATTGGTAAGCACCACCATTACTAGCTGTGCAAACCTGGGCAATTTTCTTCCACTCTCTGAGCCCGCTTTCATCATCTGTAAAATGGGAATCATAATTGCTACTTTATGGGGTTGTCATGAGGATTAAAGAACTTCAGAGTAAGTGCTGAATAAGTGGCAGGTCCTTTTCTCTTTATTAGACACAGAGGGCAAGGATGGATTTCTTCTGAAAAGTGGAATCAAAGGAACAAAATTTAAAAATCCAACTTGCCTAGAAAATTAGTCTAACAATTCCTCCTGAAATGTATTATTTTGAAGAAGTCCAAGTCTTTCTATTCCAATAGAATATGCAACAGGTTCAGCCTGATACAGTGGGAAGAACCTCAAAATTAGGAAAAGTCCAAGTGACCCAGGTTCTTGATCTAGCTCTGCCGTGGAGTGTTGTGTAAATCACTTCTCTTTATTATCAACTTCCTTAATTTTCTCAATTGTCAAAACGACAGTGGCTGAACAATATCGGGGGTTTCCAAACTGTCAGAAAACCATCATCAGAGGTTCTTGAATCCACGCAAGCATCAGGTGTTGACTGAATAAAATGCTCACATGCAGAGGCAGAAAAAAACAACGTTAAAAGTGGTCCTAAGGCTTCCCTGGTGGCGCAGTGGTTGAGAGTCCGCCTGCCGATGCAGGGGACATGGGTTCGTGCCCCGGTCCGGGAGGATCCCACATGCCATGGAGCGGCTGGGCCCGTGAGCCATGGTCGCTGAGCCTGCGCGTCCGGAGCCTGTGCTCCGCAACGGGAGAGGCCACAACAGTGAGAGGCCCGCGTACCGCAAAAAAAAAAAAAAAAAAAAAAGTGGTCCTAGAATTCAAAGTGCGAGCGACACTGGGTTAGATGATTCCTCAGGTGCCTGCCAGTTCTAACTGCCCATGTTTCAGTGAAACTGTGCAGTTCTATTATTTCCATGCACATCACATAAATGGAATTGCCAATATGACATCGTTATTCAGGAGGCATTTTATTAGTCACACTGGGTTCACACTGGGAAGGCAGACTAGGGATATGGATTCTCTCTTTGGCTGTTTGAAAATCAATTGAAGCCCAGCTCCACCATAGGGAGGCATGGTAGCGATGTACACAATGCATCTTCCCTCTCTGAAGATGTCACAGTGCCCAGTGACAAGGGAAAAAGTTACTACGATGGAGAGACGGATTTGAGACAGGACCTCAAGAGTGGCTAAAGTTAATCAATTTCATTCAGCAAGTGCACAGCTGCTGCTCTAGAACCAGAAGTAAATTATGGGAGATGTAATTTGTTTTTGCCTGCTCAGCATCCTTTCCCATTCTTGCGGTAGTACTTCAGTTTTCCTTGGAAGGGAAGGGACTTGATTTCAAGTCTTACTATAAAACTGTAAGCCAGATAGTGTTGTCTTAGCATCAAGACGAACAAATACTTCAATTGAACAAAACAGTTTAGAAGCAGACCCAAACATACATGGATAGCCGAGGTTTTGACAAAGACGCAAAGGCAATTCAATGGAGAAAGTATAATATTTGCAACAAATAGTAAGGAAACAACTGGAAATCTATACCTCCACACCATATACAAAAATTAACTCAATATACTTGTGGGACCTAAAACAATAAACTTTATAAAATGAACTATACAACTTCTAGAACAAACCACATGAGAAAGCCTTAGTGACCTTGGGTTAAGAAAAGAGCTTTTAGATAAAACATCAAAAGCACAATCCATAAAAGAAAAAAAACGATAAACTGGACTTCAACAAGGTTTTAAACTTTTGCCCTTTAAAGACACAGTTAAGAGAATGAAAAGAAAAGCCACAAAATGGGAGAAAATATTTGCAAATTATACTTCTGAAAAGGGACTTATACCCGGAATAAATAATTCTTAAAAGTCAATAATAAGAAAAACCAGTTTTAAAAATGAGCAAAAGATTTGAACAGATATTTCACTAAAGAAGATACGCCAGTGGCAAATAAGCACATGGAAAGATGCTCATTTATTAATCATTAGGGAAATTCAAATGAAAACCTCAATGAGGTACCTGTGCACACCTACCAGAGTAGCTCAAATTTTAAACGTTACCAATTCCAAGGCACAGTCATGACTTAGAGAACTAGAACCTTCACACCGTGCTGGTGGAAACGTAAAATGGTGCAGCCGCTGCGGAAAAGTGTGGCAGTTTCTTAAAAAACTTAAATGTGAAACTGCTTTATGATTCAGTCATTCCACTCCTAGGTATTTACCCAAGAGAAATGAAAGTCTATCTCCATACAGAGACTTATACATGAATATTCGTAGCAGCTTCATGTGTACTGGCCAAAAAATTAGAAACAACCCCAATCCATCAACAGGTGATAGAACTGTCATACATACACAAATGAGTACTCACAAATAAAAAGGGATACACTACGGATAAATGATTCAAAATGGATAAGACTCAAAATATGCTAAGGGAGAAAGGCAGGCAAAGAGTAAGGTTCCATTTATGTAAAATTCTAGAAAATGCAAACGAATCAAAAGGAGATCAGTGGTCACCTGGCTGGGGGAAGGTACAGGAGGGAAGGATTACAAAGGGACACAGGAAACTTTTCAGGGTGACAGGTATGTCCATAATCTTGATAATGAGGATGGTTTCACAGGCATATGGAAACGCCAAAACATATTACATTGTACACTTTCAATATGGGCTGTTTGTTGTTATGTTAATTATACTTCAGTAAAGCTGTTTTTAAAGACTAATCATAATTGTTTCCCTTTGTATATCCACATCCCTGTGCGATATAATTTTGTAGCTAGTCCCATCATGAGGAAGTGCCTTTCTCCATCCTTAGAATCTGGGATGGCTGATAGAATGTGCTGGAAGTGATACAGTTGCCTGTTCTGAGCCTAGGCCTTAAGAGACCTGTACATTCCCCACTGTCCTAGTCCATCTGGGTTGCTATAACAAAACCATCAGCTGGGAGGCTCAAACTACAACCATTTATTTCTCACAGTTCTGGAGGCTGGGAATTCTGAGATCAAGGTGCCAGAAGATTCAGTGTCTGGTGACAGCTCACTTCCTGGTTCATGGATGACTCCCTTCTCAATAGGTCCTCACGTGGCAAAAGGGGCAAAGGTGCTCTTAGGGGGTCTCTTTTGTAAGGGCACTGATTCCATTCGTGGAGACTCTGCCCTTCTGACCTAATCACCTACCAAAGCCTCCCACCTCCTCATACCATCACATTGCGGGGGTTAGGACTTCAACATATGAATTCTGGGGGGACACAAACATTCAGACTATAGCACCCACTCTCCCTCAGAACCCTGCTGCTACCATACGAACAGGCAAGTGTGATGGAGGATGAGAGACATATGACCCCTTCATCCCCTCTCCCTTCTGACATACAGCCAACTCCCAGAAGTAGAGCCACTGACCTGATCTGCAGCAAAGGAGACTGAGCACAGGAGGGGGTTCAGCCAAGACCACACAACCTGCCCAGCTGAGGCCAGCTTGAACTTTCAACCCTCTGAATCGTCGTCTCAATAATCACTGTGTTAAGGCACTAAGTTTTGGATGGTCTCATTTGTAGTTAATACATAAGTGATCTCCTTCCCAGCCAGGACCATATTCCTCACTCACTCAGTTTTGCTTGGTCTTGGTAGGGCAGCTAGAGATTTAGGAACTGTTCACTATGATAGGTCAGCTACCTTCACTCCACTGAAAACTCACTTTTCATATACCAAACGTGAGCGTCTGCTATGCTCTAGGCACTGTGCTAGACCCCAGGGGTAGATTACGAGAGAGATGGTCCCACCACAGGAGATCTGAGATTACAAACTAGAGTTATGGGTGGGTAGCAGTGAACAGATCAAATTCATTATTTCCCTTTTATAGGTGGATTTTGTTGTCCTTCATGTTTCCAAATCAGTTCATTTCTTTCTAAACTCAATACCAAATCCCTCCCTACTCTGAGAAGAATTAAAGAGAAAGGGGGTAAACCTCCAATGAAGCAAGATGGAATTCAGACAGCATTAGAGAAGGATGCCATTCAAAGAAGGAAGGGATGAGAAGCAAGGAGGAGGCGAGCTTATGCAGCAATTGCTGAGGGGCAAAGTTGCGTAGTTTGGAAGCAGGTGAGAAGCCACAGTATTGGGCTACCGAAAAAAAAAAAGGAACTAAATTCGTCAAGTGCAAGTATCAAGCATTTGCCCTTCAGATTTTTAAAAAGTTGAAAAACCCAGCTTCCAGATGTTCTACGTCAGAGACGTTGAACCTGGAGACAGCCTGATCCATCTTAGTCAATTGCCATTTAAATGTCCTGCCCTCAGCTGAAGAACACACATATTTTTCTTTCCTTTTTTCCTTTTTTTTTTGCGGTACGCAGGCCTCTCACTGTTGTGGCCTCTCCCGTTGCGGAGCACAGGCCCCGGACGTGCCCGCTCAGCGGCCATGGCTCACGGGCCCAGCCGCTCCGGCGGCACGTGGGATCCTCCCGGACCGGGGCACGAACCCGTGTCCCCTGCATCGGCAGGCGGACTCTCAACCACTGCGCCACCAGGGAAGCCCAACACACATATTTTATAATGACCTCCGGGAGACCATGGCTTCTCAAGGCCGGGGCCATTTCTCTCCCAAGAAATGGTTTATGTATGTAACAACGAGGGCAAGGAACAAAAGTATAAGGTGTTCTTTGGTCTTTATATCTCTCTAGATCAAGAGAATACTATGACTGTGCTCAGAAATATTCCTATTAGAGTATGGAGAAAATCTACCTCTTGATGCCCCAAATATCATCCTGGTTGCTCATCTCCTATTAAAAGAGTAGCCTGTCACCTTAAGGGGAAGGGACAGCAGCCAGGTCATGTTCACAGAGCTCGATTTTGGATGAATCTCTTTCCGCCATCCTTCCTAAGACAGGATGGGTCACTGGTTCTACTCAGATGCCAGAAATAACTAAGGACTAGTAGTTATCCACTTATCGGCCAAGGGCTGAAGAAACAGAACAAGGAATAGCTAATTGATATCTAATGGCATTTTGAGTAAAAAACAAAAACCAAAAAACTTGGTTTAAAAACCCTGATTTAAAGAGAAAGACAAATACCATATTATATCTCTTACATGTGGAATCTAAAATATGACACAAACCAACTTATCTACAAAACAGACTCACAGACACACAGAACAGACTTGGGGTTGCCAAGGTGGGTGGGGTGGGGGGAGGGATGGATTGGGAATCTGGGATCAGCGGATGCAGACTAGTACATATAGGATGGATAAACAACAAGGTGCTACTGTATAGCACAGGGAACTATATTCAATACCCTGTGATAAACCATAATGGAAAAGAATATGAAAAAGAACGTATACATATGTATAACTGAATCCCTTTGCCGTACAGCAGAAATTAACACAACACTGTAAATCAACTATATTTCAATAAAATAAATTAAAGGGAAAAAAAAACCCTCCTGACTTATGTCTCACCACCTTTTCAAGAGAAACTATTCATTAACCTAAGGCTTGGTCATGCACACCCTAAGACAGAAGTCCGGGGGGAACTTAGAGACAAGTGGAACAGCTCCTGCAGCCCTTTGGGGTACTCCCCAAGTCCCCTGGTAACAAACAGACCCATGTCCATCTAGCACGAGCTGACACCACCCCCAAGAGGCAGGCTCTTCTTATCTCGCAGGACCCCTGGGGATCCTACTCAGATGAGGGTTCTCTAGAGAGCTCTTCACCGGGAACCCCACTCTTCTCCCAAGTTACATCTTTCCAGATTCCTGGAAAAGCTTTCACCTCGATGGAGAAAAGTCTCTTTAAGCTGGTCACAAGTTTTTTAAAAAACTGTTTTATTCTTTTTTTTTTATTTTGCTTTGAGCTTTGTGCCTTTTAACATTAAAAGTGCAGTATCACTTAAATAAAAGTGAAGAGTGACACTTCTAAGAAAACAATTTCCGCTGGGGGATAGCACTATTAATTTTAAAAGGTTATTATTTCAAAGAGCACCCTTTTAGCACACGGTATTAAACAGTGCAAAGCTTATTAGCATGTCAACAGGCCATACACCAGCAATTTGCCTTTGGTTCTGAGACCTCAAAAAGAATCTCCTTTACTGGGAGCAGGCTGGCTGTGCCTCTAGCCCTCTCCACATCAGTACTGCTGAGAGCCAGGCACTGGGCCATGGCCACCTGCTTAGCAAGCAAAACTGGATGCACTCATTCTCCAAGTACCACAGCTCTGTGTTCCCAACTTCTGGCTCCACCTGGCAACAGGCCAAGCCCAGTAGCCTTGATGGAGGAGCAGTGAACTTGTGAACCATCTGGAAATTCAGTCCCCACAAGACATCAGGGAAATCTTTCCATTATATCCCTATTCAACTATCATGGTAGATTAAAAAGCCCAAAAATAAAAGTCCCAAACAAGCCAGTCATAGTCCAATTCACTGGCAGACTGTATTCTGTACCTTCCAGATGCACTGAGCTCTGAGACAGAAGCCAACAGAGAAAAGACCATTCCACAGGAAAGAAAATCATCTTAGCTAAGAGACAAGAATGTAGGATATTGGGGTTTGGCAGCCTTAATTTTAGCCATAGTAAAAAGTAACATCACTATATCACTTAAATAGCTAGTAAATGGAGTAACTAAAATGGACCTGCACATTAAAAAAAAAAAAAAATCAAGTACCAATTCTACTTTCATTATTGCAAATACCGCTTAGAGAAAATAGTCTTGCTGGAGTTTGTCTGTTATGCAACCAATAAAATTCAGAGGCATCCAGGGTGAAGGAGAATCAAAGGGACTTCTTCCAAAGCCCAGGTGCATGCATTCTAAGAGGAGAATCCGTTTGATAATACATGCCTGGTATGTCCTGCAGCACCGCTCTATGCCGATCAGGAAATTACCGTCATCATACATACTGCTAACAAAACCAGACTCCCTCATCTCACCTCACTTCAATTTGACCTTGTGGTTTTGCAGGAGAGACCAACAATAAGTCCAAATGCAATACTGGTGGTATAGAAAATAAACGCTGTCTCCAAGACACACAAAATTAAAGTTGGCCTATAACACTGAAGATCTATATCCGACAATTTTGAAAATTTATCAGGATTCCCCCACTACTGAAGAAGAAAAATCCTTTCAAATTTCCTAGGAAGGGCTTGACAAATGAAGATATGGTGGGTGGACATGCTCTCCCTTTAGAAGTGGATAGTTCAGAGATAAAAATAATAAAAAGGGCCGTCAAAAATCAATGCTACAAATACATCACTGGCGCCAATAGTGAATGCCACACGACTCAGCTTGCTCATCTCTCTGTATGAAATATGACTTGTCATCTGTCACATGGAACAGGCTGACAACTGCCATCATATTAGGGAACATCACATCTACTCAGGCCATCAGCCACTTGCCACAGACGCTCTTCAGTCTGAGGGAGGTACTTGAGAATCAGTTACAATACTGGCAAAACCAGAAGTCTTTTCAAGGCTGAGCTCCAGCGTCAAAGGCTGACATGATGAATGTCTCCAAAGGTTACTGAACCCACTCTTGGCGACCAGATTCCTGGGACCAGACTCAGTTCCATGTGGCAGCTTTCAAGCTCACACACACGTCTATTTTTGATGCCCACATACTGATTTAGTCTTAGCTCAGTTTAAAGAACTAAAATCAGATGCTGTCAGAACCAGTGCACATTTTCTAATGCTCCAACATGAGCATATCTGTTGCCCACACTGGCCATCAGAAGCAAATATCACCAGAATAAAGAGTCCTGGGGTCTGCTACCGATCTGAACCATTACTCTGAGTGAGCAGTTGATATCGTCTCTGCATCTAGATCTTCTGAGGGGATTAGACCCAGTAATGTCTGAGACCCCTTTCTGTTTTAAGATCCTGTGCTAAGGAGCTGCCAATAAAAAGGGAAATGTATGTCAACAGACTGAAATTTTGACCTCAAAATATTTCAAAATTCCTTTAAATGCTGAGTAACAAATTTCTGACTTCTTTCAACCATGAAGGAAATGCCTATATTTGAATAAAGGCAACGTCAAGGAAAGCAGGGCACAGAAAGAGACCAGCCACAATGACGGTATTCAAACCCCTAGTTGCAGCCATTCCTGAAGCATCTGCTTCAGGACCTTTCGGTTATGCGAGTCAATACATTTCCTTTTATGCTTAAGCTTGTTTACAGGTTGAGTTTCTGGTCGTTCAAAACAAGATGATTCCTGACTAACAGAATGGAGAATCTTTAGGACCCCTGAAGAGTGCTCCATATTTTAGTTTCTCTCATTACTTTGGGTACCAGATTAAATATACTTCAACCCCAGTAACTTGATCCTTAAAGAATTGGGCTTTGTGACCAAACTTCTTATCCTGAAATCTGCATTTGTCTAGCTTAGTCTGTAATCCAGTGGAAAGAAATCAGTATAGGCTCCACTGAAGGAAAATGGAAAATGTAAAGAGGAGTGAGAGTTAACTATGGGGATGAATTAGCGAATGCCTAGCCTCTCCCTAGAAGCCCTGGGCCAGCCACGCAGAGGCACTGACCATGACTGCTAAGGCCTCATTTGGTCCTGGTTGTGCAGAATACCCAAGGGCAGATGGAGGCAGAAAACAAGAGCACACCCGCATCTCAGAGATCGCCAAAGGACAAACCTAAGAAGTCACAACATACCTGCAGGTCGAGGGAATGAGAGCTGGCTAGAACCACAGCAAAACATAATTCAGAGGCACCGAGTCGAGAGGCCCAGCATAATAACGCAAAATGTGACTGCATGCTCAAACCTCATTAAAAATGGATTCCAGTGTCATGGCACACAGAATCAGCCTGGGAAAAGGTTCAAGGTGGACAGAAGGTAGCCTACCTTTAAGTGTAGGAGAAAGAAAGAAAACGGAAAGGGGACTGGAAAAGGAAGAAAGAAGATAGAACGAGAGAAATAATGAAGTACAGTGGTTAAGACCAGAGCTTCTGGAAACAGACAGACCTGGGTTCAGATGTGTGTTCTGCTCCTTCCTGTGCCACTTCTTTTCTTCTCCTTTCCTCCTTTCCTACTTCCTCCCTCCCTCCCTTCTTTTTATGGTTTCTTTTTTAACAATTGTATTGAATTATAGTGTACACAGCATAAATACACACATTTCAAGGGCACAAGTCAGTGACTTAGTAACTTTACCAAATGGCACAGCCTTCACCATAAATCGGTTCTAGAATATTGTCATCCCTCCAGTAAGAACCTTCATTCTCACTTACAGTTAATCTCCATTCCCACTCTCAGCTCCAGGCAACCACTATTTTCTGTCTCTATAAATAAATCTATTTTCTGCCTCTATAAATTTGCCCTTTCTGGACACCTCACATAAATGGAATCACACAATATGAGGTCTCTTATGTCTGACCTCTTTTATTTAACATAATGTTTTTTGAGGTTCATCCATCATCCACGGCATAGCAAATGTCAGAAGTCTGCCCCTTATTTTTGCTGAAGAGTAGTTCACTGTAGGGATGAGACATTTTCTTAAGCCTCAGTTTCCTCATCTGTAAAATAAGGATAGGAATAATAGAACCAATTTGATAGACTGTTACAGTGATAAATGAAATAGTGCGTATTAAGAGTGTAGCACAGCAGCAGGCACCAGTACACGCGTAGTTAATCTTAAGAAGCTACAGTAGTAATATAAAGAAAGCATTGCTATTTCAACCATCCTCGATTCTCTGACTTTACAAACATCACCTTCCCCCTACTTGCTATTCAGCAAAGAAAAGGAAGTTAAATTGCTTGCATTTTTATAGAAAAGGAAAGAACAAAAGCTAAGTGAGTGCCTCGGGCCCCACAAGAACCTCTGGGTGGAATGGGGAGGAGTGCTTTGGCACAGACAGCTCACGAAATATAGCATCTCCTAAATAGCATCACCCCCACTGTTAGAGAGCCTATTGCTTCTAAGTGCATCTGGGGGAAGATGGCAGAATGGCGTCCATAATGCACAGATTCACTTTCTAAAAAATGGAATGATAATAATGTAAGAGAAAGCTAAGTAGGAATAATTGTGTGAAAGTGAGGCAAGGAACAAATACAAGTGAATTAGAAAGTGTCACCCAGATCCTGCCGTGTATTCAGTTGCTACAAGTTCTCTCCCAGGGAACTGCAGAGGCAGCCCCGCTGCAGCTGCCGAAACTCAGACCTCAGACGGGACAAAGGAAAGAGGCTGCCCATTGTGAAGAAGCATCCTGCAGCTCTGACTACTGGCCCAGCCTTCCCTCTCTTTCCTGTAACTGACTCTGAAAAATACACTTTTGAAAGCTCAGGACTTTAAATTTTTCATCATTCCTGCCACAGAAATACATTAACCAAACCCAGAAATGTGCATGGAGAAATGGATTACAGGGTCCCAAGCAGGGAAACTACTGACACCTTTCTCTGCTGCAGGGCCCGTGGAAGGAAGACCCACAGAGACCTTTAGCGAAAGCATATCGAGTGGAGCTGGAACTTTCAGAAGAGGAAATAGCCGGATTATAAAAGGGTGGGATTTTAGGTAGGGGAGACTTTCATACGCTTAGTAAATGTTCCTGAAAATAGCAAATAGCCAAACCAGAATTTGAATTTCAGCTAGAGCACAGCGTTACTGGAAAGACCCTCAGAAACCTCTAAGTCAACCCATCCATTTAATATCTAGGAGGAGGAGGAGAAAGAATAGAAACACACACACAAACACATCCATGACCTTGGCAGGGCAGATGAGGACCTTTCCTCATTAATTTGATCTAGGATGAATAAAAAAACGAACTATAATTTTGAAGGCTACACATTCTTGGCTAAGAATAGAGGCTCAACGGATGGCTTTTGTGTTTAGTCAAAATAAACACTTCAGTGAAGTTTCTTTAGCCCTACAGAGGCAGGAGCCAAGTATGAGATCAAGGTTAGACATTAAATTGCTCCACGTAATGAGGTATGAAGAATTTGTTGAGGCTTCTCTTGGTGCTTGAGGGACTAAGGAGTCTAGGGACCCAAGAATGATAAAAAAGAGGGATGAAGGGAAGATAACTCTAGAACAGTGATTCTCAACAAGGTATGCTTTGACTCTCAGGGGACATTCGGCAGTAGCTGGAGACAGTTTTAGTTGTCACAACTGGAGGGAGAGATACAACTGGCATCTAGCCGGCAGAAGCCAGGGACGCTGCCAAACATCCTACAGTGCACAGGCTGGCTCCACAACAAGGACTTATCCCACCCAAAATGTCAATAGGGCCAATATTAAGAAACTTGCTGTAGAAGAAAATAAAAAGAATCTGTTAACAACTTGAAAGGTCAGGGATCAAACAGAAAGACAAGAGGGGAGAAATTCCCTGGGACCAAGGATGGACCAGGAAGTTGTAATGACATCTATTAAATTTTAAGTTATTTTGTGCGCTTATAAGCACCGAGATCTCTCTTTCCATTTCCCTATGTTAAATTTTATTACACAACAGCCTTGTGGTAGGGATGCTTTGGAGAATAAGGAAGAAGAGCTACAATCATCAGGGATCAGGGAGACAGGAGAATAAGGTGCAGTGACAGAGACCAATGGTGATGCTTGAACCAGGCAAGAACAGAGAGGGCGGCAGCAGGGCAGGCTGCCATGTCCTCACCTTGGCCATCTCCCAAATTATTGGGGAAGGGGTGGAAGCTCTGCCAGAATGTGGCAAGGAGGCTTGGGGAGATGGTGACACAGGTAAGGATACCTCAGAGTAACAAACTTGCTTGCTGCAAGGTGTTTAGATCAGAGAGTTCCACTTATAGCCAAGGCTGAACAGAGCCTGCAGAGCTGGTGTGTACAGCCTTAAATTGAACAAAGACATGAGAAAATCTAAATACAGGATCAGTCTGCCTCTCTCAAGTCTCACAATCCCATGCCAAAGTTTTCAAGCACCCACATATGCCCGGCACGGTGCATGGCACTCGGCATCATCAGGACAAGATTGTGACATACATATAACTATTCCCATTTTAGTGATAAGAAAACAGACTTGGAAAGACAAAGTTACTTCCCAGGGTTACACAGATGGAAAATGTTTGAGCCAGTCTTGGAACCTGGTCACCTTGACTTTAAGGACTGAGGAACAAATTATAGTGGAAATATAATAAGTGGAATAGAAATGAATACCTAGCACATTAACAGATGATCAATATTATCAGTTCAAATAAATGTGAATTAAAACAAAATAACATTTTCAAATCTATTAGCAGATGTGAAAATTCATAAGGGTTAAGGAAATATTTCAATATAAATTGAAATATACTTTCAGGAAGGCAATTAGGCAATAAATATAAAGAGTGCTAGCAAGATTCCTACTATTTGACCAAGTAATTCTATTTCTAGGATCTTATTCTGAAGAAATAACACAAATGAAAGCAGAGATTTATGTATAAATATTAATTATGGGGTCATTTATTATAGCAAAAAAGGAGAAATCTGATGAATATCATAATAAATTTTAGCATATCCATAAAATAGAAGTGCATACATTTACTAAAAATTATTTTACCATAATATTTAATATGGAACAGTGCTTAAAATATCAAAATAGAAAGTACTATACAATCACATCTTCACTGGGATACCAATTTTTTTAATATCTAAGAAAAAGGATGGCAATAAGATATGTCAAAATATTAGTACATTTTTCTCTTTTAAATACCTTCTTGTATTTTAAATTTTTTCTATAAAATCTATACCTTGCATTTATAATTGTAAACAAGATGAAAACCAAGACGACCTAGATGTTTCAGTAAGTTGCAGAAAGAATTTCATAAATGATGACTGGGTTAGGCGACGTTAGACCAAGAAAGACCTTCAACAAAGAAGTCTTATTCTGCAAAATAACTCCATGATAATGTCCCCCAAAACCAGCACCACCTGTGGGGTGACAGAGACACACAGAAGACTCACAGTTCTTCCACTGAGAGGGAGCTCAGCAGAAAGAAGGAGAGGGGTCCAAAATCCTAAGAAAAGATCAGGGCTCACCAAGAAACGTGAAATTAGGTAGAAGCTAAGCAGGCAGAAGCCAGGCACGGTGTAAACAATTCTTAAAGCATCCTCTACCTCAGGAGGAGGAGATGATTATAATCTCTGGTGATGTTAATCAAAATAAGAAGGAGCCCCTTGACCTTGCTATAATAAAGTGCTTCCGACTACTATATAATGCCTGCAAGCAACAGCCAACTCTTCAAACACGAGTCAGCTGACTTATTTCTGTAACCAGCCAGACAGTAAATATTTTAGGCTTTGCAGGCGGTAGAGCTGCTCAACGCTGCCACTGTAGGGTGAAAACAGCTGGGAGACAAGGCGTAAATAAATGGGTGTGACTGCATTCCAAGAAAACGGAATTTACAAAAACACTCGTTGCCATAGTTTGGCGCACTGGCCATATCTAGTTTACTGATCTCTTAAGACTTCAAGCATGGCAAGGAAAGCTTTCTATTGTGGCTTTTCCCATTGGTCATGCTTCCCCGTATTAATGCACCAGAGCTTGAATTTGGTGGATTATGTGATTATTTGGGGAAAGAGTCTGGGTGGATTCTAAGGTAAATCAGAATACACGCTCATTTTACAGCATTTTGGTAACTGAACGGACAGCAGGCAAAGTGTTACGTCCTCTGCAAGGTGCTCCCAAATCTTGCGGTGACACAGGCTGATCAACGTACAGTGTGACTCTGGTGGCGTGAAGTTTATTGGTTGCCCTAGTGGAGCGAGCGTCACAGACTGGCGGGAAGAGGAGCCAGAGACTGGGGACCCAGGAGTGACAGGAGGGCACTATTTGAGTGGAGTCTTTTAGGCTGAAATTCCAAAACCACAGGTCATGCTTTGATTAGTCACATGGCCTTCACTTCATCTCTCACTCAGAAAAAAAGTCTAACGGCCTGACAACGTTGAATTTTCCCTGAGCCCTGTGATCCTACAAAACGGTGAAAATTAAGAAACGGCCCTTTGTGTTCCAGAAATCAGCTTACTTCAGAGAACAGCCCTTCCCCTGTGACTCAGAAAAGACTCATGAGTGCCCCCCTGTCCCTGTTTACCTATGGCAAAGACAGGCACAAACCCTCCAAATTTCTATTCTTTGCCTCATAAATAACCTGCTTATCTCCATTGATCAGAGCAAAAATGCTTATGAACCAAGGTTTGGTTCTGCTTCCCTCACTCCTCCAGGCCCCTGAACTCCTGTCCACCCTCAACAGGAATTAGGACAGAGCCTGCCCATCGCCCCGCCCCCAGAGAACAGGCTGGCCTCAGGGTCACATTCTCTGATCACAACATCCTTTGCTCCCACTCACCCACACCTGGCTCCCTGTAGCCTTGGGTACTCCTCTAGAACAGAAAACCCCTTTTTGCCTAATTTGAGACACTTGTAGGTTTAATGGTCACAACAATTTCCCTACTGCGATTGTCCCTTTCTGCTTTGTAATATTCCTTTTGAATAAGTCTCTCCTTACTGAGTCTGGATTGGTTTTTCTTCCACAGGCTCTAGATGAGATGGTTGATAATGGTCCCCCCAGCTCTCCATCTCCCTCCCCTTCTCCCCTTTTCCCCCTCTTCCCACCTCCACGTCTGCTCTCTCCCACTCCACCCTGGCCCCACTACCTTCCTCAAACTCCAAGCATGTTTCCATTCCAGGGTCTCGGCACTTAACCTTGAAACAGATATAACCTACAAGGACCTGGGTTACTCCTTCAGTTCATTCCAGCATTTGTTCAAATGCTAGCCTGTCTGAGAGGCCGTCCCTGAGAGCTCTCTATAAAATACCAACTCCATCTCTTTCCTTTCTCCCTAATTCCATACTGCCTTCTTTCTTTCTTCCTCCACATAACATAGATCTGTTTATTGTCTGTCTCCCAGCACTTAGGATATAAACTCTATATGACCAGGGACTGTGCCTTCTTTGTTCATTGCTGTACCTTTTGTGTCTAAAACATGGCCTGTGGTGGGACAAAGTCAGCTGTCTGTAAATACCTGGCTAAACAGAATGACCTGACTAAATAAAGTGAAATCTACTAGTGATAATTATTGAATACTTACTCGTTATCACCTCTGTGCTATGATTTCTAAGTCTTACAATTATCTGTCAAGGTAGGGGTAATCATCTCCTTTTACAGATGAGGACACTGAATTATAAAGATTCCCTAAAACGCCCACATTTTTACAGTTGAGATGTGCTCAGGCGAGGATTCAAACTGACCCCCAAACCTTTATATTTTTTACTATAATACAGCAAGTTCCCTTCTAAACCTTTATTGCTGGTGCCATGCAATTGCCTGCAAAGAAAAGCAGAAAGAAGTCCTAGAGAACCACTTCTTTTTGGCACCAGGAGCAAGGATCTGGAGGAGAACCTGCAGGGGCAACTGACGAAAGGCGCCCCCCAGCAGTCCGGGGGAGTGAGGGGGAGAATGCCAGCAACTGCATGTGTAGGAGAGCCGGAAGCTAGCCACTCCAGCTCATCACCATTGCCTCAATAGCCAGCAGTGCCTGACACACAGTAGGGCTAGACATGTGTTGAATGAAAATGCCACACAGACGTGGAGGAAATGTAACCACCAGAGGAGGAAGGGCACACTGGGGAGAAGCTGCGAGGGCTTATGCTAGAGGTGGCATTTAAAAGTCCCCTAGAAGGACAAGTAGACTTTGCATTTAGATAAGCAACTGGAGAAAAGGCCTTCACGTCCTAGCTGGGACTTACTCAGCCCCAAGTCTCCTTGCCCACTCCATTACACTGTGTCTGACCCAGGGCACAGCTCTCCAATGGGAGGTGTTCCAACCTGACCTGCTGTTTCATAGAATCACAAAAATTAATTACCAAGCTGGAGGTGGAACGTGTGTCTCACTTATTCTTCTCAAAACCAACTCTAAATCTTGAGGGCAAACATAGCAGGCATTGAATACTCTTACCATTTCCCCATGGATGCAATGAATACTTAAATAGATCTATAAATCTTATTTTTGACTGAAAAATGTTTGTCACACATAGTAATGACCTAGCTTTTATTGAGCTTCTAATATGTGTCAGGAACTGTGTTAGGCACGTTACATGTGACAATGCATCTGCTTCTCACAAGAACCTATAAGATAATGATTATGTCCATTTTACTGAAAAGAGACTGAGTCTCAAAGAGGTCCATCATCACTCGGTTATAAAATCAGAGTGAAGATTTAGGCCCATCTGACCGTAATACCCTTGGCTCTGTCGACTGTGTTATCTTGCCTTCCAAGACATGAACTTTTTACTAACTTCTTCATATTTTGCTAAATTAAGCACCAACACAAAGGGGGCTCCTCCCCCAGGAAACCAGTTCCCTTTGACAGCAGCATTATACAACATAGTAATTGGTGCGTAAAATTGCAGGTGTATTCCTCCTTCGTGAATGCTGAAAATGAGAAAATGAACTGAGCAATCAGATAAATCAAGGGCGACTATTTACCTCTTAAGGGGATTGTGCCTTTTAAAAAAAAGACTGAAATCAATGTCCTAATTTATTGCATTGTTGTGAATAAAGAACGTGTTAGTGGACTGGGAAAATGGTAATCAATTTACCTGTCACGCAATGTCTAGTTTTAGTATAATCTGCCCATTTCTCAGCCTGGGCAAAGGAAACCCTCAGTCCCTGGTCACAGCTGATTGTCACAATAGACAATCTGACTCAAGCTGGGCTGATTAGATTTTCTCCAGAGAATGTTTCAGGCACGGAGTATGAACACAAGGAGTCAGGGTAGCTATAGCCCACAGTAACCCCACACCACACACAAACAAGAACAGAGAGAAATCAATATACAGAATGAGAGACAGGAAACTGAATGCAGCAGACACATGAGGCCAGACTGCACCAAAAAGCCAGAGAGACTGGCTGACTGACATTGCGGAGTGACAACTTTCTACTTCTGGGGAGGCCCACCGATTTCCTGATATTCAGTTCTCAGAGTCCCCTGATATATTAAATTTCCTTTTATGTAAGCAATTTTCGGGGGCTGTACAGGAATACCTTGGAGATACTACAGATTCAGTTCCAGACCACAGCAATAAATATCTCAGAGAGTCACACAAATTTTTTGGTTTCCCAGTGCATATAAAAGTTCCATTTATACCACACTGTAGCCGTTCAACTACAATAGCATTATGTGCAATAGCTTTATATCTAAAAACAACAATGTACATACTGTAATTGAAAAAATAATTTATTGCTAAAAAATGCTAACCATCACCTGAGCCTTCAATGAGCCTTCATTACATTTCTGTAATAGTAACATCAAAGATCATTGATCATAAATCACCACACAAATATAATAACGAAAAAGTGTGGAACATTGCAAGAATTACCAAAATGTGACACAGAGATGCAAAGTGAGCAAATGTTGTTGGAAAACTGGAGTGAGCCGATAGGCTCACTCGATGACGCAGGGCTGCCACAAACCTTTAATATGTAAAAGAGGCAATGTCTTCAAAGCCCAATAAAATGAGGTATGCCTGAATTAGTTACCTATTGCTGTGCAAAAAATTATCCCCCAAATGTAACAGGTTGAAACAATCAGATTTCTTATCTCACACAGTTTCAGAGGGTCAGAAGTACAGCAGCGATTTAGTGGGGTGGTCTAACTCAGGGTGTCTCCCAGTCTGCAGGCCAGCTGGGCTGCTGGCTGGGTCTCCAGTCCCTTCCAGGCTTGACTGGAGCTGGGGAATCCACTTGTAGACTCACTTACCTGGCTTTCGGCAGGCCTCAGCTCCTTCCTGGCTGCTTCCGCCGGAGGGAGAGAGAAAGAGAAAGAGATCCCGCTGGGTTCCTATCCTGGTTTCTCCCTTATGGCTGTGGGACTGTGGACAAGTCACTGAATGGCTGGACCTTGGTTCCCTCATTTGTAGAAGGGGCTGATTACCATAGCAACTATCTCTTAGAACTGATGAAAGGATGCAACTGGACATGTACGGCGTTTACAACAGGACCTGGCACAGAATCAGTGCTCGACAAATGTCAGCTGTTACTCTTAGTTCCTGAGTCTGCCATTCACTATACAACTTACCTCCTAGGCCAGAAACCCCCGAATCACAGAGCCAGACACAGCATGTCCTCCCTCTCCCCTAAATACAAATGAAGAACAAAGGGATACAGATTCAGTGAAAAAGGTTTCTCAACCACCAAGGGCCCCACAAGGAGAGGCAAGGGGACCAGGAGAGGCTACTGCCGATTCTTCAATGTGTACAGAGAAAGTTCAAAACTTCTTCATATTCTCTAATCTGTCCACTGCTTCACTCCCATCACAAAAACCTTCACAATGCTTTTTTATATAAATTAATTTTATTTTTTTTAACATCTTTATTGGAGTATAATTGCTTTACAATGTTTTGTTAGTTTCTGCTGTATAACAAAGTGAATCAGTCTGTCATACAGAGTGAAGTAAGTCAGAAAGAGAAAAACAAACACCGTGTGCTAACGCGGCGCTTTATGTAACGTAAAAGTCTCCGACTAGTGTTTAAGGGCTTGCACAGCCTGGGCCCAGGCTACCTTTTCCAACTTCCAGGCAATTATTTCTTCCACATATTAACTGCTTCAGAGAGACTGGACTCCTTGCCTTATTCTGAGATCTTGGTGGCTTCGTCTGCACCTTTCCCCTTGCCACTGCTCTTCCCTCCTTCCCGTTTGAATCTTTCCCAATTCCATTCACGTCTCAACTCGGTCTACTCCACGTTGCCTTCTCTGGCCATGAGCTCACGAGTGGTTTGCTCTTGCTTCTGAACTCCTGTAATTCTCTGGTCTGTTTAGTAATTCATTTGTTTACTCGGATTATTATTGACAATGCTTGTTCCCTTGAGAAAAAAAAGTCACAACTCTACACCACCCATAAAAATAGATTCCAGATGGATTAAAAGCTAACTGGAGTGAACAGGCAATTCTAGAGAGACAGAAAATAGACCAGTGGTGGCCAGGGCCTCAGGGGTTGGTGGGAAATGGGGAATGACTGTTAAGGGATCAGGGCTTTCTCCTTGGGATGATAAAATGGTTCTAAAATTGATTGTAGCGATGGTTTCACAACCCTATAAATGCATTAAAACCATTGAATGGTATACTTCAATGAGTAAATTATGTGTATTATAACTTTGTTACATTTTTAAAAAGTATTATTTTAAAAACTTGTGAAAAAAGTTAACCAGAGACAATTCAAGCTTACACTTACGATTTGTATATTTTTCTCTGTGTGTATCACACCTCAATAACAAGTTTATTTAAAAAGCTAACTGGAAAAAGGGAGATCTAGTAAAGCCTTAGGAGACACTACAGAAAAATAGTTTTTATAATACTTGGATGGGCAGAACCTTCCTCAGCATGACAAAAGTCATAAAAGAAAAAAACTGACATGTCATATTTTACAAATTAAATTTCCTGTCAGTAGATGACACTGTAAAAACTTAGAAGACCAGAGAATATTTACTATACATATAGAAACATATATATATGTATAATTCACAACTATCAAGGATTCAATATTCCTAATATAAAAAGAGCTCTTACAAGTTAATAAAAATTATAAACAACCGAGTGTAAAATAATATAGGCAAAGATATGAACAAGGGATGCAAATGGCTGTGACCAAGACAAAGTGCAACCGACGGGGAGGGGACTCTAACCCATGATGTGGCCTCACTGCTCCTTGGTAACTAACACAGCACCTTATCCACACTGTGGTCAATGCACATTTATCCAGGGCAACACTCTTATGCCCCCTCCCTTGAGTTTCAATTTTCCCTGTTATCTTTTTCACTCTAACGAAGTTTACATTCTCCATCTCTACTTCTGCGATAGCAGATGTTCCTTTTACTTTTATTTGAAAGCAAAAACATGTGTGTATGTGATTTTAGTAAAACCCTTCTGTCTCGTAGTTATCTTTTTGTTCCTTAAAGATGATTTTTCTTTTGATATGATTTTGCAACCCTAACTAATCCATTGCCCTTTCACACTGAGTTATGTGATCTGTTGAGAACAAGTGAGGAGCATTTCTATGGAGGCAGGATGGGAACTCAGCCTTTTCATCAGGAATTCCATCCTCGATGTAACAGGCAGAATTATTATGCGTTTGGGAAATTAAAATAATCGCCTCTGGCCAAAAGCAGAATTTCCCATTTGCTAATGAAAATACTGAGGAATTCTAAGGGACTAAATTGGCTTTAGTGCCACGTTTCCCTCTAAAAAAGCATTTGAAAAAACGCACACAGGTGGATAGAAGGAAAGAAAAATCTTAATCTTGGATTAGCCACAAGAGCGTGATGAGAGTTTACAAAGAACTGTGGGGTAAATTTTTTCTTTTCTTTTCTTTTCTGTCTTTTGCTGAGGAATTTAATGGGGAAAAAGTCCTTTCAGGAAACAAATTTCTTAGCAGTAGCCGAGTTTGAGGGAGCCGTGGAAGTCACAGGATTGAACCTCCAATTACCATCCCTTCCCCACATGCAGCCTACATTTGAAGGTCAACTTGGAAAGGAACTGAAAATCCCGCAGGCATCTCAGATGCCACAGGTCGAAAGTCCTCTAGCAGCTGTTCCTCTTATTGTGCTCCCCATAGCACAACAAACCCTGTCATCCAAGGTAAACACTGGTCCTCCTGGACCCCTCTCTTCCCTCCCCCTCACCACCCAGCCAGCCATACACCGAGCCCTGAAGAGTTTGCCTCCAAGACTTTTCTCAAACTCCTCTCTTGCTCTGACTGATGGAGTGATGCTTTACACTCTTGGGTCTCTGCAGTCATGCTAGACAAGAAATGGACATTTCTTGCACAAATGGGACCACTTCTTTCAGTCCACCAATGGTTCCTCACCTATCCTTCCCATGATGGGACACAGTCAATGTTGAAAGAGATCACATTCTAGGAATGCAGTGATGATATTCTGGAGAGTTCAAGACAAGACAAAATTGCAAGTTGTGTTGTTCTGCTTATAATAATTCTGAAAAGTGAACTTAACATGACTAGAAAATGAATTACCATTCTCATTTTCCTGTATACTCTAGGTACGACTTTAATTTGTGGTCATCAACAAAGCACAGTAAAAATCTGAGAAAATCACTGGAAGCCAACTGTCACAGGTGACATTATGGATTATGCAGTATCATGAATAATGATATAACATTAAATAACTAGCATTAGGGAGTTGCAGAGGTCAGACGTTCCATACTGGCTTAATTCAAACAGCTGCTAAAGAACTATGGCGTTTTGAGTAATAACCTTTTTGTCTCAGTGGGAGTTATGAAATTTGCCAGAAATGGTTCATTCAACAGGAAAGAACATGAAGAAATAGTTTATGGACCTGAACATGAAGAGGTGATGTCTGGACACTATGATGAATCTTTGTACATTGATTGGTCAATGAACTAATACATAAGTACCACTTCTACCCCACTCTAAATCTTTATCAATAAATCACTATAGTGTACAGGTAGGCATCATCCTATCCGCTGAGGGCCTGAATAGAACAAAAATGCAGAGGAAAGGCAAATTTGCTTTCTCTGCCTAAGCTGGGATATCCATCACCCCCTGCCCTTAGGATCTGCAATTCTGGTTCTCAGGCCTTCAGATTCAGACTGATTTACCACCACTGGCTTTTCTGCTTCTCCAGCTTGCAAACAAGAGATTGTGAAACTTCTTGGTCTCTGTAATCACATGAGCCAGTTTCTATAATAAGTTTCCATATATATAAGGGCATCATCAAATTGATGGTGGAAGAGACAATATGAGCGCAGCCAGGGATATTTTGAATTAGACATGCCTGTAATACATCCAAGTTCCAAAAGCCAAGATATGAAGCTTAGGAGAGAAGTTAGGGCTGGAAATATGAATGGATGGTCATCTGCTAGAGGAAGTTTCTCAAAGGCCATGGGAGAGGATCATTATTCCTGAGTATCGATTATTGCAGCACACCATATGTAAAAAGTAGAAAAAGAGAACTAAGAGGAGGGACCGAGTGGCCAGGGAAGGAGAAGAAACAAGAGCTCACCGTCTTGGCCGTCAAGTGATGAGGGATTAGATCTATTTTATCTTCTCAACCACCCTCTCACGAGAGCAAAAGGCAAAGCAAGTACTTTATCTCTATTTCACAAACGTGAAGAGGTACACTCAGAAGAGCTTAGAGACCTGGCCAAGGCTCTGTGGGGAGCAGAGGCAAGACCCAAACCCAGGTCTTCTCACTGCAAGTTCAAAACTTAAAACAATCATTGCTCCTAAGCATAAGGGAAGAGTTGTGTTAAGTGTGGTGGGTGTCTCCGATGGCTCAAATCTGACACATTCAATCACTAACTTTCCCCACTCCGTGAAATTTTCATCACCAACATCACTCTTTGGGATAAAGGAATTTTCAGAAGTCCTTTAAAATTGTACGTTTGCAGGGAGGATTTTAATACATGAACGTTTTAGCAGCTAAGTCTTAAGGTGGTTTTTCCCTCAGAACAGGCCTGCTCACAGCCCGTTCTCATCAAATTTCCAAAGAATGACAGGTCGTGAAGGATGCCAGAACATGAGAGGGAAAGGGGGAAATGTCTTTTGCAGGCTGAAAAGCCTCAGCAGCTACCAGTTAAGTGCACTCCAACCAAATTAAGTGGGGTAATGGAAGGAACTGACCACTGGAATCGGGCAACCAGGTAGATCTAGGTTAGGCTTAGGTTCTGCGGGGCTGGAATTGGAACTGAGTGGCCCTAGGTGAGGCAACACAGGCACTGAGGATCAGAGGGAAGGCAAGTATCAAATTTCCAAGACCAGAGCAGATGTCCCAAAATCAGAGGCCAGAGGCAAGATTGGGGCAGGGAGATCACAGAACCGGATAGAGATGGAAACAGAAGCGAGAAGGTCAGGAATTGGTAAAGGAGGCTGAGGGAATGGCAAAGAGGGTATGAGGGGGGATATGACCACAAACAACCATGAATATTTATACAACCATGAATATTTATGACTAATGTTCATGAGCCAATGGGTTCATGGGCTGGACACGAGTGAACCCAGCACCATGACCATCTAGCCGTGTGACCTTGGAAAAGACACTTTGCTCACCTATAAAAATGAAAATTTGATTAAACTATTTGTAAAACCTTCTCCAAATCCAAAAGCAAAACCATACTCAAAATCTCTTTTTAAAACAATACATTTCTTATCGACATTAAGGAAACTGCCAGACGCTTAAGAAAAGAAATTACCCACTGATTTATTTCTTACCTTTTAACAGCTATTCCTTTCAGCAAGAATAGAAGTGAAACAAACCGAGGGGTGGAAACATGAGGGCATTTTAAATCTCTGAATTGAAACAAAAAGTTTTAAAGGTAGCATAACAACAGCTTTTCTGTTTTCTCACTAAGAGCTTTTTATCTACAAGGTTCACCCAGAATGCTAACAAGTGAAAGCTTCAGAAACGCATCAAATGAAACCATTTCCATTTCCAATGGCATTAATCCTCTCTGTGGTTCAGGCAGAATTAAAGGTATCTGCCCCTAAGGAGTTGGCATCACTCAGGTGTTTTCCAAGTACACCTGTTTAGGTGTCCCTAGACAAGGGCATTGGCCTGATTCACCCCTACATTCCTGCAGTCACTCATGGACTTCTCCAGCATGTCATCCCCTGAAATCAGCCGCTTGCTACAAAGGGCACTAGTTAGAAAACAACTGGATGAGTGTTCTCCTTCTACCGCATGCAGTTCACCACTGGGAATTTCATTTTCAGGACAAACCTATTGATGGATCATATTTATGCTGATAACGTTATCCTTTTCAAAGACAAAAGATGAGATCTCCCATATAAATTAAAATGTGAGATTAAGATTCTACCTTCATTGTGATGTTTTTCGTTAGTTCGTTTATTCTGTAGATTCCAAGTGAACTAGCTGGCAGCATTAGGAGCTAAAAAAGCTGTCTACTTTAAAACTGATCAGTTACATCTCTGACAACTATACCAAAGCTCTCCCATGCTTTTAAAATATGAAAAATGCAAATAAAGAAAAACGTTGTGAAAAATGACTTAAATTCTCCAGGAGCCTCGTCTCTGGACCAATGCAGCACCAGGAATATCAAGTTATACTGCCGCTAGATAAAGATTTTGATCAGCACAAGCTGCTTTACTCTGACTTCTGTTTCCACTTCATCTTGGAAATTTCGTCAAGCTTATACAAGAAGAGGCCAATCACGTAGGATAAGTAACATTGGAATCTCATCAAAATCATCTTTAAAGTTGTACTCCCAAAGAGCATCTGGAGTTTTCAGCTTCAAAATACTTAGTAATTAGAGATGCTACACATCAGGAAGAAAATGACAAAAGCTGACATTTCTACTGAAAAGTCACTGGAACCAAGGGATTCGTCTCCAAATGTATTAATTACAGGAAGCCGCTTCTGCATGGTGGTTGGTGGTAATCGCTAATGCTAAAAGTAATGTTTTCTCTCCATCAGTTGTGCCAGCTTCATTCAGGCTCCCAGAAGGCTCCTATTCTCTATAAAGTCTTCTCGGATAATGGGTTTTATTTTCATAGAATAAAAAGCATGCTCGTTACGTGTTCAGATGACCCCCAAGCTAATGGGGTTTTCTATACCAGGGAGGTAGTGGAGTTCAAATTGGCACGGACAAACTGGATTAGCTGTCAGAATCCAAGCCAGTACGTGCAAGGAGCACACACACAGCAGAGTCTCTGAGAAAGGGGGAGCCACCTAGGGTATCTTTGTTCCTATGTCCTGAGATGGTCAAAAGGCTTATACACTCAGTTCACCCCCTCAGAAAGTGCCAGGCTTACACATAACCAATGAAGAACAAAGTCAGAGCGCAGAGGGTGAAACATTCCTTTTCCTGCTCTTTCTGGGTATCCTTTCAGTCAAGGCTGGGGAATCTGCCCACATGAATGTCCTGAAGACCCTTCTCCTATTTCTTCATTCATCTTCCTTCCCTTACTAACCCCCCAAGGGTCATAGCGAGCTCTCCCCTGTGTTGAAGGCTCATAGCTCCCCTCTTTCATACAGTTTCTTCTTGTCTCTGAACACACTGTAGGTCTGTTTCACACCGACACCCCCAGAACCAGCCCTGGCAAGCACGGCTTGGTCTCATTGGGATAGTCTCATCTATCAGTGCGGTATCGCTAATACAGATCACCTCTCATCGCATAACTTATGCTAAGTGACCTCCTGCCCACGCTGACTGAAGACGGGATAGGGTAAAGGGAGGGCCCTGCCATGTACACAAGCCTAGATTAGGGTCCAGAACCACTGCTACAACTTTTGTGAGTTTAGACAACACACTTCTCTCTGGGTCTCAGTTTCCTCATCTGCAAAATAAATAGTGAAGACCCTCAGATCGTCAGATTCCCTTCCAGCACTAACATCCTCTGAGTCTTGTCTCTACATTGGTGTTGCTCTTTTGTCCTCAGCTCACTCCATACTTTTCAGCTCTTGAGAGTGAGTGTATTCTCAGACTGTCTACTCCATTAATACCACCTTGCTAATTTTATGGTAAACTCATGGCCTCTTTGCATCTTAGGGCAGGAAGGGATCCCAGCCGACTTACCATCGGCTTCATCAGCTTCAGAGGACGAACAGCCAGCCCAAACTCACAGTCGTTGTGACCTATACCCTCATTGTTCCAAAGAAGATCTATGGCAGCTTAGCGGGATATGTGATAAAATGCAGGATAAATTAGAAGAAAAGCTAGAAAGAAAAGCAAGGGTAAGGACATATGGAGCCTGAAAGCTCCCCCTGCCCCGACCAAGAATAAGAAAAGCTCCCTTCAAAAATTCTGTGGGTAGTGCCAATTCCAAGCCACGTATTCGGCTCTGAGCTCTCTAACAGCCAAAAGGAAAAGGAGAACCCAGTGAGTCAGTAAAGGAGAAGCCTCCCTCTTCTCCCCAGCATTCTTTCCTCGGTTCTGCACTGCCTTTCAGCTGCACCTAAGACAGTGCTCAAAGCTAACAGTCACTGCCTGAAAGGGGTATCGACTGATGGCGGTTGGAGTTCTTCAGTCTTTGGCTAACTCACAGCTCGAGAAGGAAATAGAAACCATAACCTCAGAGACTGACCCTGTTTCTTATCAGACGTGGGTAGGGAAAAGCACAAAGAAATGTTGGTCCATTGTAATCGTTCCAGGTTTTCTTGTAACATCTTACTCACTGGCAGAAGAATTGAAAGACGATTCCTGAAAATGTGCATTTCTTGCTCTTTCCCTTATATAATACAAAAGGCTTCATGTGCTTCAGAAAGGGCCTTTGATGCATCATTAAATAAACACCTGGCTTTCTGAAGAGAGGCACCTTTTCTTAGCAGGGCAAAGACTATTTCCAAACATTTCCATTCTAAACCATCAGCGTGAACAAGCTCTACCTTCTCCTCAAAGAGCAACCACGGTCCGGAATGGCACTGGGATGAGAAACCTAGGAGAGGGAGTATTTTCAGAAGTCTGGGAGGCAGGGAGGCACCACAGAGATCAATCCTCTAAGTAGTCTTCTATCTAAATAATGTGTGTGTCTCCTATGTGTCCCCAAGTCCCTGTGAGGTGGGTAAAAGAGCCCCACTTCTGGATGAAGAGCTGAAAGTGACTAAAGGACTTTTTAGAAATAGGTTGCATAGTGACAAAGATTCACTTCCTGACCAAACTTCAGTTATGCTCCTTTGAGCCCTCTGCTGGACAAGGCCCCCAGATGGGCTCCTGTCTCCATCCTTGTAGAGTCCAGTTTTAGTAAGAATCCTATCAGGTGGGTTCGGCCAGAATTCCCCACCCTCGATGCCTGATCAAACTCCCCATCCTCCACCACCCCCTAGGTGATGTCTGATGCCCCTGGCCTTCCTTCAGCAGGAATCAGCTTAGGCCATTTTAGCCAGAATCCCCCCTTATCCCTGATGTTTCCTCTTAGTAATTTTCCATCCGCTGACCCCCACCTCTGCTCCTTGGCTATAAACCCACAGCTGCCCATGCTGTACTTGGAGCTGAGCCCAGCTCTACACTGAGGTCTCTTTTCCCCCATTGCAATAGCTCCTGAATAAAACCTGGTTTTATCACTTTAACAACTGTCCAGCTCTGGTTATTCTTTGGCAATAGCCACGGGCTGTGTCTTCTGATTAAAGTGTGGTAGAAGCCCTGGGAATTGGAAGGTGAGTTGTGAGGCCCTGGACCTGCCCTCCCACTAACTAGTTGCTTGATCTCAGACAAGCCACCTTCTCTAGGGCTAGGGTTGGGGTTGGGCTGGGAGCATGAAACGACTCAAACCATCACTACTGGGCAAGCGTAAAGCAGGCCCATCTCTCCAGCCCGCCTCTCTCCATCTGTCCCTGCTCTCCTCAAGTCCATCTCTTCACTGGTACATTGGCTTCTGTATCCCCTTCCCACATTTGCTCTGCACAGCATTTATAGGAGGGGAGAAACAAAGTCATTGATCTAGAACATGTGAGCACACGTGGGCACATTCGGTCCTGGCTTGCCTCTGTAATCTACAAAAAACTTTATACTGTTGTAGGTGCAGGATGGTAGGAGCATTTTGCCTTTACTAAAGTAAACTTTTCATTTACTTGCCTTCATTCTTTGCACATAAACAAGATAACGATGCCTCTGCTGCTCCAAAAGGTTTCCCATCATTTAATACAGTCAACCCAGGTTCTTTTCCGTAACTATTTGTGAATGAAAAGGAACAGCCTTCATTAGCTCATTCAAGCTTCTTTTTAATTTAGAAAGATCAGAACAGCTTCCTCTTCCCCAGTCATTACAGATGAGAGCAGCTTTACCGGTAGACAATCCACAACCTGCTCCCCAGCCCCAAACCAGCAGAGATTGGTCTTCACTCCCTAATCCGCCCACAATGCTCTATTGCAAGCTAACCTGATGCTGAATGCTGTTTTTAAACCCTGCTTCCTCTGCTAGAGAAGGTCTCTGGATGTTCCCACTGACACAGTAAGAGAGGTTGTGTATCCCATAGCCCCTAAGTCCTGCATGGGCCAGTTTGGAATTCCCATAGCCCCTAAGTACTGCATGGGTCAGTTTACAATTCCCATAGCCCCTAAGTCCTGCATGGGCCAGTTTGGAATTCCCATAGCCCCTAAGTCCTGCATGGGCCAGTTTAGAATTCTTTGTCAGAAAGAGTTTCATTTCTATTTCCTGGCTATGTTTTCATTATGGCCCAGTTTAATCTCTCCCTATAAATGAACATGATTTCATCAGGTCTCCTTAGGACCTGCCCTTCTGCACAATGATGCACTCCAGTTAATTAACCAGAGCTGCTCTTAGATGAGAACTGTGAACCGCCCTTCTTCCCTGCATTGTCTACTCAGAAATGACAATGACAAACTATGGGGCAAGACCTAAGGGTGGATTATAACCTCTATTGTTTCCAATAGTCACACTGACCTTAAAACTCAGAAAAAAATAAATTTCAACCAAATGGTCCTTTAAAAGACAGAGTTAGGGTTTCCCTGGTGGTGCAGTGGATGAGAGTCCGCCTGCCGATGCAGGGGACATGGGTTCATGCCCCGGTCCGGGAAGATCCCACATGCCGCCGAGTGGCTAGGCCCGTGAGCCATGGCCGCTGAGCCTGCGCGTCCGGTGCCTGTGCTCCGCAACGGGAGAGGCCACGGCAGTGAGAGGCCCACGTACCAAAAAAAAAAAAAAAAAAAGACAGAGGTAGTATGAAAATCTTTGGGATGTCTTACTAGCCTTCCAAAGGGAAAGCACTTGTGTTGCATTATGGCAATGATTCCATTGTTCCTGGTAAGATAATAATTTATATACAATACTGCCAATCATGTACCATAGTGAGACAGGCAGGCCTTCAATCTCCTTCAGTGGGAGTATAGCCACAAATGTGTATGTGTGTCCAAAATCTGTCCACTGTCAATGTGACTCTGTCACTAAATGATCGGTCTACCAGACTGACCTCAGCTTCGACACATTTACAATTTCCCATTGCGACAGCAGAAGCCATTGGAGCCTCATCCAGACGCTCTTTACAGACTGGTACACTCGCCCTTCTTCCAGACCACAAATGAGAGTGTTGGCTGCCAATGACAGCTGTCACGCTTCCCTTAAGAAGGACCCTCATCATAAACAAGGTCTTACCGTATAGCACAGGGAACTATATTCAATATCCTGAGATAAGCCGCAATGGAAAAGAAAAAAGAATGTATATGTATATATATGTATAACTGAATCACTGTGCTGCACAGCGGAAATTAACACAACATGGTAAATCAACTATACTTCAATTAAAAAAAAAAAGATAGCAACACATTTAAACAAAAAGGGAGAGAGAATGATCCTCGTCAACAGGAACCACTTTCCCTAGCAATGCCATGGAGGATACTCAAGGCACAGTCCCCCAGGGAAGAGACAGCAAAGCCTATATCCAATGACTGAATAATATGGGGTGTTAAATGCTGGCCCCCTTACCTCCCCCCGGGACAACTCTGGGGTGCTACTTATGCTCAGAGCCCCCTATACCATCATACTGAAGCTAGACACCCCCATCCCTGTCCAAGTTTTCTGCAGTCTTCTCCAGCTACATTTGCTCCTTTGAAGGCTGTACCTGAGAGCACCAGCTCAAGGAATCTGTTACACAGGAATCCATTCCTGGCTCTGCTTCTAGGAATCCCAGCCTAAAGCCCCAGTCAGGAGCAAAGCTAAGCACAGGAGATCACACCTGGATGTCAATGGTGGTGGTCCCTTATGAGGAGGAGGTGTTATGTCTCTTATTTTCATTCCATGGTGCTATTTCAGCATCAAAGAATAGGAGCATCCCTGGATTTCAAAGGCTCAGTGTGTCCGGATACACACATAGCCTGAATCCTACTCACATAACCATCAGGGATCAGGTTCTAAGGAACGGTTGCATGGAAAATATGCCTTAGGACTGTATGTATTCGCATAAGGTTTTGGGGAAACCACTAATGAGTTCTAATTAAGACCAACTTCAATAGTTTAATTGGGGATAGGATGGAGTTAAGATTAGGGCAGATATATTTTAACTGTTGGTGAAGTTGTATTTAAACTTGATCAAACATTTATTGAGGAGTCCCTGATACAAAGTTTTACACTAAGTGCCTTGCATTTGAACGCTCTGTGAAAGTAGATTCCCATGTCGGAATTCTACCCAGGAATATGGATGAAATACAAGTAGGTTAATTTTGTAATAAAATCTGTAAATAGTTTAAGTACTGCAACAGACTGTAAGCTCCTGGAAGGCTGAGGTGGTTTCCGATAAACGTGTCAGTACTCTTGAACGGGCATGTACTACATTTTGCCTGTCTTGAATCTATTCTGCCTTTTAGTAGCAGCAGTCGGATTGCCTTGTGAACTTCCTCCCTGGACTTGCAGCCCAGCTGTCTCTGGTGGAGTTAGCCCTGTCCTTCAGATCCAGTAGTGACTTACATATGCCCTGGTGGCAGTGACTGGTTCAGGGATGGGAGACTATGGGAGACTATGGATTCAAGTCAGTCTGAGATTCTTGCTGCAACAAGTGGAAGAAATGTTTCTTCTCCCAAATTAGTGAAACTTATAGAAGGCAGGCCTGGAGCTGCTGGTGCTATCTTTTCATAACAAGGAGACATCCTGCAGAAAAATAAAGCCTACCCAGAGGCAAGCAGAGCTGAGACATGAAAAGCAAAAAATTCTTTTTTCCAAAAATATTCTTGGTTTCTCTATTTCAAAGAGCAATGAATTCAAAAACTATTTAGGTCATTTTGAGGTGGATTTCTGTCAGTTTCAGTCAAATGCCACAACTAAGCCTTAAACCCATGATAGGCATTCCATTCATATTTTAGGTATGAACGTGTTCATCAGAATATATTGGTACCTTTACTATACAAGCAGACCAATACTTTTAACCTACAGCAGTTACATCTAATTTTAAAAATATGTATTGATCACTTACACTGAGCCAGATATTGGGCTGGGATTTTTGAAAGATTCTAAGAGGATTAAGACATGATTCCCTTCCCTTAAAACATTTACAATACGTCTAGCATCTGAGAGAAACCCATTAGATTTCAACTCATCTCCAATGGAAATAACACATGGACATCCATCTGAAGAAGTTATACTGAGAAATGTTTTATTAAAAACCCAATGGAGAAATAGGTGAGTCAAGCTGTTTCCTGGATCTAAACCGTAAGTTGGGGTACCAAGCCATAGATGATGAGTCCACTGGGACACAGGAAAGAAAAGTATTTTTAAACTTTTGAGATTGGAGAGTAGCTTGAACAGCCAAAAGGAACAGCCTGTCCTGTTGAGTGACTCACTTGAGAAATTTCCATTTTTATGCCATTTCAAAGCAGAATTTTTGAGACAAAATTTGGATTGCCTTTTAAGTAGATATGCTATTTGGATAACTTTCTTAGGATGAAATATGTCATCACATCAGAGATATCATGGCTTCTGTTTTTAATCTACCCTTTTTTTTTTTTTTTTACTTTCTCTGGCTGCTCTTAAGATTTTCTACTGATCACTTGTTTTGGTGTGCCTGGATCACTTGATTATGATGTACCTTTATGTAGCTTTCTTCATGCTTCTTTTTTTGTTTTTTAATTTTTATTTATTTTTGGCTGTGTTGGGTCTTCGTTGCTGTGCGCAGGCTTTTTCTAGTTGCGGTCAGTGGGGGCTACTCTTTGTCGTGGTGCGCGGGCTTCTCATTGCAGTGGCTTCTCTTGTTGCGGAGCACAGGCTCTAAGCACACGGGCTTCAGTAGTTACAGCACATGGGCTCAGTAGTTGCGGCATGCAGGCCCTAGAGCACACGGGCTTCAGAACTTGCAGCGCATGGGCCCTAGGGCGCGCAGGCTTTAGTAGTTGTGGCTCTCGCGCTCTAGAGCGCAGACTCAGTAGTTGTGGCACATGGCCTTAGCTGCTCCATGGCATGTGGGATCTTCCCGGACCAGGGATTGAACCCGTGTACCCTGCGTTGGCAGGCAGATTCTTAACCACTGCACCACCAGGGAGGTCCTAATCTACCTTTTTTGACAATCATTAAATTTAATAGCTTTTCCAAGACTTGGATAAACTAATGAGCAATGAACTACTAATAGCAATATCCTACTTCTACATAGTACTTCCTAGTTTATGAAAGCACTTTCCCATGCATTATCTCCTAGGAAGTTGGGAGAGTCAACAACTAAGTCTAAACAGTTGCTTATCTTTCTATAGGGTATTATTTAGTTTATTCATTTTTATTCCCTTTTCTCCATCTGTAGTACCCTTTTTCATCCTCACTTGGATTTTTGCAATAGCCTCATAACTAGTCTCTATTTCTTAGCTTTTTTCCTCAATATTCCTCCTGCATAGCTCTGACCATATCCCAACTCCTTAGTGCTCCATGCTTAGCAGAAAAAATCCAGACATCTCAGCTAGTCATCCAATGATCCATCTTACATTTCCAATACCAGATCCTACCCACCCATCACTGACAAGTTTCACAGAGAAGAGGAATTGGTGCTGTACTGAAGGATGGCAAGGGTCTGGATAGGAAGATAGTCATAGAAGCTGAGCCTTGAAGGAAAGAAGGAAGGACATTGGCAGAAACCACATGACTAGGAAGGTTCAAGGTGCAACCAGGAATGTTAAGGGCACCAGATTTGCCCGAAACAAGGTCCTAGGGACAAGTTGATACCCACAGAGCCTTGCCAGCTCTAAAATGCCTCAATTCTACTCAATAGCCCAGGGATATTGATTCTAAATACTGACTGCCTCTGACAGGAACGAAAAGTAAAAGGAACAGAAAGAAGAAAGAAATCTTTCTCTAAATACAGAACGTGCTTAGGGGCTTTAGCCCTCAAAGCCAGAAAAGGTAACTCAAAAAGGAGAGGACCTCCACAGGACATACAGGTCCATGGGAGCTGAGGCTCAGGGTGGAGCCCAGAGCTCCATTCTGAGCACAGCTTTGTCTCCCAAGACTGCGGTGACCTCTTCTGGAAAGGGCTGAGGTCAGACCAAAGTGATACTGGGAGTGAACCAGGAGAAGCAATGGCTGGGTAGGTCCCAGAGTTCTGGAGTCATTTCAGTCTAATCCAGCCACTAAATAGCTGTCATAGGAGAGGAACAGCCGTACCGGGAATTTTTATAAGACAGATATACTTTGTAGCTTGGAATAAATGACCCCTGTGAGAGGCCCCTGAGAGATGACTGTTCAGCTCACGTGGGCCAACACCTGGGCTGGGCGGGCCATTCTCAAGTGCCTGAGGAGCTTATTAGAAATACACATTTCCAGGACCCCATTTCAGAGATTCAAATTCAGTAAATCTGGGATGACGCTCTGAATTTCAGTTTTGTAACAAGCTCCCAGGTGATTCGGATGGATGCCCAGCTAGCTTTGGAATCACAGGATGACCTTACTCTGCAAGTCACTCCCTCAGAAGATGCTACACTCTCCCTCCACCTGGCTCCCACGCTAGGTGGGCTGTTGATGAGTCTATTGGGTTATGCTATTTATCAGTTCCTCTAGAGCAGTGAGTTCCAACTTATGGGCACATTAGAATCATCTGGAGTCTTAAGTTTCAATGTCTAGGCCATGCCCCAGCCCAATTATCACAATCATGGGGGGTGGGACACCTGTCAATTGTTGGTTAAGCTCCCCAGGTGATTCCAATGTACACATGAGATTGGAAATCAACACTCTATAGTCTTGCTACTCAAATAGTGGTCCACAGACCAGCAGCAGCATCACCTGGGACCTTAGGAATTCAGAACTTGGGGAATCAGAATTCCCTTCCCAGAACTGCATGAAAATCTGCATCTAAAGAAATCTCCATATAAGGTACACGCACACTCCAATTTGAAAAGCCCAGTTCGACTGATTTCTAATCTCTTCATTTGTTTGTGGATATCGAGGTCAGTTCTGCAGAGCTGGATAGGAAGAAGAACCATAACTCTCCCCAGTAGATAATCAAGTTCACATGAGCCAACCATAAAGAAATCGTTTTTCAGTACCTAGCGACTGCAGGAAGGTCCAGCCTGTCACCCCGGTTCTTCAGCACTTACAGACACTGCATGCTCATTTCAACATTCCTATCTGGTAACTATCAATAAAGCTAAAGGAGCCCTGCATAAATTGACTAATTTGTAGGACGTGTGCTCAACCCAGGTCACTCAGTCTGAGCGGAACCGGGCTCACCCCAGATTCCGCTGCCACGGGTCGTGTGGAAGATATACCTGGGTGATGACAGCTCCCACTGCTGAGTTGGCTAAGGATGAGTGCAACACAGTTGGAAAACTGCCTGCTCTTTTCCTGAGAGAGAGGGGAGGAGAGGTTCAAGGAGATGTCATACATAACACCTGCCTCTGGGAAATCTCCAGCAAGCATGAGCTCAGGAACAAAAGTCTGGAGCAGAATTATTTCTGCTGTAATTGCCAATTTGTCCACATCAGCACGACAGCCGCATGTAATTTACTGTGTATAAGCAGCCGGGCCCGTAGCGGGAGGTGAAAACCCCGAGGATTGCACCAACGAATGAGCAGGACCCTGGCAGGCGTCACCCAAGGGTCAGGCTCTCTGAAGGATGGATTTATCCTGCAGCAGAATTTTTCTCTCTCTGCCCACCCAGGCAAGCACGAGTGAGATCGTCTTTTCAAGGCACTTTAGACAGGACAATTTTATTATCGTGTTTATCAGGTCATGTTTTAAGGGGACAAGGAATGATCCCAACCTTCTTGTACCCTCTCTCTGCAACTTAAAGAGGAAATACGTTTAATAAACATGTGCTCCCTGTCTCTCCCCTCTCTGTTTAACCCACTCTAGCATCCTTTGTAGATTTTATCTGGATCTGCAGTAGCTGGAAACCTCTGAAGACTGGCCAAAGAAATCAAGAAGAACTGGGCCTAATGATTTATGTGCCAGTCATAGGTTGGGGAGCAGTGAGAGCCCAGATGGAGCACCCCTCTGTAGCTGTTCGTGTCAAGCTTCTAGAGGCTCTGCTGAGTTAGGATGGTGGTTCTCAGGCTTGAACAGGCAACAGGATCCCCTGGGGTTTGTGCTAAAAACCTGAAATTGCTGGGCTCCACCCCCCAGAGGTTCTGAATTAGCACAGGAATTTCCATTTCTATTGTCCCCAGGTAATGTTGCCGCTGACTCAGAGGACCGGACTCAGAGAACCAGTGAGCTAGGGGAACCCTGAGAGCAGCTGTGGGATTCAGGATGTGGAGACAAGCATAGCTAGGTAAGTCACCCCATCTTCACTTTGTGAACGGAGCATCTTTGTTCCATACTTCGAATAGTTTCTTAAAGACGGACTCCCAGAAGTGGGATTTATAGACCCAAAGCATATAATCATCTTTATGGCTCTTGATATTTATTTCTAAATTGCTTTCCAAAAGGTTTGGGCCAATTTATGATCATGTATGAATACTGAATATCAGTACTTTCATTACCAGAACTGAATATAATTCTTGACTTATTTCATATGCAAAATAATAGATAGGGTACTGATGACTATATTTAAAAACATATCCACTTCTTTGATTACTCTGTACCGTGAAATATTGTTCCGAATTTTTATCACCATCATAATTTGAGCATAAAAATTAGTACCACTTCCCACCTCTGTCAAAGCTCCATGACACCAGATTCTGCCTTGTTCTGCACTGCATCCTAAGTACCTAGTTCAATGCCTGCCACGTAGCAGGTGCTCTACAAAGGAACAAATTATAACTTCCCTTGCTTTTCTAGAGAAAAGTTATATACAGTTGCTGCTTAAAAATAACATCCTTTTCAGTTCCCATCGCTTCTGTGCCATTTGTTCAAAGGAATAGAAGTTTGATAGGGTTTTTGAATTTCCAATGCTACGTATGCATGAATATGTCCCTGCGCTTTTCCAATCAGCTAACAAGCATCCCTGAACATCCACAGTAAGCAGGGAGACGGGAGAGAGGCAAGCACCACGTCAGCTGAGGTCACCCCACGCGGCCTCCCTCTCCCAGCCCGATTCTCTCTTACGTTTGTTTCCAACTGTCGCGCTTTTCCCAACCCAATTCCACTACATTAAAAGAGGATCAGAGCCTCCTCTGTGCACGTCCCTGGCCAACTTGCAGCCAAGCAGCAGTGAGTGGAGGAGGAGATCGACTTTGTCCCCTTCCCTCGTGGGCTACAAGAAGCACAAGACTTGCCGGGGCACTGGACCCCTGGAACACAGCAGCTCCCCAAGCAGCCCGGCTCATTACGGAAGCTTCAGTGACTCTGATTCACACTCAGAGAGAGGCAGGCCCAGTCTCTGCCGCTGGGCTTATCCTGGAGACTGATGACTTTAATTTGATCTGAGTCCTTCATACGGTGGCCCAAGTGTCCTCACCGGCACTGTCACTTGGTAATGAATCACGAGATCAAAGGCAGGCCTCCGTGATTCCCGTGTGGGGCTGTTCTCAGCTCCAGCTGCCAATTCGTCGTGGAAGCTCTGAACTGTCTTCCCGATCTTACTTGCAAACAAAGATCCGCTGTGATTCCCTCTGCCTCCAGCTAAGATGCCAGCTGCCCTCTAGAACATGACCCTGATATACTTTTCAAGTTCAGTTGTTATTCCTCCCTGGGGTTGCAGAGGAGACCACACACACCATTCCTGTCTCCACACCTTGGACCACACCCTATTCTCCAGTCCTCAGATAGAAGAACGCCCCCCGGCCTCTCATCTTCTGAATCCTAGTCACCCACCAGGTTCATTTCGGGTCCTATTTCCTCGAGGAAAACGTACCTGACAGCCTCATCCCAAGGAGAACACACTCCTCTAAATGAAAGCAAACTGTGTCTGCAACACCCAGCCTCTTACACACAAATCCAGTTAACAACACAAAACGGTACATTTCACATCTTGTCTCCCCAACTAGCATGCAGGATTCAAGCCTCAAATGTCTTTGTCCCTCCCAGAGACTTGAATGCACTAGGGATTCAACAGCTGTGGAGAACATTTCTTTAATGAGAAGGAATCTCGCAGGTGTCCTGTTCTAATATAACCTTTATGTCCTTAACAACTCTGCAAACCAAACCATAATTAGGTACAAACCTAATCTGACCCCAGGGTCCCCAGCATGACATGTGTGTGCACTCGTGTGTGGACACAGCAATCTGAACAGCAGTGGCGTCTTCAAAATCTGAACACAAAGGCTCGGGCCTCTCTGGCAAAGCCATCTTAGCATTTCCCTCGAAACAACTATACCGGACTTTGTAAAATCACCTCATGTTACTTTGATTCTTCCCATATAAAACCCCTTCCCAAAGATTCCTGGAAAATCCATTTCTCGTCTGGCTCCTGTTCACGCATCCATGTCAGTAACAAAGCTTTGACAAGGGCTTGATCCAGGTGCTGCTTTTATCTGTAACACCACACGCTGACTGCTTTCATCCTGTCGCTCTGAAACACCCACTGCCCAGCAAGTCTCTCTCACCCTACAATACCGTGTACTGCTACTGCACTAGCAGTTTTCAACCAAGCTGTTTTACACGTTATCGACTTTTATTATTAACTCGAGGAGAGGGGTTGATAGATGTATTTAACACGTATGCAGGTGAAATGTATCTGCATCACAGCTGCAGACTACAAACCATTTAAGGCTATCAAGAATTACCTCATTAATAAATGCTACCAGTAATAGGTGGAATACCCGATTTATTTACCCAATGGCTAGTTTCATCTTCATAGTTTCCTAGAAAAAACCATATATGTGGAGTCAGACAAAATGTAAACTATGCTTCTGTTTTCTCTCTTGTTCACAGGCTAATATTTATCTTTTGTACCTCTACATTTTTTTTTCAAACATGGAAGCATTCTACATAAATACACATGAATCTAGGACTTTAAGAAATTAAGAAAGGGCAAAAAATAAGATAGTGAAATGGAACCAGGTGCGGCAAATTGCATTTTACGAAAATGGATGCAACAGTATCTCCCATTCCACAAGCTCCTCTACAATGTGACCTTGACATTCCACCCATCAAGAGGTAGCATATGTGCCCCCTTTTCCTTGTTGGGTGGGGCTGTGGGGGAGGGGGAACAAGGAAAGGCAATTCAGCTTCTTCCTTGAAATACTTGCACTTGGAGTCCTGAGCTGCTGTTTAAGAAAATTATCCTGAGGCAGCCATGTTGTGTGAAAGCCCAAGCCATATATAAGACCAGCAGCCCTGGTCTTCTTCCCAGGCCAAGCACCAGACATGTGAGTGAAAGAGCCCTCAGGTCATCCCAGGCCCCAGCAGTAGAGTCCTCTCCAGCCTTTAGGTCTCCCCAGTTAAGGCCCCAGACATCATGGAGCAGATTCACATTGTCTCCACTGGGTGCCCTTTGGGGATTTCTAACCCATGGAATCCATAACCTTCATAAAACGTTTTATTCCACTAAATTTGGAGTCGTCTGCTCTGCAGCAGTAGTGACCAAAACATCTAGTAATGGTAATTCACAGACTTAACAGTCACCTGATTCCTTTGCTATTCTAAGAGGCCTCAATAAAACAACCGTCCTACAGAATCAGAATCACTGTGCTACTCCAGGAGTCCAAAAGCATGCCTTTAGGGCTTCCCCGGTGGCGCAGGGGTTGGGAGTCCGCCTGCCGACGCAGGGGACGCGGGCTCATGTCCCGGTCCGGGAAGATCCCACATGCCGCCGAGTGGCTGGGCCCGTGAGCCATGGCCGCTGAGCCTACGCGTCCGGAGCCTGTGCTCCGCAACGGGAGAGGCCACGGCAGTGAGAGGCCCGCGTACCGCAAAAAAAAAAAAAAAAACAAAAACCATGCCTTTGGATGCCAGCTCTGCCACTAAGGAATGTGTGACTTTGGGAACAATAATATCTGCATAATGCTTTACCTTCTACAAATATCTTCTCACGTTCATAATTTCATTTATTCTTCCCAAAAACCCTGTGAAGTACAACAAGCATTCAACTCTCTGAACCTCAGCTTCCACACTGTAAAATGAGGACAAGCTCTGTTCTAGCGACCTCAAAAAGGCTTTTGTAAGATTCAAATGAGGTATTATAAGCGAACGCACATTTGAAGGGCAAAAAAATAAGTATTTGTCAGCTCAGGAGACAGAAATGTCAACAGAGGCACAACATATCAATCTTCGTCAGAACTACAGACTCAACAACTACACAAACACATGCTCTAACGTAGACTTCAAATTCTTGCCACCCCAGAATAAATAAATTTGATTAAAAGAAATTCTAACCTGGGAGGAGAGGCTTCCTTTTCCTGCCGAGGAACTCACAGAGACTGCTGGACTCGACCATCCCTCCTACTGGAGGGCCACGGGAGCTTTGCAAACTGATCGCAGGTGGAGCCCCACGTCTTATAATACATCGCAGGCATCTTGACCATGTTCACCTGGGCCAGGTCACGGAACACGGAGCGCAGAAACCACTGCACCTGGCAACGGCCTCGCGCACAGGGAGTATTGTGAGGGGGAGGCAGCAAAAGGGAAAGATTAGGAGAAAACAAATCCCAGTGATAAACCCCATGTGCACCTTTTGCTTCCTCTTCCAGAGAGCCTCTTTTCGGAACAAAGCTAAAGAACGAGACGTTTCATGCCAACAACAGGACTGATCTCTGAAACTGAGAAGGGAGTGTCCAAAAGAGGAATGTAAATTGCCGGAGAGTGTTTAACGCTCGCCTGTGGGTCCATAACTCGGCTCGGAGAGAGCAAAGAACACTGTACCAAGAGTCTGAAGACCTGGGTTATCAGTCCAGTTCTGCCACCGACTAATTGTGAATATGTCACTATTGGACCACGAGCTCCTTGAGAGTAGATCTGCATCTTGACCATCACTATACCCCTCGCACTAGCATGGCTAGCCTAAAGATGTCCAAGAAATGTTCATTCAATGAATGAATGAAATTCATTAATGTAACAAATGTACGGCATAGGGAATATAGTCAATAATATTGTAAGAACTTTGTATGGTTAACAGATGGTAACTAGACTTATCCTGGTGATCATCTCATAATGTATGAAAATATCAAATCACTAGGTGGTACACCTGAAACTAATAAATATTGTAAATCAATTACGTGTCAATTTTAAAAATTCAGTGGCTGAGAGTGTGGGTTCTGCAATCGAATAGACTAAATTCAAATTCAAACTCCATCGTTTGTTATCGGTTAGTCGACTTCTGTCTCAGTTTCGTCGTCTGGAAAACAGGGATAATAACACCACCTTCCTGTAGCAGGTGCTGCCGATGTTCTGCCTATGCCCAGCCCACCACATCCCCTGGCACAGCTGAGTTTCTAGCTAAAACTGACAGCCTCCCACCTTAAACACCTCTTTCATCTCTGCTGGAAGGCTTTCTCTTGCACCAAAAAAGCCTGCTCAGCAGAGGCAGAGGCAATCCCAAAGTGCTAGAGAGTGATGTCCAATGCGGAGGCTCGGGGTAAATGCTCCAGCCTCCCGGGGCTCTGCTCGGGCAACTCTGACCTATGTTCCCCGGCAGGACTGAGACCCAGTAACCTACTCATTAATATACACTTTACTGGCTTTTCTACCTCTCACTTCCCCCCTCCCCCTGCAAAAAAACTCAATTGTGCTTCTTAAGTAAATTATCTGCACTCAAGGCCTTGTCTCAGAGTTTTCATTGGGGGTATTACGGATGAAACTGTGTCCTCCCCAGATTCATGTGTTGAAGCCCTGACCCCTCGTATCTCAGAACATGGCTGTGTTTGGACGTAGGGGCTACTAAAGAGGTGATTGAGTTAAACTGAGGCTGTTAGGGTGGACCCTACTCCAATCTGACCGCTGTCAGAAGAGGTCAAATTGGAGTAGACGAGGAAATTTTTTGTTTGTTTGTTTGGTTTGGTTTGGTTTGGTTTGGTACGCGGGCCTCTCACTGTTGTGGCCTCTCCCGTTGTGGAGCACAGGCTCCGGACGCGCAGGCTCAGCGGCCATGGCTCGCGGGCCCAGCTGCTCTACGGCATGTGGGATCTTCCCAGACCAGGGCACGAACCCGTGTCCCCTGCATCAGCAGGCGGACTCTCAACCACTGCGTCACCAGGGAAGCCCTAGATGAGGAAATTTAAACAAAGAGGCACCAGGGATGCACACACAGAGAGAAAGGATATGTAAGAACACAGCAAGAAAGCAGTCATGTGCAAGCCAAGGAGAGCGGCTTCAGGAGAAACCAAACCTGCTCACACCCTGACCTTGGACTTCCAGCCTCCAAAACTGTGAGAAATACATTTCTGTTGTTTAAGCCACCCAGTCTGTGGTATTTTGTTATGGTGGCCCAAGCAAATGAATATGGGAGAAACCCCAAATAAGATACCATCTCATGAAGTTATCATGAAGAACAAATAAGACAATATGTCTCCGGTACCCGGCTCACGCCTGGAGTAACTCAATACCTGGCCGTTGTCACGACTGTCAGTATCATTAGTCAGTAGTGATGGGAGGGGTAGGAATGGCCGTATCGTCATCATCACCATCTATAAAATAATCATTGCTCTGCTACGATATCTCAAAGGGTACTTGTGAAGCACAAAGAAGAGAGCAGATGTGGAAAGATGTTACGTGTTTAACATTTACTTACCCTGGACTTCCCTGGCGGTCCAGTGGTTAAGACTCTGTGCTTCCACTACAGGGGGCAGAGGTTCAATCCGTGGCCAGGGAAGTAAGATCCTGCATGCCATGGCACAGCCAAAAAAAAACAACAACATTCACTCACTCTTTCATTCAACAAACTTCTATTAGGATCAACCCCAGGCACTGGGCTAGGTGCCGGAACTACAGAGCACCGTGCTGTCCAGTACTACGGACATTAGTCACACGCAGCTCTTTTTAAATTTAAATTATTTAAAATAAAATCCAATTTAAAATTCAGTTTCCCAGTCATGTGTCGCATTTCAAGTGCTCGAGAGCACCTACTGGCGACTGTATTGAACAGTAGAGAAAATATTTCCAACATTGAAGAAAGTTCTATTGGACAGAACTGGTAGAGGCAAAAAAATCAATTTCTACTCTCGATGATTCTTAATCAACCACAAATTCAATCTGATAACGATATTTCTGGAAATGGACTCCAATGTCCACTCCGTGGGAGGCCAGTCTTTGCTTCTGAAGGACACTACAGTGATTCTAGACATTCAAGTTCTGAGAATAGGCGGTGGCTATTCAGATCACTGCCAATAATAGCAAGGACATTCTTTCAGTCATAGAATGCGACTGAATGCCTACTCTGTGAGAGTGACGATGCTGGGAGCAGCAGGGCACACAAAGATATAAAAGCCACAGATTCCAGTCTTAAGAAGCTTATAGTTTCATATTAGGAATAATAGATATACACAGATAGCTGCAGCGTATAGAAGATGGAAAATAGCCTCATGTGAAAAGTGACTCTCCTAACAGCAGCTAGTATGGGTGAGCACATAGCATGTGCCAGCCTGGAGCCAAGAGCTTTATAGACATGTTCTCGTTGAATTGTAATCATCACCCCAGTAGGTACGCTGTTATCATCTTCATTTTACAGAAAAGGAAATGAAGCGCAAAAAGATTAAGGACCTGGGCTTCCCTGGTGGTGCAGTGGTTGAGGGTCCGCCTGCCGATGCAGGGGACACGGGTTCGTGCCCCGGTCTGGAAAGATCCCACATGCCGCGAAGCGGCTGGGCCCGTGAGCCATGGCTGCTGGGCCTGCACGTCCGGAGCCTGTGCTCCACAGCGGGAGAGGCCACAACAGTGAGAGGCCCGCGTACCGCAAAAAAAAAAAAAAAAAAATTAAGGACCATGCCCAGAGCCACGCAGTTTGTAAGTGGTGAACCCAGGCGGCCAGATCCAGGCTCAGTGCTCTACATTGCTACTAGTTAGGACGGCAACAGCATGGCTCATGGTGGAACGTCAACAAACCTGAAATCATGGGAGGACCCACTTGGGAAAACAAATCTTATGCCCCCACTCCTACACACCTGTCTTAGCTTGGCTTCCCTCCAAAGCAGAGTGAGTGCCAAGGACTCGGGCGCAAGAGTTTTATTTGGCAGATGATCTGAGGACGCAGGCATGAGGGAGGAGGGAGAATGGGATACGGAAGGAAGAGAAACCAATGTCAGGGTCCATTACCGAGATCGCTGCCGTGAGCAACAGGGAATCACTGCCACACATACAGCACGCCTCCCATGGCTGTCCACCTAAAAGACAGAAAACTTTAGCCAGCAACATTTAGCCAACAGCTCCCATCCCTCACTGGCTGAGAATTCCCCCCGAGTGTCAACATCACCCTGCTTCTAGTCTGCCCTGCACAGCCATGCAACTCCTATGACCTCAAAGAGAACCTGAGGCAGAATGCAGGAAGATTCATATCACAGCCTTGCATACCATGCAGCACAAGGTGAATCTAGAACTGCCCATGCAGCCGCAGCTGATTCAGAGGGAGATGACAGGATATAACATGGGCATCAGGGCATCTACTGTACCACTCAGATTTCTCCTCTTTGGTTTCATTCAACTGATTTTTCCAAGCACAGATTTGTAGCCTAGGAATTAGGGATGCCTTGGCTAAAAGAGGACACCAGCCGTACCCTCATGGAGCTTACAGCCCAATGGGAATTCGTTTCTGACCAGTTTTCAAGCAGGAATCTTCCCATTGTCCGTCCGCCAAAGTGCTGGGACCTATACTTAAGGACCATCCACAGCTGTACAAGCCAGAGTTCCTTTTCTGGTTACACAACTGCTTTCATAAAAACTGGCTGTGTCCCAGCAGCTACTGAGCATTTTCCTCCTGAACTTTAGTTGACAGAATTTCATTACTTTAAACTCATTTCAACTACCAGAAAACATCGTGCACTTTTCCACTGGGTCCAAAACATTACTCAGAAAGAAATGAATAGGAGGGAGAGACGGGAAAACCCACAGACGAAATATCATTAGGATTGTCGGTTCCAGAGCCGGGCTGCCTATGTTGTCATTTCATCTTTGTGCGTATTTACCCAAGGCCCTTCAGTTCCACTCTGAGTTTCAAAGTTTGAAGTTTTCTTGAGGAAAGAAGGAAGATGAGAAAATCCACTTCATTAAAGTCTAAGATTTTCACTCAAAGTTTGGTCACTTCTTCATATCAATGAACTCCAGGGGTGAAACTTCTCATGGGAAATAATAAATGTTTTTAAACAGGAGATGGGGAGAGTCTAAACAAGACATAAAAATTAAAGCATTAAATTAGAATCAACTTCGGTTGAGACAGTAACTTTAAAATCTCTTTCCAAAGGGAGCTATGATTTGAAGCATTTTGAAGAAGGTAATCAGTGACCACTGAAATACAAGGAGGTACGATGTGCAGTGTCCCTCAAAGGTCTTAGGCAAAAAGACATTCAATGCGGTCATGTCCACACTCAAGAATTTCCAACCCTCATTATAGTGATTTCTTTAGTACATTTCTGACAATACCCCATTGGTCAGCTTCCACTCCTAGCACCACACCATTAGCCTAGTTAAATCCATCATTCAGAGATTTGTGCTAAAGAGACCAAAGTTTATAAATTAGTTCTATATTCAACCAGTTTATTTTGTCCCATTTTTAAGACTGTTAACCTACAACATCAGCTTACAATATAGGCAACTGATCGCAATGAAGGTGAAGAGGAAGAGGGATCAGTGGAATCAGTTCTCAGCACTGCAAAGACGTATGTCTTACCATGTCAGGGCAGGACATGACAGCTCTGTCACCTTCTTTTCAATCCTTGATCTTCTCCTTCCTTTTGTCTTATTATTTTAGTTAAGTCCTACAAAACTGTGAAATAGAAGCCATAAAAATGGATATCTTTTTATATTTCCTAACAAATGTTTTTAAAATTCCATCATGAAGTGCTTCCCTGGTGGCGCAGTGGTTGAGAGTCCGCCTGCCGATTCAGGGGACACGGGTTCGTGCCCCGGTCCGGGAAGATCCCACATGCCGCGGAGCGGCTGGGCCCGTGAGCCATGGCCGCTGAGCCTGCGCGTCCGGAGCCTGTGCTCCGCAACGGGAGAGGCCACGGTGGTGAGAGGCCCGCGTACCGCAAAAAAAAAAAAAAAAAAAATTCCATCATTAACTATGATATTTGATATAAGACTTTGGGGGATTAGATCTGTCACATCTAAGAAAATTCCTATTCCAATTTTGCTGGGGTCCTTCTCTAAATATAGGCTAGTGTTGAATTTTGTGAAAGTTTCATATGATTTTTCCCATGTATTCATTTATAATTCTGCATAGGTTATAGAACTACAGCATCAAATCCAGAAAACTCTGATAATTGGTCCTCAAGGCCTTTTACGTTTCTAATCAGAGATTGGCAGTTGGGGTTTGGGGCTTATTAAGAAGTAAAATATTTATTCAATTCAAATACACACTTCCCGTTACCATATTAGGATTCTGTAAAGGAGAAAAAGACTAAAGACTTTGGTGGAATTTCATCCTGTACTCCATACGATTTTAAGTAACATTTCACCTTAGCAAGATCTTGTTTATTTTTACATGTCCAGTTGGTATAAACAAAAGCAGAAAAATAAACCTTCCCGCCCCCCCTTAATTGGGCAGGGTCAGTGTTATAGCCATCAAGATAAAGTTAGACTATGCTCGGTTTCATCTCCTGATACACTCCTAGCCTCTTGAAAACCCCCTTCAGACTGGAAGCCATCAGCCTCAGAAACCAAGAGCAGATTAGATATACTGGAGTCCACCTCTCTTCCCCTGGTGCCTCCAATTCAGGAAATATGGGGTCAACACATCTCTGAAAAAATTGGGCTTTTTAGAAATGTTAAGGACACAGGCTTAACTCTCCTGGTGGCTCCAAACCACAGATACTTTCCTATATGAGTTGCTCATGTCTGACACTTGGGCTCATAGGAAAATAATTTCCACTCCATGTGGCTCTGGGTGGCAGCTGCCCCAGTCCTAGCTCTGGCTTTTCATTTCTCTTGACATTACCCTCCTCTTCTGTAATAGAAAACAATGGAACCCTACAATGCACTGATATCCAGGCGATATTTCTAGGAATCATGGCCTACTGACAGCTTTCACCTCTCTTCTAGTCTCTCCCGTTGGCCCACCCCTCCTAGGACGATGTGTCCCTCTATCCAGGCTGAACCATACGAAGAACACAAGGAAAATGGAGAAGTTATGACTATTTCATTTGCAGGTGAAGGAATGCACACGAAGTGGCTTATGCAGAAATAGGCTGGTGTCACTGAAAGTCCAAGGAGCAGACAATCTTCATGCACAACTGCATCCAAGTGCTCCAAGAATGGTGTCAGGAACGGGCCCCTCTCCTCTTCTCCCCGCCTCTTGGCTCAGCTGTCTTCCAGGCTGGCTGCATTCTCCGGCAGCTTTCCCCATGCCGTCTTCAGCTTGCATTAGACTCTCAGTAGAAAGAGATCGTCTCTTTCCCAAGAGCTCCACCCAGAGTCCTGGGGAGGCTCTCATTTCTGCTTGTGTCACGTATTCTGTATCAGTCAGGATCTTAACAGGAAATAGTTCACTTACACTGCATGAATTGAAGAGAGTTTAATTAAGGGGCTATTCTCAAATATGGAGGCAGTGTGTAGGGAAACCACAGGGGAAGGAGGCGCTCTCGTGCCATACACTGGGGATTTATTATCTGTGCGTCTGGAAACAGAAGGACCTGTCTGCCAGGAGCTGCAGCCTTTGGTGGAGGTCTACAGCGAGTCCAGGATGAATGTGTAGCAGAAGCCAGACGATAACGGAGCTCACCAATGAGGTCTCTACCGGCCAACGTCTTAGGGCATAGCAGGGGAGAAAAGGGTGGAAAATGGATTCAGAGATCAGATGGAAGATATCCATATCCATCTCACCATGCTCATTCCTGAACCAGTCCCGATGGCCAGGGGAAAGTCCTTAGACCTGAGTCTATGCCCGTCTCTGGAGCTGAGGGTGAGGTCAGGCTTACCTCAAAGAAATGAACTGGGAGCACTTGCCTGCATGTATGTGTGTGTGCATGCATACATGTGTTCATATGCTTCCTCAGCAGATATCAAAGTGCATTACCAGAAAAAGGAAAGGATTCTGGAATGGCAAAAATAGCTGGAGACCACCACAGGGCAAATGCATTTCTCTTGGAGTTGTTCCAACTGATCTTAGAGATCTACCAATATTTTTCTTTGGCCTTTTCCTTGCAGGCCTAGAGGGAGGCTTGATTAGCAGAGGTAGCGCTGGCAGCTGAGGGTCAGCCTCCTCACCTTACATGAATTTGGTCATGATCTCCAGACAAAGGTCCATCCCCCATGCAAAGTTCCCTGGAAAACATACCGCACACACTGACTGACAGCCTGGCCAAAGCGATGCCTTCAATTTGAGTTGACCTTCGGTTCTCCGTTGCTGCCTTCAAGGCTTGTTCATCCCAGGCCTGTTTGTGCCGGCCTTCTCCCCATCACTTGATACCCAATGCCATTTCTTTCTCTCCATCCCCAATCCTAGACCCAGATAACAATTTTCAACTCTGTTTTCCATTCCGTGTACTACTTTCCATTCCAGGTGCTCAGATCCAGAATCCCAGTGGGATTAATAAAACCAAATAAAGCCAATTTTTTTAGCCAATTGCCCTAGGATACTATGCTGCCGGTGCTGAAAGATGGAATTCTAGGGACGCCAGCGCTAAACAGCTTCCCCATCCTGACACACGCATACAACAAGGATTATGCCCTTTTCCAGGGTTCAGTAGACAACATCATCATGGCCTACACAGCAGTCACTTGGCAAGGAAACATGCTTAATATGGAGGTCACAGAGGAGGGACAGGAGAGGAAGAACAAAGAGGGAGGGAGAGAAGACCCTGGGGAGAAACTACTCAGTGTAATTCTGAGCTCTGCTGAAGTAGGACCTTCAAACGCTAGACCAAAAATGTCCCCTGAATCTTACGAACTTCAACCCCATCATCCTGCCCATCCCTTCTCATCTGTTCCCCAAGAGAGAGGAATAAGTGCGACCTGTGCTCTTAAAGTGACAAGCAAAATGGAGATACCCTTTCTCAGGAAGACAGCAAGACACCTGTCATTGTTTACATGACACACTGAGGGTATATCTTTAATAGAGTCATAAATATTCTGCTGTCTCGGGAGGGGGATTCAGCACTCACCGCTCTTGTTGTTATGGCAGATGAGTGGTTTTCATAACTGGAAATAGCAAGTCATTGGCTCGTTGGGTCTTCTTTTTTCAGGGCCAGAAGCAATATATATTGTTTCCCAAGGATTTTTTTCTTGGCCATTGTAGGCCTCCCTCAGGCTGCTCCTTTCTTGGTTTCCCTGAGACTACAATAGTCTCTCTTCACTCTCAGTTGTATAAGGAGCAGTGGATCCTTACTAAGCTCATAGGGCTGCATGACCTTGGGCAGGTAACCTAACCATGTTTGCCTCAGCTGCCTTATTTATGACATAGGGAAAATAATCAGGCCCACGTCACAGGGCAATTGTGAAGATTAAGTGAGATAGTGCAAGTAAGTTCAGAACACTGTGCTTGGCATTAGAAAATGTTGGTTCTTACTATTGAAAAGGAAAATAAGAGTTAAGCGTATTTCATAATGGGCATCAGGAGTTCAGATGGGGTAAGCTGAGAAGGCTCTGTGAGCTAGACCGGAGAACTCAGGTGAGAGTAATTCCTCTGCGCCACCATTTCTGTTTCCTGATCTTGTGTCTCGGTTAATACTTGCTTTGTTGCACTTTCCCTCCATCTGCTCTCTCCAAGAGGACTGCAATGATAGTAGCGGATGCCATGAGGACAGGACTGTGGCTCTAATGCCCCAAGGCCCCACGTCTTTTGCACATATTAAGTGCTCAGGAAGTGTCTGGTGGTTGATACCTATAGGAGGAAGAGGGCACCCCAAGCAGAAAAAACGGCTGATAATCACCTGGAGGTGGGAATTTATTGGGTGGGCCAAAAAGTGCCTTTGGTATTTAAGCAAAAATAAAAGACACATTTTTCATTTTCATCAAAAACTTTATCGAACAACATAATCACCCTTTTGTTCCACTACCTTCTGCCATTTTTCAGGCAACTTCATAATTCCATCTTCCCAAAACTTTTATCTTTTTGAGCAAAGAACTTGTCCAGGTGCCTTTTACAGTCTTCCAGGGAACTGAAATTTTTTCCATCAAGGGAATTTGGTAAGGACTGAAATAAATGGAAATCCAAAGGCGCAATGTCTGGTGAATACGGCAGATGAATCAGAACTTCCCAGCCAAGCTGTAACAGTTTTTGCCTGGCTATCAAAGAAACACGCGGTCTTACGTTATCCTGATGGAAGACCATGTGTTTTCTGTTGACTAATTCTGGACACTTTTCATTGAGTGCTGCTTTCAGTTGGTCTAATTGGGAGCACTACTTGTTGGAATTAATCGTTTGCTTTTCCAGAAGGAGCTCGTAATAGAGGACTCCCTTCCAGTCCCACCATACACACAACATCACCACCTTTGGATGAAGACTGGCCTTTTTGGCGTGGTTGGTGGTGGTTCATTTCTCTTGCCCCATGATCTCTTCTGCTCCACATTATTGTACGGTATCCACTTTTTATCACCCGTCACTATTTGTTTTAAAAGCAGAATGTTTTCATTACGTTTAAGCAGAGAATTACATGCAGAAACACGGTCAAGAAAGTTTTCTTCGCTTAACTTATTTGGAACCCAAACATCAAAGTGATGAACATAACCAAGCTGGTGCAAATGATCTTCAACGCTTGACTTGGATATTTTGAGTATGCTGGCTATCTCCCGTGTGGTATAATGTTGACTGTTCTCAATTAATGTCTCGATTTGATCGCTATCAACTTCAACTGGTCTACCCAACCGTGGAACATCATCTAGCGAGAAATCTCCAGCACAAAACTTCACAAACCACTTTTGACATGTTGGATCAATCACAGCACCTTCTCCATACACTACACAACTCTTTTTTTGCATTTCAGTTGCGTTTTTACCTTTCTTGAAATAATAAAGCATAATATGCCAAAAATGTTGCTTTTTTTCCATCTTCAATATTAAAATGGCTACACAAAAATTCACCAATTTTGATGTCTTTTTTTAAATGCACGCTGATATGATAGCTATCACATACAATCTAACAAAATTGTTTCAGATGAAGTTAAAGACAACTAAATGCTCCTAGAGCCATTTTACAGAAAAAAAACAAATGAACCTTTCAATACATGAAGATACTGGCCTCTCAGGGAAATTTTCTCCCAGTCTCCCCGGCTCCCATTTTCCCATTGGTCAAGATTCAGCTCACCAGGAGCAACCCCTCTCACTCTTGTAGATTTTGTCAACTGGTCCCCCAGCAGCCATTCAGAAACCAGATCCCGTGCTCCAAGGTGTTGCACTTCATTTTCTCCAGGACTCAGCCCAGGTGGGGCACTGACCAGGAGAAAAAAGGAAGTGGAAGAAAGAACTGAAAGCGCACCAAGGAGTCCAAGGCTATACTTTGTCTTTCCTTGTCTTCTTCATTTTCCTTTTCTGAATGAATACATTATTTTTAGTTAAGTAATGCAGGCATATGGTCTTAATTGTGAAAACATTCAAGCAAACAGATAAAAGTACCACTTCTCTCTCTGAACATCACTGCTGTTATCAGCTTAGTGTGAATCTATTCAAATGTGTGTGTGTGTGTGTATATATATATAAACAAATTCTTTTTCATATTCTCTTCCACTATGGTGTATCACAGGATATTGAATATAGTTCTCTGTGTTATGTAGTAGGACCTTGTTGTTCATCCATCCTACACAATAATTTGCATCTGCTAATCTCAAAGTCCCAGTCCTTCCCTCTTCCCTGACATTGGCAACCACAAGTCTGTTCTCTATATCTGTGAGTCTGTGTAAAACAATCTTTAAAATACTGAGCTCACCTATCTGTATGCTCACATATGTATGGTACCTGGCATGAAGTCTGGAATGCAGTAAGTACTCAACAAATATTAGATGCCTTCTCCTTGAGGACCATTAGCCATATGGTTCTTCACGATATATAAAAAAGCTAAATATACATATGTATTTAACCATTGAATAAAACGTTCTGTTCAACTATCAGGGAAACTACTCACTTCGTGCCTGCCTGAAAACCACAACACAATGTAAGTTATTTGGAGCTTTGCTCAATGGCTAAAGTGGTAAAAGTGTAAAGCCCAGGGACTTCCCTGGTGGTCCAGCGGGTAAGACTCTGTGTTCCCAATGCAGGGGGCCAGGGTTTGATCCCTTGTCAGGGAACTAGACCCCACATGCATGCCACAACTAGGAAGCCTGCATGCCAGCAACTAAGAAGCTCGCATGCCACAATGAAGAAGCCCAAATGCTGCAACTAAGACCCGGCACAGCCTAAATAAATAGATAAATAAATAAATAAATAAAAAGAGTATGGGAAGAAGACAGGGCTGAAAAAAGCAGGTTAGGTTGACAAAAAAAAAAAAAGTGTCAAGCCCCTTGCCCCCAAACTCTCTATTTCATGTTATTTTGATGGCAATGAAACTTCTCTCGAGAAGGCCTTGCCTACAAGGAAGACACATGTTTTGCTCTCTATATTCGGTCTGTGGTGTTTGAAGTTCTGCACAGGGTCTAATAACTAGGGATTTTTCAGCAGCCTGTGAAATGTTTGAAAACTGGGAAGAAAATTTGACTTTAATATACACAAGGAAACTGAAAAATTGAACTTAATAAGTGTTTAATTCAATGTCTACAAAATCTAACATTATGTCAGCATTTTTAATAGGTAGATTTACGTTCATAAAAATGTTTCATTTTATTTAAAAACAATATTTTGGTTAGATTTTTCTGACTATAGAAGTATGAATACATGCTCAGAAAATCTTACAATGATTGCTGATAAATTATAAACAATAGTAAATTGGATTATAAGTAGCCAAATCATTTTAAAAGCAAAAATAAGAAAAAGTCCTTTAAAAAATTTTCAACAGAGAGTAATATTGAATGTAAGAGGTGATGCTTTTTAATCACTCTGATAAGGTATATGGATAACTGCAAAAGGAAGAGTTGGTCTAGGGTTTGTCAAAGTGCTAAAACAACTCCAGGTAGACGGTATTCCTTAAACTGAAAGATGTGTTGGAAAGATCAAAAGTATTCTAAGACACAATCAGCAGAAGGTCCAATACATACATCAAAAAAAAGTTATAGCCACACACTTAATCCTCTACACCTTCATTCAGGAACCAGTTCCATTGTCAACAACACCAATTCTGTGGCTTGCCCTATTTTAGTTCCTTCCCTTATGCCTGTCCTACCTGCCAAATAAGACAATAAAATCTATAAGGTCAGGATTCACAACCACTGTCTCTTTTTATCTCATCTTGGGACATGTAGCAATCACTCCGAATTTACTTTTAAAACAGAAGATTAAAACAAGCAAGCACTTTTAAACAGCTCCTTAAAAAAAAAAAAATCTTCCAAGTTTGTTACTAACAACATATGAAAAGAATCTGAAACTTTGAATTGTAAAACACTGCTGTGAAATTACATTTTTGCGAACATCTATTGTTTCCTTGTGCCTTGCTTGAAAATGTCTCTCCCTAGGACATTAGCATGTAACAAACAAACCCTAGAGTACCTTACTTTCCTGCCCAAATGTAGTACTTAACTCTGGTTGATTTCTTAGCTAAAATTACTTACAGGAGAAAAACTGCCTAAGTGTCTTTGATTATTATGGAATATCTGAGCCCTCCTCAAGCAGTGCCAACCATGTTACACAAAAAACAAAACACGCCTTCAGCCGCATTGTATTTAAACATGATGGTGCTTTGTAGTTTAGTTTTGATGGAGAAAATGAGAATTATTATTCCCCAGGTGGATTTCCAACTAAGGATTAACCTTGTTCTATGGATTTCATAACTGTGGCATTACCGCTGTGCTTTTCATAATGAAGGGAAAATCCAGCATCAAATAAGCAATTTGCAACCGTTTACGTTCTCCCCCACCTGGGTGAGAGGAGGAGAATCAACTATTCCAGCTATGATTTTCTGAGCTTTTTGTTTCCTAAAGAGGAATTTACCTGAGCTCCTTTGGGGAAGAGATGTGTTTTCACAAAACCAAGTTATAATGCCCCAGACCATACTGCAACTGTAACAACATTTCTTCTCTTTTTTTCTTTTTTGCTATTTCTTTGCTATAAAAAAGAGTCAAGAATAGTCTCAGACTTTTGCTGCAGCACAAGAAAGAACCCACTGTACCAGGTGTAACTCCACTCGTCCTCTCCCCAACCTCAAACCCCAGCAAACAACACTCCCCCCAATCAGAATGGGAATTTTCACAAAAGATGGAGAACTGAGGTGCTGTTCATTAGGTCACTGGAGTCTTTTTTTAAAAACCTGGACAAAAGAAAGAGAGGCGTGTTCTCTTAGCTAAATTATTCATCCTGAGCTCATTCTTCCTAAGAAGAGTCTCTCTTCATCAGCTGCAAATGAATTCAAAGATCTCCCAGCCCAGCCAGACACTTGGGATGCTTGGGACTCCTCTGAGCTCGGTGGGATCCACTCTATTCCCCGCCAAGGGGATTTCTCATTCCCTTCTCCCTTGCACACCCAAGACTGTTTATTTAAAAAGCAGCACTGATTCCATCCAATTAATTAATTTCCCACTTCTAATTAAGCAGACGCAGATACCTACCAAGCAGCATGTTTAAGCAGCGCGAGATAACCAGGGGTACCACATTACTAGATGGAAGTGGTTTGACTACAGCCTCAAATACAACCATCCTCAGGTTCCTAATGCATGCTGATTCAGGGTGGCTAGGCGTAGGATTCGCACTAGGTTTCCTGAAATACGGAGAGTGACAAGAACCCTGAGCTTGGGAGCACTGCCTCGGAGTTTTCACACAAGACCGTCCTTGGGGACTCTGTCCTGTAGAATTTATGCGAGCATTATCCGCCTCTCCCTTACAGTGGGTATTCCAGTGTCTAAACCTGTATGGATGGATATACTTCAAGATTTTACTGCCTAGCATTGTACTGGACGCTTTACAAACACAGTTTGAAATAACCATCCTAGTAACGCAATGAAGTAGATATTCAGTCATTCATTCATCCACTAATGTAACTTATAAAGGGTTTACGATGTACAGATAACTTATAAAGGGCTTACAGTGTATGGAGAACTGTGTGGGCTGCTAGGAATACAGCACTGGAAAAATCCTTTCCTGTAGGAGTTTACATTCTAGTCTGGAGATACAGACAACAAATATCTAAAGAAACAATTGTGCAAAGGAATAAACAGGATGATAGAGTAGACAGCGAAGGGAAGCACTACTTAGGTAATGTGGATCAAGGCCGTTATCACTGAGGGGCCCTGACTTTTGATCTGAGACCTTAAGGTATTAAACCTGCTTTGACAATTGGGAAATTGAGGCTCAGAGAGGTTCAACAAAACTCAATATCATGTATCTACTGAGATCGTGTTAAATTCTAAGCTATACTTGTCAATCTCCAAATCTGTCTGCTTTCCACTATACCCTGTTGCCTCCCAAGGGGACCTGATAAATACCCAAATTCTGCCCTACATCAAGGCTGTTGTAGTAGAGGTTTCAGCCTTAGGCAGGCTGCAGAGAGAAGAGGATGTTGCCAAAAAGAGAGATGAAAACAAGGAATTAAAACTATTAAGCATCCTTATTTATACGTAGGATAAACCATAGTCAGTAGTAAGGGGTCCATATTTAATTTTTTCTTTCTTCACTTCCTTAATTCCTCCTTAATTTTCCACCAATACCAAACTGTTCAGTTTTTTTTTCTTGTGGATAGTAATGAATGGGTCCCGATTTAATCTCTAGAGACCACAGATTTTCAGAGCCTATTTTTTAAGATATGAAAGTTACATAAATACTTATGTCCTCATCAAAATCCAGATTTCCAACCCACCCATCTCCATAAAGTAAAGAGTCATTAAAAAAAAAAAAAAAAAAAAAACTCAAGGGAAAAAAATGTCTTTGTAAGCTGACCGAGCCTTGATTACAAGTGACATTCAAAGAGGTCCTCTCTTCCACACAGCCATTTCCTCTCCAAGTGACACTGAACAGGAGATAAGGTGTTTTTTTAGGACGCTTCCAAGAACAGTTTTATTGAACACAGGTTTTACTGAAGCTGAAGAACCCAGCTATCTTTGATCCCTAGAGAAAAAGTCTTCCTCCAGTCAATGAAGGGCTAATAGCTGAGGAAGGGGAACAATCAAGGCACTGCCTTCCAGGGAAAGAACAAAAGCTTCAAGCTTTGAGCACAAAGGAAGGGACTAGGGTTCAATTTAAACAGGGCAGCTCTGACACAGAGAGTTATTAAAGACGAGAAAGAAAACCATCAGGAAAGCTTGATTGTGGCCACTCCTACTTCTCTTTAAAAATGGGACAGCTGGGCTTCCCTGGTGGCACAGTGATTGAGAGTCCGCCTGCCGATGTGGGGGACACGGGTTCGTGCCCCGGTCCGGAAAGATCCCACGTGCCGCGGAGCGGCTGGGCCCGTGAGCCATGGCCGCTGAGCCTGCGCGTCCGGAGCCTGGGCTCCGCAACGGGAGAGGCCACAACAGTGAGAGGCCCGCGTACCGCAAAAAAAAAAAAAAAAAGGGGACAGCTATTAATCTCACTAATGTACAAGTAGAAAAGCAACCTATTTAATTTCACAGTAGCCTAAAACAGAGAAGAACCAGAAACCTGAGACTCCTGGAAGAAAATGTCACCCTGTCATGACTCCTCCATGATGGCCTGAAGTGCCCTCCCTCTTTATGGTACCCCCTTCGATGTGTTCTTGTTCATAATACAAGTAAGGTGGAGTTCATGGAACTTTAGAACCTGGGCTTTGGAATCAGACAGAGGGGTCTTGGCTCTGCCGCTTTACAACTGTGAGATGGGATTTTCGTGAAAGAAGAGTGGCCTATTGTTTCTCTGAGGCCTTGACAAAGCCTACACAAAATAACCTTCTCCCCCTCAACTCACAACCAAAAAAAGAGTATTATTATTTTTTAATGGTAGCCAAGATTGCAAAATCAAAGACAGAGAGGGGAAGAAGAAGAGAAGGAGGAGGAGAACAGAAGGAAAACAACAAGAGGGAAAGAAAGCATGGCAGTAAATCCAGAATTGCAAGCCTTGGTAAGGAGATGTGTGGGCTGGCGCTCATTTTAGCATGAGTGGCATCAGCATTTGGAAGAGACGTTTGGCGAGTCTGAATAGTTGCGATAACATGAGTTTTTCATGTCCTATAAACCACAGAGCTTGTAAATCTGAAAGACATCTTTTCAAAGGCCCTCTTGCCGAGCAGCAGATTTGCTTTTAAAATACACGGTAGATATTGCATTTAACTTTCCAGTAACCACGCCCTGCAGGTAGGTAGCAGGTCACGGCAACCCCATCCCATGGCCAGTGATGAGTCCAGGGATATACGCCAATTTGAGTCGAGGAGACTCAAGGAGAGTATGGCTCAGGGCTCGTGGGCAGGAGTTTCTCCCACACACCGGACGGTAAGTAAGGAAGCACATTCCCAGACGCTGTCTGTAGACATGACGGGAGCTGGCCTGTGATCAGAGCAAACACTGGGAGAGTTGAAGCCAAGTGAGTCTCAGAGAAGGGGAGCCTCAAGCCCACTTACATGTGGACCTCTCACTAGGAGATATAACACATGTATGTTCAATAAACTCAGGCACTGCTTCCTACTTGTCCTGTCTTGCAAAGTGACAACGCACATTAGTGTATTAAACGCTCTGGAAAGCCCTGCAGTATAGTAACCCCTAAAATCTGCATTTTGCCGACCTAACTTTTCAGAGAAATCCCTCTCCTCATAATACCTATTGATATGTCATAGAACATACCTTGAGACACGTGACTGTGGAGTGTAGTAACTTTAGCCTGGATCAGCAGCGCTTCCTTAGAAACAAAAACTATCTCTAGCTATCTCTATTACTAAATCAGTACAGTCTTTCATCTGCTATTTTGAACCGCTGTCCTCTCATATATTTCTTCATCTTACTTTTCATACCCTTTTTGTTTCATGCACATTTGTGCCTTGTGGAGGGCTTTCAAAGGTCACGCTGATGACGAGTTCAACTACTGAGACGTGTACGAGTCTTAAGGCAATTTCATATGTCTGCCTACTGTCTCCCTACTCTATTCACTTCTTCCTTTCTTATTTATATATTTTTCTTACTACTTCATTATATTCTTTGGCATACTTTCTAGCCTCTGAACTCTTCTATCTGCTAACTTGCTACTGCCTCAGTTACAGGGCTTTCTGTTTTCAGTAGGTGTCACAGACACTTATTGCTTTGTCTTTCCAGCACTGTTTCTCCCCTCCCCACGTGGTTGTAGTAGAAGGCACCATATTCTTACCTAACTCCATCCTCATCACTGCAATTTTTAATCATCAGCCAATCACAGTCCTTCCCTGGGATTTTTTTCCCTAGAACTGAGAGGGAGAGTAAGCTTCTCTGCCTGACTCTCGTTCTCACTCCCCCTCCCTTTCCCTTCCCTTCCTTCCTTCCTTTCTCTCTCTCTCTCTCTCTCTCTCTCTCTCTCTCTCTCTCTCTCTCGCAGGTGACAGAAGTTGCAAGACATAAGTTGTTTCTACCATGGAAGACAACCAGTCTTCAGTAAGAATGGATGAAACAGACTCCCGAATCTAGCTGCCTGTGTGCCCCTTTTCTCAATTTGCTATCCAAAGTTCCTTGAATTATCTAAAATGGCGGTCTGCAAACTAAGCACCCATGGACCAAATCCAGCTGCAGCCTAGTTTTGTGAATGAAGCTTTACTGGGACACAGACACATACACTTGTCTGTTTACAGACTGTCATTGGCTGCTTTCATGCTACAACAGCTGAGTTGAGTCACCACAACAGAGAGGATATGGCCCACAAAGATGAAAATATTCATTATCTGGACCTTAAGAGAAAACGTTTGCCAACCTCTGATCTAAAACAACTCGGTATTCCTCCAACAATTTCTCCTTTTTGCCTAAGGTAGCTCCAGTTGGTTTCTGTCAATTGTGACCAAAAAACTGTGATAAACTGGTCCTCAAATTGCCCTGTGCTCAGTACCCTCCATGCACAGCTCATGTGCCATCCAGTCCTGAGCTAAAGCCCTTTGCCCTTTTCTGTGCCTATCTTCTCTTTCTGGTCATTTCTATTTGTGCAGGGATTAGGCCATTCTACACAATGTTTTTAATCAGGGATTTACATATAGGCTTCCCCTTTATCCTTCCTTTCCACCTCAGGATATTATAAACTTTTGGTGGAGGAAGAACTACTTCTCATTCATCTTTGGTTTTCCCTCCCCAGGTACCAGGTACAAAGTAGACACTCAGTAAACACACATTGTATATTGAAGTAAATTTCTCCTCATACCACGTCCCATCCTTTTCTCCCACTCAGTTAAATCTCTTTATAAGAGAAGCTGTCTTTTCAAATACTCCTTCATTTTGCAAAAGAAGACCAGCTTCCAGGCCAACGTTAATAGGAGGACCACACCATCCAGAAATGAATCCCCAGTCAGTGAGCATTTTTAGTCTAAAACGGTCATTTTCAAATAGCATGGTCTCTGGGCAGGAACTCATCAGAAACACAGATCTGCAAGGTTCCACTCCAGACCTTCTGAATCAGAAACTCATGGGTGGAGCCCAGCAATCTGTGTTTTTACCAAGACCTCCAAGTCATTCTGATGCTCTAAAACAAAAGCAAGAGGTCAGCAAACTTTTCTGGACAAGGAAGAGAGTAAATATTTAGGTTTTGAGGGCCAAGGAAACCAAAACTATTATATGGTACTTACATAAAAAGAGAGAACACAAACTTCCAAAAATTTTGTGATGTAATTCAAAGTATAATATTATATAGTATATATTAATAACAGAGTATAATTTTTTTGTAATACAGGTCTACCAATGAGAAGAATAGAATTTTTGGGGGGATATCATTTCACTTAATTGGGGTTCAAAGTGGATGTTCCCTATCATCAAAAGGATTGCAAATGTTCATCTGTGAAAATGATTCTTAGCTCATGGGAACGAGCCATGGGCCCGATGCGGCCCACAGGATGTTCTACCAACCCTAGCTCAAAATCAATGCCTGAGGTTCAGAGAAGGACCAAACATTCATTACAGGGTTAGTAGAAAACCTTTAAATGAATCAGCAGTTTTCAACTGGGGAGAGGATGATTTTGCTGCCAGAGGTCATTTGGTATTGGTTGGAGACATTTTTGGTTGTCACGATTGGGGGGAGGGAGTTGCTACTGGAATCTAAAGGGCAAAAGCCAAGAAGGCTACTATACACCCTACAACGCACAGGACAGCCCCCTACAACAAAGAATTATCTGGCCCAAAACGTCAATCGTGCTGAGATTGAGAAACCCTAGCACCGATAACCCTTCACAGCTCACTGCAGGCCTGAGGACCCCCCTTTTTACCTCCTGTCACATTCCTCAGCCTTAGAGGCAGTACCCAATCCTATTCCTACTGTAACTTCAGACTTGAACACGACACCTTTAAGTGCCTGTGCAAAGATATTTGCAAGACGCAATGTTGCTCTTTCTGGAGTTTTCAAATTTTTATTGCTGAGGCAAATTTCTTGTTAACTCTAATACTGTTTAACTTCAGAGCTGTCCTTCCAGAGGGGGCTTAAAGCCTGTTTTCTTCCAGGTATAGCCTCATGCAATCAGATATTTGCTGTAAGTGGGAAAACAGGAAATAAGGTATTCAACAGGATCTTTGGCAAAAGAAAATGTCTCAGAATGTCCTAGGGTGTTGGAGACTCTAAATGACAACAATAGAGAATAATGAAGCCTTTTGGTTTAGAAAACTTCTAACGATTCTGGTTGTGAAAAGTAAGCAATAATTGTTGTTATCCCACCCATTCCTCCCTTTAAAAATCAGAAGCTAAGACATTCATGGAGGCCCTACTTAACTAAAAGACAAAGATACTTCCCCTTCTCCATGGTGTGGTCCAAGTCCATGATTAGGCTATAAAGTCAGATTTGCTGAGTCAGATGTGACTGGCACTCCTGGAAGTCAGTTGAAGCTAAGTGGCCTTTTGCTGGGGGTGGAGGAGAAAAAAATAGGAAAATATTGTTCTATACTTGGGAAAGGTTAGCTAATAGTCAATGAGGGTTTATTACATGTCAGGCACTCTCCAGGTGTTTTGTGATATTATATTATTACAAGCCCGTGAGACAGGTACCACTATCCTCATTTTACAGACAAGGAAACTGAGGCTCAGAGAGGTGAATTAACAGGTCACACTGCCGATAGAGCCAGTATTGGAATCCAGGCATACCTGGCTTCCAACGTGAACTCTTAAACATTATTGAGCCACTAAGGCTTTGTGGATATGTGTGGAACATCATTTAGATATAAGAAATTTATAACAAGACAGTGTCTTCTACTAACCAGTGGTTAGTGAGGACCTAAAAGTTCACAGAACATCTGGAAGTGGGTACCCCCTCTCCTGATGTGCAGTGTCCCGTGATGCTGGAGAGCTTGGTAAGATTGATTTGTGTATGAGGTGTCATTCCATTTTCAAAGACAGCCTCACCCACTGCCCTTGGTGAGCCTCAATGGACAGGGTGGGTGAGGAGGCTGCCTCCAGGAGTAATAATTGAGTCTGGGAAATTGTTCAAGTTTGTAAAAGCATATTTTATAAAACAACAACAAAAAAACCACCTTCTTCTTCTTTTTTTTTTTTTTTTTTTTTTTTTTTGG